>NC_090717.1:12744980-13049444 GCF_040954835.1 Lepisosteus oculatus
ATGAAATCTCATCAAGCCAATGATACATGGATGCAACATATGTATTACTGCCACTGGGCTTCATGCCTAATGAAAAGCCCACTATCTCAGTCTCAACTTATCTACACAAGAGGTGTTCATACAAAACATGTGACTTTTAAATTGAAATGAACTGTGAAGTTTCTTGCCAGAAAACTTTGAAGGTGTACAAGCGTTATAATATTTATTATAACAATTAGATTACTGCCGGAAAATAAAAATTATACTGTAAACGGTGATATGATGTGTTGTTCATTTGCTGAAGAAAATATTAAAACATTAATAAAAGTAACAGTCAGTAATTGTTTTGTGCAGATTTATAAAGAACAAAGAATGTAAATGCTTACTGATGACATTCTCTCTTGTCACTTAATATCGAACAAATCAATATTAAACATCAGCAATAAGATACATTCTCAATGCTGTGTCAGCATCTTGCATTTTTCTCTTAATGTACAAGAATTATATATGATATACAGTATAAACCGTGAACTATAATTAGACACAAGAAAAGAAAACAGTTAAATGTTTTCTTTTTATAATTGTGCTCTTAATTGTGCTCTTATTGGGGAAAACCTGTCCTGGTGTGAAGACCTGTGCAGTATGAATGACCTGTTCCTTTCCTATTGGTGGAAATTCAAATAAACAATTTGAGGTTTGTAAGCCTGGTTTATACATTTTAAAGGGGTGGAGAACAGCTGTAGGAACTAGTGGGGAGGTTGCAGAACGTTCTGTGTTTAATTGAGGGAGAGAAGAATGCTCTTTGGAGGCCAATTAATGTGAAAACAACAGTACAATCTGCCTGAGCCTCAGCTTTGGTGTCCATTCACCTTCTCTGAGGCGTTCAAGAGCATGTTAATTATGAGGCACTTTTTTCTCTATGAAGGTTCAGAGTAGGATAATTTGCAGAGAGACTTCATGTAAATTCTCGCAGACAGATGCAATTAAACAGATGACCCTGCCCACTGAGACACTGCACATTGCTCGGCATTCTGCCACAAAACTTGCTTTGGACATTGACAGTTGATCTGCGATACTGGCTCCAGGGACAACAGGCTTCTAGAAGCAAGACCCTACCTCAAAGTCATACAGACCACTGTTGCACTTTAAAGAGCTTTCAGTAGCTTGTGAAAATTGGCAGGTTTTGGGGATAATGAACCAGTACTTGAAATATAAGCTTAATTTTCATTTAGTTTCTTGTCTCCTTTACATAATAGACTCTGTACTTCTCACCAAAGATTACATTTTTAACCAACTGTTCTTTCATTGCACAGACCTGGTGAATTCATAATATCCCTTTATTAGCTGTCTCACCTGACTGACCAGCAAACACCCACAAACATAAAGTGGTACAAAAAACACACGGAGATTCAAAGGGACATGTTTCCAAAAGCCCTTCCTTTCTGAAAATAGAATGAATAATTAAAAAAATAAATAAGGAAAAGATAGTGTTTCAGATTTAAATGAACAATTTATGGAATCAAACTTATGTATCCAAATTTTAAAAAATTAAGCTCTTGTGAACTGTGAAACATTGTGAATTGATTAGAAATAACCCATGATGATACTGTAAGATCCTCATTCATGTATTACAAGGCCTAAAACTCTCAAATACAATGAAGATGTTGAGGAATCCAGAATAAATGTTTTTAACAATTTACTGTATTTCCTAAAGATCAAGCTGCATATTCTTTGCCTGTCAGCAGGAAACGCATAGCAGGTGCTGTCCATTCATGATTACGCATAATGTCCATGCAGAACTTGTTACATCCTGTTTTGTGAATGCTGAGTTCTGGCATATGTGCCATATAAGGAGGTCTTTTCTGTTAGACCAGCATAATAATGGAAAGGACTGAGTCGACAGTTAGAAGGTCATATGATGTACAGTATGTGCTAATACTTTGTTTGTTACACTATAAAAAGACTAACTTTCTAACCGTTCGTAGAGAGTCTGTCTGTGGCAAGCTACTCTCCCGCATGCATGCGTAATAAACGACTCTTCTTTCATTTTCTTCTTTCATTTCTCTCTGTCATTTTATATGACACTAAAGCTGATAACTGTAAATTCAATCAATATACCAGAAATGGGTAGCAACATGGAACTAACCCTTCACTTTAAAATTTAAATGGTTTTGTAGCCAAACCTTGTCTATTGAAACACTTTGCTAACAAAACTCACATGGGAAAGGTGTCAATTTACTGCACTGGGGTGAGTTTACCGAAAACGATGAATCTTAGAGACTAATGAGCAACTTTACGATGTACATACATAACGTGCATGCTACTTTTACGTGCGTTTCCCAAAACCTCTCTTAATAGGTCATTTTACGAGCGAGTATAAAGTACTTTGTTAACCCCGCCCCTGAAGTCGCTTAGCAAAAAGCATCACAAGTCGATTGAAAAACAATCGATTGACAATACTTTCATTATATGGTGTCGGTTTTGGTCCTTCTGTGGGATGAAATAAAGTTGTGAAAAGGAATATGAAGTAAACATGACATCATAATTTAACAACCAATTAAGTGAAAGCGTATAGATAGGCACAAAATGGGACACATTGTTTCTATGAAAAAAGAAAATAAATAACTGGCATGCTGTAAAAGAAAACCAAGATTGATTGCGTGGACAGTGTATGTGTCCTGTACAATGTCTTTTAAAGCAATATATATTTGGTGCGCTGCCATTGTTAAGAGTCACAGTATTTCATGAGAAAATACTGTTGTTATTTATAGTTATTTGGTGTATTGGAACTCCATTTTATATGGTCTTATTAACATGAAATCATGAAATTAACTACTAAGCTTGCCATGTGTCACTCAACAAATACAGGACCTATAATCAAATTTAAAAACAAGTAGGTCTAAGCTTTACCGTCAACAATCATGACAGATCGATAAAACAGTATTTGAACTTTAAATATAAATAAATATCAGGCCCAATGATTTAACTTAAATAATATAGTACTGCATTCCATAATTAAAATCATATCATCTAGTCAAGTATAAAACGTTTTTTATATATTTTTTTAAATAAAATGTATTGTAATGGTTGGGGTTCTCTGGAAATCTGCTCTCACTGCTCGAATACAACTACAAGTAGAGGAGAAAATACAGATAAAAGAAAGAAAACAAAACATAAACAGAACAAAAAAAAAACAATTAACTGCCAGTGGTAATAAGGTAAATATTTATGCAGCCGAGTTATATTTTTACATATATCAAATGTTTTCCTTGCTTTAGCATTTTTCACATTCTTAGTGGAATTTAAATTAAATTTAAACTCCACCTCAAAAGTAATAAAAGAGGGAGTATTATTAGACCAATTAATAGGAATAACACATGAATAGGAAATTTACCCAGTATGACTAATAAATTAATTACTGTGGAAATAAATGTCCAAATTTCCTCTTACATAGTACAACAAAATCCTTAGTATAAAAATGATGTGAATTGAATGTGCTTTGTCTGGCTATCTCTGTCACTAAGGTTGGCGCAAGAGGTAGCCAGTTTAAGAAGCACTTAGTGATTAACGAGTGGGTCGGGGAACACGCAGATTACGAAGGGTTTCACGTGCTACTTTAGTTACGATGGATTTGGGGAAACACTCGGAAATTATCGAGTTTACGATGTTCTTAGCGCTATGATGCTTTCGGGAAACTCACCCCTGGTTAGTAAGAAGACAGGATCCGCAGAGCAGCTGGCTGTAGCGAGACATCACACAGCAGCAAGTGCTCAGGAGCATTAAAACTCTTGTAAGTGAACTATGGATCTATGATTAATTGGGAGTCAGCTGTGCATAGCTTCTTAGGGAAATCTTTTCACAGTCAGCTAGCACCATGACCCAGACTCGACCTCACATCTGGGTTATACAGCCCAGCCAGCACTCAGAGAAAGTGTCTTTACCAGTTGAACAACCCAGGACCTTTAAACTGTATATAGGACCTATATCATCCATACTGCCATAATGTCAATATTTTATGAAAAAAACGAAAAGCTAAAACATTTTATATTAACTACAATTTACTTAAACATTGCTGGATATAGCAGTAATTAGACATTTATTCTATGTCTTTCCCTTAACGTTTTCTTTCCAAATAAACGAAAGCTATATATTTTACTAGACAGAAAATGTAACACCACTGAAATATGCATAACAAAAGTATTTGTTTCTGTATTGTAATATAATTTAATGACTTGCTCAGAGCTCTTCCACACATTTACAGACAGTGCTCATTGTGCATACATGACCTTACATTTTAGTCAGGTAATTATATGTAAAAAATGGAATTATATTAACAATGATGTTTCCTAGCTTATTTGGCTACCACAAAAGCAAAAAGGTTAAAGATCAGCTTAGCTAGCTGGTAATTTAATGTACAAACATTTCAAATGCAAATGTATCCAATTAACATTTACATGAGTTAAACTGTAATTGTCTTCTATCATTTCTCTTTTCATTTTTTATAAAGGGATAACAAAATAAACCAAGCACATTTTCGAAAACCTAAAACAAAAAATGTTTGCTGGCAGATTGACATTAGAGTACCAAAAAACACAATATAATAAAATTAATTAAATAAAAAGGACAAACACAACACACTATTTAAAAAAAACATTTTCATGTCACAATTCTTTTGGAAAGTATGTCTAGTATTTGAGAAATTAGAATCCGTTGGAAAAGGATTTAGTATTGGAGCCTTTATATATAAGACTTTTGAAAGCATTTAATTTTCTTTCTGCAAAGTCTTTTGAGCATTTTTAAAATGTGAGTTCAAAAGTGTCTTGATTTTAGATTTACAAAAAACTGACATTGGTAGTACTTAATGAACTGCTTATCCCCACTTTTTTAAAAAAGCTTTACAATAATATTTATTCAGAAGAAAGTAATGATATGTGTGATACATGAAAATCCCAGGGTGTCTAGAAAAGAGTAAGGATGTTACCTGTGTGATGGGCATACTGGTGCACTATGGCTGCCATCACATCATCCAGGTGGGGTAGCACACTGGTGGTGGAGGGGATCCTCAGTACCTGTAAAGTGCTTTGAGTGGATTGTCCAGAACAACACTATGTAAGGAATTATTATTTAAGGTTTTAGTCAATTAAAAATATACAGTATATTAAAGATAGGTCTTGATTTACTAGTTTTTGTACTGTACATTGTTTTTTACTTTACAGTTTCAATATGAGATGTCATCACAATTCAAGAAAAGTTTTCATATCACAGATACCCTACAAATGTGCAATTCTTGTGCCAAAAGCACAAAAGGTTTCTTTGGGGTGCATCTAAAGATTAAAAATAACTGTTGAATAGGTAAAATGATCATGCAAAACATAAAATAAGCCCTGAATTTTGCATTAAACCAGAAGCATTACATTATAGTTACTTGTCTTGTTTGTTTTGTTTGCCAGGTGAAAAATGATTAAGTTCCCAACTTTACAAAATATAAATTTTGCTAAAACCTTTACGTAAAATGACATTGTATAACTAATGACCTTTTCATGTGGCTGGTACTACATAATAGATATTGCATAATAGCTGCTCTGTGTGTTTTTCTGTGACTTCTCTCCCTTTCTAAATTTTAAATGTAACACAGTATTTCCAGGCACTTTGAAAAACATTCCTTTGCGTGAGTCATTGCATCACAGGTTTTTTTCTTTATATATCAACTTCAGAACGCTGTCTTCCAACACCCTGGCCTGATTGAAGTCCATCACCTATGTTCCAACTCCAGCAAACTGTACTTCCAGAAGTGTAACATATTCATGGTTATACACGTGTGTAATAAAATAAGCATTAATTTAACTGTGTGCTGGGGGCCACAGACAGCACTGGGAAAATGTGAGCTGCATCATTCACAAAACTGATTCAATTTTTTGGCTCTGTCTTGGAATTTCTGATAGGTCCCCAAAAAGAAATGCGGTGCTTTAGTTGCATTATAAAAGAGAAACTAGAGATAGGGAAAGTACATTTGACATTTAATGGTCATTTGTTTAGAAGAACATCACTGTATGACTTTTGGAATGATAAATAATTGCAATGCGGCAGAGAAAAACCCACTGAAAGAGGGATTAAAGAAACTGGACAGAGACAGCAGTCTCTCTGCAAGTTCTTTTGAAGCATTAGAAGTCCACACTTCCCGAATGTCAGGACTGTATCCTGTTTTTCTCTACCAAATAAAACAGTATGGCCAGTGAATAGTAATAAAAACTTTTTTGTTTTCCACTTGGGAGATTGCTGAATATTTGGCATGGCATGCCCTCCTGTGCTTTTATACACTGGTTGCAGAGATCAATCATAATCATGGCTTCAAATCATCAATAAAATATTTACCTTGGTTATGGCAGTAAGCAGTCCTAAAGCATCAGATCAGGCCCACAGGGTAAAGGCTTGCCTCTTGGAGCTAGAGAAGCATGTAATCAGCATCCAGGGTCAACAGTGAGCAATTTTGAAACATGACCCAGAATGTGCTTTTCAAGGAGGAGGAGAAATAAGTGATTGGAGTACAGTATGTTTAAGATTTAAGCTTCAGCTAAAACATCGAGTCAAAGGTATTTGTGAGCGCAGGAGACCGACAGCTTTTGTGTGGCACTTTAACTGTTTACCACTTTAACTTTAACTGAAACACGGAGGTGTTTCACAACCTGCAGGCTACCATAAATTCCAAAAACAGATACTTAATATGGTATTTGTTTTGATTGAATCTCCACTGTTAGACCCTGAAGACATAAGTTGGACACTGAACAAAAATTACATCAACCCTGCAGTTGGATAAAACACACTCCAGGTTGAAGGTTAGCATCGTTTTTAGTTTCTTTTGAAAAATTTAAGTTTTCATTTTTCCTGTATGCAGTATTACAGTATTGTACACCAATACGGTGTACAAAAATATTGTTTTTTTTAAAATAAGTTTTCATTAATAGGGATAAAGATATTTCATGGCTTAATAAAGTGAATGAATATTTTGAGAAGTGAAAAGGAATGAAAAAGGAAGCCATTTTGGTACAGATGTGAAACAAACTATAGATATTTCCTGCTTGATAAATGTTCCTTCTCTGTTTCAGACAGGCATCCTGGTAGATGTGATCTTAAAGCTGTTTGTGTGTTCCTGCTTCTCCCCAGACATTTTTCTATCTCACCATTTATTTCGGATTCCACCTTGATAAACCCCGGAGACTTCCCACCCAGGCTGATTTGCTGTGTTCTGTACATAGGGCACCACCGCTCAGCACTAGAACTCACAGCCGAAAGACGCTTGAAAGCTCAGCTCTTCCTGGGTCTCATTTGGAATGCAGAGAGTGTCGGCTGCATCTCAGTCCTCAATGCGAGAAACACCTAGCAGACAAGAAAAATGACGGCAGGCACAATCTCATTTTCTGAGGGGCTGCAAGTCAGCTAGGAAAAGGCTATTATTCCATCGACACCGTCGGTATTAAGTTATTTCCTTCTCTAAATACAGGAATGTTCATGAATATCTATTGAGTTCTAGGTACCGGTGTCTGGCTGCAGTATGGCTCACTGATTGTGGGTTTATATTCAACCTTATACACACCTCAATCTCAGATTGAAGTGAAAGACAATGGTAAATGAAATTGGCTAATAAATCCTTAGATTGAACCTCTTAGATTGAAAGCACAGACCAGTTCCTTTTTTGCAAAGGAATAAAAACAAGCAAGCATTAACCTCTGCTTTGCTGACAGCTTCAATGCCAGAGCACCTGTTATTAGAGCCTTGTTTGCCAGCAGTGTGTACAGTAGGTACTTTTGGGGAGGAGAGGTATTCACGCAAAGTGACATTGTAGTACAAAATATTTATAGTACATAAATAATTCACATAGGTTATAAACAACTATGCTTCATATTGTATTTCTATTGAACTGACAGCTAATTGCAACACTATTCTGCACATGCTTGTATTGACTCACACAAAAAAAATTGTTTTGTATTAGGAATTATTGTTGGCTTAAGAGTCCAATAAAACAAAATGAATTATCATAACGTGGAACAAAAAGTAAAACTTTTCTACTAACATTCAATTATAATACACAGCCAATTGAATGGTGTTTAACAGGTGCCTTTTACACAAAGAATCTTAAATATATGAAGTTATTTTTTCTATTAAAATGTCAATTGATTAAGTTCTTTGCAAGACTTATTGATCAGCAATTGTCAGATTTCTGGAAGAAATTAAGTATATTTTGTTTCTGCTCGATGCTCCATTTTTTTCAGTTTGTTCAGCCTAATGTTGAAATATTAACACTCTTTTAAGCCCAAGAAATTTTGGGTGGCTCTTCTCTGGACTGATTCCAAAGAGGCAAAAAAGATTTTCTACAATTTGGCGAACAAAGCTCTATACAATATCTTAAAAAGAGTCTTAATTTGTGCATTATTCAATTTTAACAACATCCCTTCATTTAAGTTCTACATTTTTAACTTTTACCGTGTATCTGTGCATGTTGTTTGCCTTTTTAAATGCTTCCCCACATTGTCTAGAAGATGTAAATTAATGTGTCATCATCAACACCTAGGTCTTTTTCAAAAGTATCCTCTACTTCCTCACTTTCATATTTTGTATTTATAGTTTAGATTTTTCCTACCACTATGCAAAATCCTTCATTATTATTATTTTTTCTGTTTTAAAATTGATCTAAATCTTTTTTAATTTCATAGTGCTGCTTCTACAATGTATGGCAATCCTCCTAATTTGTTCTAATCTGCAAATGTCACTACATCACAATTTGGATCTTTGATATAAATTAGAAAAGAGCCGTGGTCCCAGTACAAGTTCATGTGTTCCCCCACTCAGCATGTTACCCCAATTTGAGAATTTACGTCTTATCTGTACTTTTTCTGTTTAACCAATTCTTTATCCAACTTTATCAAGGGCCTCTGAAAATCTATATACATTGTAGTACATGTTCTGTGTGAACCCATTACTGATGATGCATGTATAAAGAACACTTTTCCTAAATCCATGTTGACTTTACCCTAGGATATGAATTGCATAGTGGTAATCCTCTTATATAGTTTGAGTATTTTTTTCCTATAACCTTACATGTAATACAAGTCAAACTTATGGGTCTACAATTGCTTGTTTCAGTTTCCCATGAGTAGTTACCCTGTCTTGAGTGTTTACTGGGAGTGTTGCATCGATTGCTTCTGTATTTCAGTACAATGGTAAGATACCATCAGGCCCTGGGGATTTATTAATAAAGAGTACTTCTTGTACTCCCAGGAGTATTGGCAAAGAAGAAGCAGAACTATTTAATAAACAACTATGTCCTTCTGCTGCCTGAAGTGTGTTGTTGACTTCCTGACTCAACACTTGTGAGAAATATTCATTAAGTACTGTATCATCCATTTCCCTTTCACTGTTGAGAAGTTTCTCTGTTATCATCTCATATGTCTTTTATATCTTTTCCTTAATGGTTAGCGACAGATCCTACTCTCACACAGGTAGTTCACACAGGGCCGGGACACACAATAACACACAACAGCCACAAGACATGAAGCCCTTACAGCGCTTTTTTGAGATGTTCTAACACACAGTTGTTCTGTTATAGTATTGATACTTTTTTGTTCAAGCTTCTATTGCTATGTTCCTTTCAATTTTTATTTTGGTTTTTATAATACCCTTTTTTAAAAAAACATTTTATATGTTTAAATATTTAAACACTTTCTTTGTCCATATTCTTCCTAATTGATTTGTAGAAATGCCATGGATATAACTTTTAATTTGTGATTTATTCCCTCTTGGGATAAATTGTTCTGTGCTTCAAGTAGAATCCTTTGAAGAGCAGTGCCTTTCTATGTAAGAAAACCACAAATACTGACTCTGACTATGACTTTAACCTTTCATTTGGACTGTATTTTGTCAGCACACAACATATCTCCATGTCCTCTGCTCCTAAACTGTGTCAGTGGTTAGCAATGCTGCCTCTCAGGGCTGGAGTCCAGGGTTCAGTTCTTGGGGTGCTACTTGGGGTGCTGTTGAGTTTGTACAGTATGTTCTTCCCACATTGCGAGTGGTTTCTCCAGGTGCTCCAGTTTCCTCCCACAGTCCAAAGACATACAGTGGTGCCAGAAAGTTTGTAAACCCTTTAGAATTTTCTGAGTTTCTGCATAAATTTGACCTAAAATGTGATCAGATCTTCATCTAAGTCATAAAAATAGATAAAGAGAACCCCAAAAAACAAATAACACACAAAAGGATATACTTTTTCATTCATTTATTGATCAAAATGATCCAACATTAAATGTCAAATGTCAAATTTAAACAGAAATTCAGAAAATTCTAAAGGGTTCACAACCTTTCTAGCACCACTGTATTTGTGTGAGAGAATGAAAAAAAGAGATATAATCCCACCCCTGTAACAGCCTTGTCTTATTGATGTCATTTCACTATGAATATATTACCTATCCACCTACAGTACCTATTGCGTCAACATTTCCAACATTCAGCTGGTCTCTGCTTTATCTGCAGGTCTCCAACACTTGGGGGAAGGATCAGTTTGGTGATTGTTTTTCAGATCCACTGGTTTTTACTGCTCGGATGGCTCTGCAGTCCCCTGTGCATTGAGGGATTATTTAACATGCTGGATGCTCAGGGTTAAGTGTCAGGAAGCAATTTTTTCACAGTTAGCTGCTCATCTTAAAATGTCTTTTTCCTTTTCACACAGCACATCTTGTGAACTCTGTTTTATTATTTCTTATTGTAACAGGAATCAATAACTCTTGAAAATTCTGCAAACCTGGTGAACCACAGCACAAATGAACTACAACCTCCTTCACAATAATAACAGCAGAAATAAATACCAGTAACTTAATACCTGATCAAAACATTATGCAGAGAAGCTTGTCTTTGTGACAAAAGGAACCCAGATTGTTTGGAATTCAATTAGATGACTGCCTTTGCCTTTTTCTCTAGAGGATTACTTTCTCTTTTTTTTTTTGAAGGAATACATAAATATGTAACCAGAAGAACAGGTACAACAGACCATGTGAAAAGACAGCTGTTCGTACTGTACTGTATTAAACAGCATGTAAGCTCCGATTTACTGTTACTCAAATTGTTGATTACTTACAGGGCTGTAAGAGTACAGAACAAGCTACTCAGCCCTCAGCCATGTTGTTGAAGATGATGCCTGGGTTCTTACAAGAAATGGCTGAATTGATCCAAGGATCTTTTCAATTCCAATTAAGCTGGGTGGGTCGGATGGCCTCCTCTTATTTTTAACATTATGTTCTTACAAACAAATGAGGAAAAATGACATGAGCCGTGCAAAAATGAAAGGAAATATTAGCAGTTGATAACTGGATAGGAGATATGTTTTTAATTGTGTTTAGGTATTTGCAACCTCACTTTCTACCTTATATCAACACAAATACCACTTACATTACTATCACTATAACATGACTGATAATTCAGTTAGAAGTAAAATTACATCTTTTTGTAGCAGGTGCACTGACCCTTTCTTGAAGAAGTACTGTATATTATACCTATTAACATGCTACATACATAACATTAAACAATGGGTGATGTACAGTGAAAGTCACAGGCTAACTGTGGCCACCAGTGGAAGAATTGTACATGTACAGCTGCAGCAGGTCTCGCACCAAGTTGCAGATGCTGTCTTGTGGGATTCTATCCAATTCATCTTGTAAGGCCTAAAGAAACACTTTATTCACTAGAAGAGCTCTAGGTAGCCACGCCCAGACCATCACACTTGGGCCTCTCCACCAATGGTGGTGTTGCAGCTCCTGGTGTGAGACTGTGGTCTATCACTGATAAACTTTGTTTGACTGTAACGTCTTGCCAGGTTAGAAATTGTTGGCTATGAATACTCCATGTGGAAATTGTCAGTGCAATGACAGTGTGCAATACACCAGTAGCATTTGTGCTCTTGATAAATAGGGCATATTGATTCCTTTCTGTGTTTTTTTGGGGGATTTTAAATCACCTCTACCTGAAAAACACTGTCACTAATTAGATGATTCCATGCCTGCGCAATGGTCAAAAGCTGTACACCGTATCATTCCAAAACCATTCATGCAAAAACATACAGCTACATTGGTTTGGAGTATGTATAGTACTACAAATAAAAAAAACTATGTTGATGGATTGTTGTAGAGTCTACAACGTAGACTGATGAAGTTGTAGGATCACAAGAGGTTTCTTATGGCTAACAAAACAGGTATTAGAGCTGGTTGGTTGTCCTTTGTGCTCTGGTCATATAACTACGGAGAAAAATGCATAAATTACAATGCATGTTCTATTTTGATTATGCCCTCCCCCAACATTTGAATTTCTTATGCTGGCAGTGCCTAGAATACAAACAAGCAGATTTGTTTGTCAAGGCCCACAAAAGGCCTGTAATCACTGCCCCTGGGGGTCATCATGAAGTACCTTCAGGACAGTTAAGACTCCAAATTATTGCTTCTTTAAATTGACTGCAGAATGCAAACAAAGCTATCTGAGAACATGAATCGATCTTAGAGTGTATTTTAATTTATTGTACAGTATGTGCTATTTATTGTGGGGGTCAGAAAATGAAACCACCACACACAAAAATATTTTCTGGAGATTAACCCAAACACAGAGCCCCCACACATTAAAATGAACAAATTTGACCCCAAATCAAAATGTGCGTGATGCAACACTAACAAAATGGGGCAGTACGCAACAAGTAGGTCTGCATTACAGCATCAGGATGAGCAGAATGCACCCAAAAGAGATGCTTACAAAGGAGTATGAATTACCTTCTAGATATATAAAGGAGTCTTGTCCTATCAAATATTGAATCTTGCATTTGAATGGGACATTAGACGGTAGTCTTGAGGACACGCCCCTCCACTGAACCCGATAATTAATTTTCAAGGACAGTGTCTGAAGTTTAAAAACATGTCAGTACACAAGAAAATTATGAAACATATTACAGGCACATTACTCAAAAGTCCTATCAATAAAACACTTCTACAACTAAAACACCTAGGTAAGCTAGTTGGCTTCTGGGAAAAATGGCCCTGGTGCAGGTGTGGCTGCGTGTGCCCTGTGATGGACACAAAATGTCTATGTATCCCACCTTGCATGCCTTTGGATTGTGGGAGGAAACCCATGCAAACACAGGGAGAACATACAAACTCCACACAGACAGCACCCCAGGTCTGGAATTGAACCCAAGGCCCCGGAGTTGCAGGGCAGGAATGCAGACCACATGGCTACATTGTGGCTTTAAAATCCTTCACTCAGTTTTAATTCCTGCTCTTCAGCTACGTTCACAAATCCTCATTGCTGTACTGCAGTAGCTTTGCAAAGACGAAAAGGCAATTTCATGCCTTAAGAGCTTTGAGATCCTCTGTATTCCTAGGCGATCATAACAGAATGTTTTTAAACAAAAGAAGTGTACACACTCCTTAAAGAATTTTAGAAAACAACTTAAAAATTCAGGTTAACAAAGTAACTTAGAAAAAGCATTTTTTTTATTTCATTAAGCATTAAGTGGAAAAAAGATTAAAAATACATCACATTTGTTAGTCATCATCTGAAATAAGACACACAGTCAGAATATTGTGGCAGGCTGATGGGACCATTTGTGGGGATTGTTTATCAACTGACTTGCTACAATAGGTCATTAACTATATTAGTTGTAAACAGACACAGTAGGTGATAATTAGATAATGAGATTATTCGTAGATTAGTCCACATTCTCACATGAGGTGTAATGAGTAATGTCGGGGGATATAAAGAGCGTCCGTGGTGATTGGTGGGAAGTGGGAGTTAGCCTGCAGTTTGGTGAGCAAGATATTGAGGTGTATTTTAGTTTTAAAATGGGGGGTGATTGCAGCAATAAAGCTTTCTGCCCTTACTTTGAAGTCGAGTGTGAGTTTGAAGTGGAACTCTTGAGCCACCTTGGTTAAGGCTGGACTCTATAATAGTTCTCAAATTTCTGGAATTAACCTGTGCTTATTCACTTGCGTTTGCATGCAAACAGCTCCCCACTCAAATTATCTAGTAGTACCATGCAAATCTCTGTAAGACAAGATGAATCTTCATTACCTATTTCATAAAGCTGCAGAGTATCATTGGTTAATAAAGCCAAAACTTCCCCAACTTTCAATTATTTTTGTGTGTGGTTAAAGACAATAGGGAATGTAATTTTTAAATGGATTCAGTGACAGAGAGCACAGCCATCGGGTTTTGAGCAAGAATGATTCAGGAGAAAAGGAAAAATCCTTAAACAATGGTTAAGAATCATTCATCATCTTATTTTAATTTGCCAAGTGGTAGCCTGTTGTTCTTCATAATGATATGCTTTGTCTGTACCCGGTATTTACACAGTGGAGAGAAGTGTCATGATGCAAAGTTGTCACAGATAATCAAGCCTCTTCACTGCCAGCCTGTTGCCAGTTTATGCCAGGCCCTAAGTGTGAATGCACGAGATAGATTATGCTTCCAAACAGCAGGTCTCCCTGTGGGTAATCACTGCTTTGGAATGTTGTATCGTTAGGAGTGTGATTTTACAGTAGAACTATTTTTTGCAAACAAATCTATTAGAAAGAATCTCAACTACTAATGCAATTTAACATCAGCAGGGCTTAATTTTAATTCCTTTTCAAAGAATAAATGGTCTGTATAATGGTGAGGGTCTTATAGAGAAGCAATAACCTCTTTATATATTAGGGTGCCTGAGGTGTTCCTCCACTAAACTGAGCAGCATTTTTATGAGTGTCTCTCTGTGTAATGTACTTACCCCCCTGCTAAAAATTTGTCTGAACACTTAATCAGCCGTAGACAATAAGCACCTCCCTCTGTTCTACAATATGAAATAAGAAGATCCAAAATATTTCCTTACACTGTCAAAAGTCATGCACTAACATTAGTACAGGTAAAAAGCTGCATTGCTTTGAGAAGGTTGTTGGAGATATATTTTTTCCACACATTCAATGGAGGTGCACAACTACAGTAGCAAGCAAGTAGAGCCTCAGCAAGCTTTTAGATTTATTATAGTTTCCCTAGATTGTATTCCAATAAAGAGCACTTGTTTTTCCCATTACAGTTGCATTTGTGTCTGTTTTTTGGGGACCCACCTATAAAGAGATCAATTGCTATGACACCCAAGCCCTGGACTCATCACAAATTGCATGCTGTCTCTCATCAAATATTAATAATGATTATGCTCTTCCTCCATAGTGTCTCTAAGCATTAGGACGATAATCTTCCCCTCATTCATCCTGTATGTACACAAGCTATGTCGTATCTTGAATGTACACCTTCACAAGCTTTTAGCAGGAGGCTGGATTAAAGGCATCTCCCCAGCCAAATCTGTATCTCCTAAGCACCAGAGCCAGAAAACACTTCTAAACAAATTCTTGAACATAAGCATAGGTTGTATCCTCATCTTTTACTGCAGCCACTTCAGTTTATACTATACATTAGTATTTCATTAATTTGATAAATTAATGTTAATTTAAAAGTTGATCGAAAGCAAATATGGATGGTCAGTCACATCTGTGGAGAAAGTAGGCCAAAGATTTATTCGTGGAGGATCAAAAATATCCACACAAGGCTAAACTCCCACATCTCCAGGCTTGGAGGAAACCGAGAGGTAATGGCGATGGGAACTGAATTTTCAAAATGACTGCCTTGAAAAAGCTGCATTGATTGGTTGAAGTTGCTGTCATTCATTGTATTTTCAGCCATTCAGAGCCCCTGGGGATGGGACTTCCCCTGAGAGGCTCTGGCTGTTATCCAGCTATCAGCTATCAGCTATTGACAGAGCAGGTGGTAATCAGTCAGGTCCTTATCAGTGGTCATCTTTTCACACCTGCTGGGTACTTTAGAGTTTTTTTTTAACTGCCTAACAACAGAAAAAGATTCTCTAGCAGTGCTTTCTGTAGCAATTGCAATAACTTTTACACATTTTTATTACATTTTAATCATTTTTATACATTTTCTGGGGATGTGAGAAATTTAATTCCAGGTCCACAAGGTCTTCACAAATACTTATGTCAATTGTTTTCTATTTGGTAAATTTGTCCGTGACACTTGGAGGCCGATTAGGTGGTTGTCCACATGTTTAGATACTTTCTGAAACTTTATACGTCCTTTTTTACCTTGTTCGTGTATGATGATAAAAATGTTTATCATATATCATGTGAAAATCATGTTCTATATATTAATATTCTATTCAGGCATCTTACAGATAACGATAATGGTACAGATTAAAGAAAGAAAACACCACAGTTATAAAGACCCTGGACTTGAAGTGTCCAGTAGCCACACCCCATCTCTTCCTCAAAAGGGTTAATCTCCAGAAGCTATAGAATTAGAAGCGCTGTGCTGTCTCTGGCTGGCAGTTGTTTGTATGCACATTCCCATGGATCAGTGGGGCTCAGGGAATGATTGACAGTGAGCCTGTGAGACATGCATCTGTTCCATCTAGACCAGTCTGAGCTAGTTTCTGCACTTGGCAGTCTTTCGGGGAGAAGACGTAATAGGTGAGAATAAAAAGCCAAAGATTGATATCTCTGATAATTCACCTTCTTATATGATATTCTTATTCCATCTCAGCCCCTCACCATCAATACCTAATCATGCAATGTTAGTAGTACATAGTCACAGAGAGTTTTATAATAGAAAATTAAATGTTCTTTAAAATAATTAAACAAGCTGAATCAAACAAAGATACTTCCTGTAAAGGCAATATAATAGTACACACTATGTATTTCTATCTCCTGTGATCAGTGCCATTGCACAACCTTTAGAATATGACGAACATCTGCTAAAACAGAAGGATTGCATTTTTACAGTTGTTCACCAGTATTGTGAATTACAGCTGCTTGCTTTAATGGGTATACATCAAATGTTTCTCATATTCAGAAATCTTGTTATATACAATATATAGGAAATACAAAATGCCTTGTCTATAATGGTCCTTGTCATATGAATGTTCATTATAGGTAGAGATGAAATAAAACGTTCATAGAGTACAAAAGGGAGCTTTCCCAATTTTAAATCATTAACTGCATTAATGTCTTGACTGGGTCATTTTGGCTGTCTGTCAGGTTTAAAATCAATAAATACAGCTTGAAAAGCAACACACAGAAGACCAATATACTTCAAATTAATTTAGCCCCATTGACTCACCTTAACACAATCATGAAGTGACTGAAAGTAGCCGAAGCCCTCATCAGTGCTTCCTCTGTAAGTGCAGCCAGTCAAACAGAGAGAATGAGAGGGAAATCATTGAAGATGTATGACATTGTATTAAAATGCACAGCCATTGGCCGGAGTCAAATAACTTTGTGACCAGCTTCTATCTGCCTTGATGTGCAGGACTATTGGACGTTCAGGTTTCCATTCTCTCAACAGGAAGGAGAAACACAGAGCAGTAGCAGTTAGCTGGACTGATAACCATTAATTTTATTACTAGCTCCCTCTGGGAATAGTTTTGACATTATGCCACTAAATGTGTGCTCGCAGGTTTTTTCATTTGCATCTTTTTCACACGTTTCCCAGCTCTCTGCATCCTGCGCCTCCTCTCTTGTCAGGGAAGCGTTGCTGACTGATTCTCATGCAAGACATGTGAAGTGTTAAAACTGTAAACTCCCTGTGTGAAGTGTTAATGTATATTGCAGAAACTGACGTTTGCCAGCCTCTGCACCATGCCTCAGCAGTCTTGTCTGATTATTCTGTGCTACAAAAGTGCAAGACAGGTTGTAGCTTTGATTTGGTACAGGAGACTAATATAAGAAAACAGTTTAAGAGTCATCACTTTCCCAGGTAACCATCACTACAAACCATTTCACGTTTTCACCTTTGAAAACTCTTCACTAATGCTGCACACTGTTGAGCTAAAAAATGCTAGATGTTTTATTTTTTTAAAGGACTTATTTCAGCGGTCACAAATTAGTTTGAGAGCCTTAAAATTTTAGTAGGCCTACCCGGACGTATACTTTCATGGCTAACATCCTACCAAACTGATAGGTCTTGGTACATCCAGATTCATAATTCTACACACCTATAAGCGTTTAAATGTGGTGTAACAAGAATCTGTTCTCAGACTTATACTAATCTCTCTCTGCCCACTCTCTTTAGTTCATATTATTCATAAGATTAACTCGTACTTCTACAGATGATCCTGATAACACAAAGCGGCACACAGATCTGAACCCTAGTGAAAATGTGAATAGGTTAATATTCTGCAAAATTAAAAAAATTGGATGGATCCTAAGAGTTTTTGCTCTCGGTCCACAGGTCCTGCTGCAGTATGGGCATGTGACCATAGCATGCTACAAGTGTCACATACAAATTAGTTTTGGCTTTAAGCCTGCAGGTTTGTTTAACCCGATCTGTCCATATTGGATGGAGATGTAGAGTAACAAAACAGCAAATTACAATTTACATTATTATAAAAACATTTTTTAATAATTTCACAAAGTATTGCAATGCAACCGATCTCCAATGTTCTGTAAATCCAGCTATTAAATTTGCTTTCAAAATGACCCAGTACTGACTTCCGAAATAACAACATACTGTTTACTGTACTGTAAAGCCCTACCAATTTCCCTCACCTTTTTGAAGTGTTAAAATCACAATCTGTCAGTATAAGCATTGCAAACCTTAAAGTCAGAAGTTAGTTTTCTCACTTTAGTAAAGCTAGCTCCATGATTCCCATTAATTTTGACTTTGACTAATAAATTATTGTTTCTCAGGGGTCTTTCAGCTATGATAAACTTTGATGGACATGAAGGAAGAGCTGATATCTTTGTCACCAGATCAGTTTGAAATAGCTTCCTGCAGCACACAAACTACTGTACATCTGCTTTGAGTGCAGTATTAAGGCCATTCTTACTGGTGGAGGGATGACATCTCACAGTAGTAGATCCAGGTGGAAGCTATGATTGCAGCATCTCTTTAAACTAACCTGCCTGCTGCTATATTGTCCAGATGAGCTCATTTATTTGTGGGCCGGTGCAATAGCTCTGTGGCTCAGGATCTGTGCCTGTGACTGGAAGGCTGCCGGTTTGTATCCCACGCCCAGCAGAGGAATCCTACTCCGTTGGGCCCCTGAGCAAGGCCCTTCTCCCCAACTACTCCAAGGGCGATGTATAAATGGCTGACCCTGCGCTCTGACCCCAAGCTTCTCTCAAAATAAAAAGACAAAAAAAAGACAAATTCCTAATACAAGAAATTGTATATGGCCAATGAAGTGATCTTATCTCATTGAAAAGGGAGCAATTTTGCTTCCACTTGTCCTTGTGGTTTGTTAGAAGATAAATTCATGAAGAAACTGATTATTACTATGTTCTCTAATTATAATATATACTGTAGGCAAACTACAGTTGTCTTTATCAGTACATTAAACAGAATTGACTAATTCCATGTTTAGACAGAATACCTACGGAGAAAATAATGAAATATGTGTGTTTCAGTAATGTTTTCAGACTTCAGAACAATCCCTATTTTACTGCTTCCCATAAGACAAAGCAGTAACACTTGTACATCTATTGTGCCTAATAACTGTTACAAAGATATGACTGAGTATTTGATTGAAGAGCTTGTAGTACTTTAGCATGTGTGCTTCTTTTACAAAGTATTCTGAAGGTTTAGCATATATCACCAGTCAATTCTAACACAATGCTAAGCTTATTCATAAAACATTTTAAAGCTATTGTTATAATCAGTGTCCAAAATAAAAATGAATTCCCAGGAAAACTTTGTCAGAATGTAAAATGGTTAAAATGTGATTAAAAATTAACTTGTCACACCACTGGTGAACCAATTGTGAACATGTTCCCCCTTGGCCCTGCTTGGCTGAAGAAGACTGTGTTTTAAGATCCTTAATTAGGCACAAGAGAGAATGAGAGAGATAATGGGATAAAGCGAAATTCACATACCATAATTTAGATATGGAAAACCTTGCATTTAACAGGGCTGCTTATTGTATTTTTGTAATGCTTATAAATTGTTTTTATAAGCATTAAAATCATATTTATTCTACTTTTTTTTCATTTGAATCACTTAGCTTTTCTGGTACAATGCACACCCTTATATGACACATACAGTACTTTATGCTTTATACAGTGGCAGCACTCAGAATAACCAGAATCTGTCTTGAAAGTGTTATGCTGCAGTCCCTGAGATTTCAGGGTCATGGCAAATGACAAGCCGGGCTCCCAGAGAAGAACCCTGGGAGTCTTCGGAAAGGATAGGTGGGAGGGAGGCTTAATGAGAGATGATGAAGTAATAATGCAGGCTGATTGAAATTGGAGCTGTAACAGTACTGTAAGACAGAAAAAAAGCCTGCCTTGACACAGCAGAGATGCTGGCTTGAATAAAGCAGTTGGAATTTTTACTAAGTCAGGAAAAAGGCTGCAGACTGGCTTGAAAACACCTGAGTGAACTGCAGAGGCTGGCTGGAGTGAAGTGGTCTGGACAGCGGGAAGGCTCCCTGCAGAATGAAACTGTCCGGAAACAGCAGCGGAGAAGGCTGCAGAGCCCTAGCTTTGGAGGAAACGGTGAAAAAGAAAAAGGGGTCGCAAAATTACGAGCTGAAAAAGAAAGCAGCAAGGGCAGAAGTACCCCGCTGGTTCAGTGCTTGTGATTCAAGGGGGGAAAAGGCGTTTCTCAGATGAGCGTTTCAGTGCTGCCAAGCTTAACACTGTGAGCTTAGCTCAATGCTGGAGCACTGAATAAGAGGTGCTCCAGCATTAGGAGACACGTCCTGAGCGAGTTCACATGGGGTCGTAAGGAGACTGAGAACCCAAGCAAGTGCACTGGTTGCCCGGGTCAACCTCAGGATATACAGTATAGTGGTTCTCCAAGCATTGACTCAGTGTGGTGAATGAATATTTATTCAAGCAGCACCGTTTTGTTGTTGTTGTTGTTGTTGTTGTTGTTGTTTCTCGTCATTTAGCTTCTTTCCCCCATAAAAGTATTCAGTCTGTGCATTCAAGGTCTTATTAAAACAATTGCTTTAAAATAGTGCGCAGATCCCCTGTAATTCAACAAAACATTAACATTGCTGAAAGGGGGTCAGTGCTTTTGTGAAGTCCAGTAACTTAACTACGGCCATAATTTGGGTAGAGATTGTAGAATATGGCAATTTATGGCAACTAGTTTAAATTAAAGCACTGATCACAAGCAAACACAGATCCACACTTGAGTCCCAGGATTCATATTTTGATGATTTCTGTCTTGGGTTGGGCCATGTTTCATCTGAGACCTCACCTCATACCTATTCATCAAAGCCTATCAAGAGAATTAGTCTACAGAAGATATAGAGTAACTATGAAGTTCATCTGAAAATAAAAGCCCCTTCTATACTGCCAAATAACTATTTGGGAATATCAGGGAAGATTTATCCCTGAGAGCTACTTGACTCCATGCCCCACCAAACATTTTTCAAATTATGTGTTGGAGAGTCATGGCTAAAAATAGGCACTTACTGTAAGCTGACCCATCCTTGACTTTCTGTCATGGTTATTCAGGCTGGTTTATGGCTACATTTATGCTCCCTGGTATAGGTTAGGTTTCTCAAAGCCTAAAGGGTTAGTTGCTTACTTAAGTAATGGGTAACTTTAATGGGATCATTAAGTCATTTTCCAAATACCATTGGCCTTTTTGCATCTTCTGTCATATTTCTCAATAGACTGAGTACTATTTAAATACACTAACTAAGCTTAATACCGAAAATGAATGTTGTCTTGAACATCTCATGTTGTAGGTCTCAATGGGTAGCTCTTATATGCCAGTTTAGAGACCTTAAATGATGCACAGCATTTTCACCAACTTACGCAAACTTCCATGTGCTGCTTCCATTTAGTAATAGATATTTCACAAAGCTCTGTGTCTGGAAATAAAGAATGTTAATCAGGAACCTGGACAGGACTGTGATTGATGGAACCATTTCTCTCTGGAGTGCTCTTGTGATTGATCTAGTATCAGCCAGCAGTAGCACCAGAACATATTATTTAATCAAGCTGACCTTAGTAAATTACAGTCATTTTATGATGTTCATTAAAATCAATTAATCTACCATTTCCCGTAAGGAGTCCAGAAATTCATTAGAGACACATATTCATAAAAATCCAAACCAAACAACCTCAGTGTATTTTTAACTATTTTTTTGACAGGAACCAGTTTAATAGGTTTTAACTATGGAATTTATGTTACACTACACTTAAGTGTAGAACATGCATAAAACAACACCAATAAAAAAATCACTCTCCATATGAATCCTACAGAAAATCCTGTTTGACAGGATTTACTCTTATTTATATTAATGAAATATGTTGTCGGGAACTGCAAAAATTACTACATACATGTAATACATTTTTAATTAAGAGCGCACCTTGGCCGTAATGGAAAAGGGTTGCAGGCAAGCAATGTGCTACAGTCACCAATGTGCATCAGACAAATATGACTGTATCATTACTCATAACTAGTAGTATGTGCTGTCTAATTGGCTAGTCACACAATGCATATGTAGAGATATGAACTTAATGTGTACAGTGTGAGATGTTTAGCAGACAGGAAATGACCTAGTGTTACACAAAACATCTGACATTTTCTGTCCTGAGAGGCATCATTAATTTGGCCTCCATTTAATCCCTTTCTACCTCAAACGCAGCCATACAATTAAAAAAAAAACATTAAATGAAAGTTTTTGAAGACAGGGTAATTCTTTAGTGCATGTTAGATGATCAATATGAACAAATAGCCACCACAATTTGCAAAGTGTCTAAACATAATTATTCTGCTTATGGTTCTGAATGCAAAATCAGCTGTCAGAAATTTAGAAAATAAATAGGGGTTGCATTTTAGTGTTGTATGCCCAGACATTCAAAAACACATTCCTTCAGAAGGCAGGAAGGAGAAATTGTTTAAGAAGATAATAGAGTGCACTCCTGATTTATTCTAACTGAGGCTATAGTTTGAAGGAAAAAACAAGTGTCTTGATTGTGTTACACATCTACTAGTAACATTTTTGAACCCCATGACTTAGTCGGTCATATTTTGGTCAACATTATTGCCCAGGAACTATATTTAGGATGTATTTCATGTGCTGTAGCTCTGCTCTTCCTCTGCCAGGATTCAGTTTCAGTCAGCTACAGGCTCAGAAATGCACAGTGCCTAAGCAGCAGTGAACTCTACTGCACCTGAGGACCTGGTCTTCTGCCACTGCAGAATTCTACAATGGAAGGGTTAATAGAAATATTACACTACATCAGGACAGTCATCCTGCCTGAAGTAAATAAAGCCAGTTTGTTTGAAGCACTACCACTGTGCCCAAGGCAAGGTCAGTTAATATTCCAGGACATAATAATATGGCACAAACCACAGAATTGCAGAACAAAATATACAGAACCTCTTAATGAGAGTTATAGTTTTCCTATAGTAGAACCCAATGAGTTCACCAATGACTTAGGAATCCTGGTAACCTGTAACCACAGAAATAAACCTGTGTGACCTGTAACCAGAAATAAAAACAGTGTAGCCATGGCCAGATGCTGGAAAAGCACTTTATCCCACGTTTTGCATACTGAGTGGGGGAAAGAGATAATATCACACTCCATATATCAGCAACCAGGTGCCAGACTGCAAGAACCTGCCTATGATGTATCCCATGTACCCCACAGGTGTTAATTCTCAGTCATCAAGTCTCTCACTTACAGGAAGAGGGAGAAAGTATACAGTGGGACATATCTAGCTTTACTCTAAAACAGACATCTGATGCTGCAGCATATTGCAACTAAAACAAATAAAATGTGTTAATGTAATGTCAATGTTTTAATGTTTCTTTATTAGCCCTATACAATTTCTTACATTAGGAATTCGTATTTTTACATACCCAAGCTTTTCTCCATGGAGACACAGACACACAGACAGGGAGAGAAGCTTGGGGTCAGAGACTTAGAGTAACAAAGCTAAACCTGGAAAGCGGGGCTCAAGTGGTGCCCCCTCTTTTTGGATCACATTCAAGGTCTCAATATATTAATCTTCAGAATATCGGGGTCATTATTCATCAAAACTATAAAGCCTCAAGTACCACGAGCATGAGATCGACTGATGTAAATTAAACAACAATCTCAGATGAAGTCCAACAAATGTAGAACATATGCTTAAGGCTTACATTTATAGTACTGTTACAAATATGGGATTACAAATATTAGAGATTCACAGAAAATAGACCAATTGGTTAATCAATAAACAATCATCCCCCCCCCCCACCCCCAACAAATTGTAAAGATATGATAAGATTATACCTGGGTGGTTGGTATAGATAGAGCCACTTGAGATAATAATAATAATTGCTTACACTTTAAAGGTGATTTTCTGGATACTCCACTCAAAGTGCTTTATAGGTAATAGGGAACTCCCCTCCACCACCACCAACGTGCAGCCCCACCTGGATGATGCAACAGCAGCCATAGTGCACCAGAACGCACACCACACACCAGCATTGGTAAGGGCCAATGGGCATTTTGACCAGGAAACCGGGGGTTACACCTGAGATCATTGTTCTCTGGTACAGCTTTGGTGAAAGAGTAACAAAGTAGACACAAACTAATTTATTAATTTACTAAATACATATGTACTAATAATGACAATAACACACCTGAAGAAGGTTCCACAGCCAAAGTTTTGTGTCTCTTTTTGTCACGGTTGTCATCCTTAGTCAAGAGGGTGCTCTGACCATTTTGGATTTTAGTTTGATCATTACGTGCACCTGTTTCCTATTTTCCTGTCATTACTTAAGTTTGGCGTCTCTGGGCTTCAGGGCTCGGTATTGGAAGATGGACATCACAAGGCCTGCCTATCCCCGGGCTCGTGGGTAGCCCGAGGGCAGATCTTGGAGCACCTGACTCCATTATGATTTTAATTTCCTTGTTCCTGATTCCTCCTCCCCATTCCTGACTCTGTTTGGATGGATCTGCCGGCTATGGACTTTTGGATTGCTTCCTGGTTTCCCCTTCCCAATTGTTTTGGAGTTGTTTTGGAGTTTGTCTGCGCCACGCCCCCCGAGCACCGGAACACTACCGTCACGCCCCCCTGTCAATCATACAGTCCTGATTCTGCCGTGTTTCCCTGTTACCCTTCTCCAGTCTCTTCCGGATTTTACCGCCTGCGTAGGGTCCTAAATATACCCTACATGCATGCTGACACAGCTACCTACTTGAACTTAAAAAAAACAAATTGTCAATGTGTTTTCTAATGTCTTAAATGTCTCACTATGCCTCTGTCAATGGAAATTTAAGTATTTTGTGATATATATAACCAAGTAGTAATAATAATAATAATAATAATAATAACAATTCTTGCAATTGAGTGTACAGCTGGGCATGATCCTGAGATTGTCATATACCAGCTATCATCACTTATTTATGATAAATGTTTTTTTTCTGTGCAATTCTATAAATATTATAATATAACATTTTAGAAAAAATAAAAATAGTTTAAGCCATACGAATCCAATCTGTAATTGATTCAGAGCCCTTTGTTTTCTTGCAGAACACCAGCTTTAAAACCACAATGTCTTTCATTTGAACAAAATTTAAGGAAGGAAATGTTAGAAGAGTTTTACAGATTGTGCACTCTAGGAAAAACAGATCATGAAAAAATAAAGTGGCTGTGCTACCACTTAAATAACATTATAAACAATTCCTTTAAAAATAATGAAATTGATTTAATTAAAAATTGATTTAATTAAAAAGCATTTAATATTGCAAAGATTTGTCTAACAGCCAGACACAACTGCGGTACTTAAAGGATTCACAGCACCTTACAGAGTAGTGAACTCCTGCATCAGATTCTTTAAAAGAATAAGATGCCAGGGTATACTGACTGACACCTCACACATTCTAGACGACTGCATCTGTATGGAACTCAGTAATATCATTGTCATGTTTACAATAAATTAGTTCCTATTATAATTTGCAAATTGACCCAAGCTGTGAATTAGAATTCTTAATAAAAATTATTAAAATATCTCTGAATATTTTAGATGTGAGTTTCAAGTTAGAGGCAGATACTGATTTCATATGATTTGCAGGACAACTTCTCAATGCAATGTTTGAATGAAAAAACCTGCTACTCCATTCTCGGTTTTGAGCTAGTCCTACTCACTTAAATATTTTTAACCTTGTTAAAAAAAATCAGGAGCTGATTTTGCTCAGCATTGACACAAAACAACACAGTTACATTTTTGATATGTTGGAACCAGGTTTGACTGTCTAGGGTTTCAATATATTTTACCGAGCCCAGCTATGGATCTGCAGGACATCTGACTCAGTACTTCACTTCCAAGATTTGTAGAAGATTGTTTGCTGAACACAAGTTGTTAAAATTAAAAACTTCATACCTGTCGACACAAATGACGCTTGACTGTACTGGAAGATCGAAGATCCCTTGTTGTATAAAATGAGTCAGAAATCGCCTTGCCATGTAGCCCAATTCCTCTTTGGCTCTGTCTTAAAGTTTTCTAAATAATATTTTTGTAAAGCACAGAGCTGTATTGTAAGTCTTTATTAAAACTACAAAACTCTCTCTTGAAGAAAATAAAATTCTCTCCTCATTAATTACACACAATGCCAATAACATTACATGCTCATGTCTTCAATTGCCTTTGAGCAGGAGAGAACAGTAATGGTTTTCAATTAGTAACTGTTTAGAATCTGAAAAAGCAAGTGATCTGTTTTATGATTTGCATAATGTGTTCAATTAGGTAAATAAGATATGAGGTGGAATGAAACCTAACAGACTCTTCGGGGACTGGAGTTACCCATTCCTGCTTTAGGAGGTAGAAATCAGGCCCCAGTCACAGAAATGTTAATCTTGGCACAGTTCTGCTGTTCTGTAACTGAGCTGCCACTGTGTAGTTTAATCACAGGGGCGAAGCTCAGGAGATTTGCTGATGTAAAGGCCCCTTTATGTTTATGCTGGCTGATTGATTAAAGAATCATTACTTTTTCTAAATAAATCTAAACTTAGTCTCTTCCCCCAATCACATAGTACACACCTGGGACATAACAGAATCTAAGCAATGAATAGAAGCAAAAGATTGGAATAAGCATACAATAAGGCACTGTAAACTTAAAATAAAGGACAGATTTTACAATTACAAGGAAAGTCATATTATGTGTTCTATGATGTGCACATTTTACAGATGCATTCACGATCTTATCATGCACAATTCTTTTTTCTCTATACAGTGAGATGTGAAAGCAGATTGTTTTCAGATTTTAAGACACTGGTATTACTGACATCTGGAAATTTTTCATATTAGTTTTAAACCCCTGTATTTTTTTTAACTATACCTGTATTTGATTATTTTTCTGTACATTTTGTTATTTTTCTAAATGACGTTCTGGTGGAAAGATGTGCTTTAAATTAAAAATGAGTGTATTGATCGGGACCTTTACCCTCCTTTTTTGTCATTATGTGGTCAACTGGCTTCATTTTTACAAACAGTCGTCATTCTCCTGTCTTTATGCAAGTGGCTATGATTAAACTGGATAAAGGAAATCTCCCAGCCCAGGGTGGTGCACATGTCAGCTCCTTTATTAGATTGGGTCTTTCATGGGCCCCTGACAGGTTTCTCCTCCATTTGTCTTGGATACGAGATGGCTAACTGCAATAAAATTCTTAGTCCAACATTAAAACAAAAAGGGTTTTATTTACAACACAGGGCGCTCTGAAATTCAAGCCCAGGGTTAAGGTAGTGAATCCAACAGACAAATACTGAGACAACCATCTATGAATGCACAATATAGACAGGATGGCCACAGGGAAGCAGCAGGTCAGCCTCCCTGGAGCGCCATTACAGAAGCGCCGTACCTGGAGCTGAAGTCAGATCTTTATTCCTGAAACACCTCACCCTTACAGACGATCAGTTATTAAAGGCCCAGTGACAAAATAACTAACCTAAAAGTTCCTTGTTTACAACCACACCTGGCATACAGGAACCATTTTATATGCACTTTTTAACTTTTTTCCTCTTATTTTCTAAAACTGAACTCAGAGTGCCTATTATAGTTACCTTAAATAGTTTATAGGGTTCACACCTTTGTGAATTAGGCTGGGGGGACCAGCTCCCCTCCTAACTGCTAAATGTCACTCTGCTACATGGGGCTCAAGGAAAAGATTGACCAACTACTGCTCATTTAACAATCACTTTCGACCTTAGCTGAGGTTTCAGCTTCCTGTTGTGGAACATTCCTTCCCAACCAAATTAAACAATAATACATACTTCACACTATCCATATAAACACAGCAGCATAACTGTATTTTAATCCACGGCTGTATAACTACATTGGCTGGTGCTTAAGTTTGTTGCAAGCCATTGAGGACATCATTACAGGTCTTATTTGCCTAACATTACAAAAAGTCAATTTAATAATATAATGCTGTAATTATTTAGGAGTTTCAAACTTGTGTGAACCAATCTCATTTTAAATGTGAAAAGTGCATTCAGGTCTTTTCAATGATAATTAAGGCAGGATTCTTATTCTTATTTTTTTGCATTTTTAAATGGAATGCCAGAAGATCTGTTAATGATCAAAAGTATAGAATGTCCAACAAATACAAGAAACATAATTCTAAGAGGAGACGTGATGCTTTGCTACATGTCTGAGTTGAGAAAGAAGTGATAATTAGTAAGCTTCTTCTGCAAATCTGCAGAAACAGTACATAACACACATGCAAACACATATGCCCACACACATCACAGGCTGTCGTTCCTACCATTTTCATTTTTTTTTCTTCTTTTACGGCTCACCCTGCCAGAGTTCCCCATTAGGGGATTGAAAGGTAGGAAATGTTATTTTCAATGCTATTGTTAAAACAGCCATGTTGCTTACAAATTAGAGACATGATTTTCACTTCCCCCGGAATCTCTGACCCCTGGTTTGCCAGAGAGAACAAACAGGATGCCGGGAAGATGCTTGGAGAAGGCAGACTAAAATGAAAAAGGTGTGTGATGATGAAAGGGAAAAAGAGAGTTATAAAGCAGAAAATAATGAGAGGAAGCAATTTACATTAAAAAAACTTTCTGCCACTATTTTTTCCTCCATTTTGCAATCACTGATTTGAATAATTCAGTGCAACCTTATTCTCTGGGGCACCATTGTCTACAGTGAAGGCAAATCAGGAGACTGGATGGCCTGTTTAGAGGGCTCCAACCTGTTTCATTCACTCTGTAAATCAGGATTAATGAGGCAGCAGAGGAAACCCAAAGCCCAGTGCATCTAGTCTTGCAGATATAGCTCTTCTCCGCACTGCAGCTCTGAAGAGATTCTCTGCCTTTTTATATCCTCAGGCAGTCTCTTGTAATGTTATCGACTTGTCACCCCGACACCTCTCATAACCCCTCCCCATCTTCCTGCTTCTTGTGTTTCTTTTTTTCCTTGATAGCTTGATATTTGCTGTTTCCTGCCAGTTTGCTGTTTAGGGAGAGGTTATTAAAACTGTCACATGGGGTATTGTCTGGAGCAGGAGCTAGTTGAAGGGGAAGTGGCTGTATTCTATTGCATACTGAATTTCCTCATGGCTTAACTTCTGCTTGCCAAAATGCATACAGCTTTTGCAAGAGCCTTCTTGTCTCATTATCTATCTGTGTCTGAAACAGAACAGTAACAACCCATGTAGTTGCCCAAGCAACTTGGGATTTAAAGAAATAGGAATATTAAAATTAATTTGTTAAATTTATTTGTAAAATCATTAGAGAATGTCTACAAGTGTTGAATTACACAGAACCTTCAAACAAGGACATGCAAATACAGACACAGATCCTTTCAAAATTAACTATACTTAATTATTACATTTTCATTTCATATTCTTCAAATGAGAATCAGGAACTTTACATAGTGGTTTTGCATAGAAAGAATGAGAACAAAATGAAGCTCATCTAGCTCTCCATTCCAATCCAGACTTTTAGTAATCTGTTAATCCAAAAACCTCTTTGATGTGTTCCTTGAAAGATCTCAATGAATCATTCTTTAAAACAGGCTCTCAAAGTCTCAAAATCTCACTCTCCAGACTCTCTCATTTTATTAAAAAAATGCTGTTCTTGACATTCCCCGTTTGCTTTGGCATAATATCAGGTACCTCCCTCAGGTCTGGTCTAAAGCCTTGCTACTTGCTGAAGGGATTCAGTTCTTTTATGACTGTATATGTTGTTCTTTCTCTGTATAGCTCTTGCTGCTAACAAATCTGAAAGGATGAGAGCACTTTGCAGAGGGAAATGCTTTCCTTATGAAGCAGAAAACTAGATTCTGATGAGCAAATGAATGGTCCGGAGGGAGAATTAAGGAAGTGAGAACACCGATGTGCACAAGCAGCAAAGGTGTGAAGAGTTCTGCTAGGGTGGGATCATTTATAGTCTCTTTGGATAGTCCGCTAGCATGAGCATGACAAGCATCTCTACAGAGTATAAGCAAAAGGGCCTGCTGACAGAGTGTAACATATAAATTAGGGATCAATCTAAGGCTGGTTGTCAAACAAATCAGAAAATTAATAGAAGGAGTTCTCAAGCCAGCTTAAGGACCTACTTGTTACAGAGTGTAACTTCCACCAAATGATCTGTGAAATGACACTGGCACTGACTGCACTGACAGACCAGACACTATGGTTTTTGCAGCCTAATGTGTAGTAATCAGGAGTGCAAGTGCAAACCTTCTAAAAGATCAGGAGTAGAATTCTCATTTTCGTTTTTTGTAAAACTAGTTCATGTGGTAGTTAGTAGCTCAATCAATCATTCAATCATTTTATTTGCTATAAAGCACTTTCCAACACTTTACCAAATTGCACGTTACAGACTCCTGTAGCAGTTAACAATATAATAACAGCTACAATAAGAGGGAATAAACACTCCTATATGCCATGGCACGTGCATGATTGGTGTGGTGGCTGGGGTAATTGGACGCTGATGTTTTCTTGTTAGAACTGGAAAAGACCTACAATGAGCCTCCTGGAAGTCACTGCTTGTGGCCATTGTCGAGTTTTGGGCATGTAGGCTCTTGGGACTGTGTTACATCGTGGAAGCACTCTGGTGTTTAAAAATACAGAGGGTATGACAAATACTTCTCCCCTAACTAAGAGATTGGAAGGGTTGAGCTGGCATGAGTTGAATTCTGAATGCTCAGCATCCTATCAGCATATATATGGGCAGTCTCAGGTTGTGTGGTTGGAGACCATGTCAGGGGTGCAAGTTATGATTTTAAGAGTAGTGTCCCTGGCCAAACAGGATCAGCAGAAAGAGTCAGTGGATGGCAGGGGGCTGAGTTGTCGATTGCTAATGAAGATCTGGTGCTTGGTGAAGAGGCATGTTGTAGTGCATTAAAGTGAAGATGGAAAACTGGGTGCTAAGGGTTAAAGATTGAGAAGCTCTGTTGGCCTGTGTGAACAAAAACAAGTGAAAACCAGCTGATAAGTGTGCAGTCTCCCCTCAGTTGGGACCAATATGTTGATCTCAGATCCCAGGGGCTGTCTGAAAGACAAGGGCACACAACATAAAACATGAAGAAACCAAAAGGGACACGCCGGCAGTGTCAGTCATGTGGTGATGAGTGTGCTGATGTTGTCACAGCTTACCCAAATTGATTAGACCCTTATGTATCATCCTTTAAAATTACAATTATTTGTCTACATATGCAAAATATTAACTGTGTACATAGTCTGCTCAAGTTCCTCTCCCTCCCAGGTCAATCCAGTGGTGGCAATCTGCTACAAAAGTTTCTTTTGGCTTACTGATATAATTTACGTTTGGAAACTTTTGTACTGCATGACTTCCAGTAGATCAATCGGTGTTCTGGGTTTTTGGGAAGCATCTTTAGCTATACATCTGAACATGCTGTAAATTTGCCAAACCTCACAAAAGTTTACAGATGGTACATAGTGCACTGGTTTTGGTGGGGAGCTGCATCAGTGTGTGAGCTGCAAAGGAACAAGTAGAGATTATCTCTATTAGCTGTTTACTTTCTTTATACCTTTTGGTGTGAAATTAAACTTTGCATAAAGATTTACTGTTTACCGTAAGGAGGGAAATCATCATTAGATGCTGCTGTGATATCCTAAAACATTAGTCTATTTGGATGCAAGGTTTGATTAAATAGGAGCACAATTCACCAAACTATTTGGCTACTAACTTATCTAACTTAACCAACTTAACTTATTAACTTAACTTATCATTATAAAGTAATATCTAAAACATATATTAATGAAATAAGCCTTCCTTGCAATACAGCTGTACTAACTTTATTTATGGATTTAGTTGATAATGTACAGTTTGCATTGGGATTTTATTACAAAGTATTACATATATTGGTTTATTTTAACCTGAGACATCTAAGATACAGGAAAAGGTGTCAGTGCCATAGAAAAGCAATTGAAAATAAAAAGAAAGCAAAATAGTTAAAATTGTCTCAAGCTCTAAATGCAGTCATGTCCAGACAGAAGCAGCCAGCCAGTATGTGAGACAGATGGTGATGATGTGCTTACTGAAAGTTAGCACAACAAGAAGATGTAACAAGATTTATTTTAAAAGAGCAAATATTCTCCTTAGAAGTGATGAGCTGACAGATGATGAGGTTCAGTAGTCAGGGTTATGCTCAAGCTAGTCTATTTTGACAAGTGTTAAGCAATTTTACCATATGCATTTTATCATTTATATCCACTAATCAAAGGAAAATTGGAAAGTAAAAATCTTGAAGAATTACATTTACTACTTGAGCACTTGAGGGTCATTTATTTCCCAGGATCATACAAATTTGCCTTTTTTTCTTTTTTAATAAATTTAATAAAACATCTTCACAATCCCTGGGGTGGTAACAATCGATTTTAGCAGCAGAACAGGCAGAAAACGATGTACTATGTGGTATACATAAACACCAAATCTCCACAATATTTAGCATCCCTCATAATTCTGTATGACCCTTCACCTTGGTTGGTTTTCTTGGTTGTCAAGAGAAATAGAGTCAACTCTTGAGTTTAAGTCCTTGGGTCAGAAAGGTAAATAAGAAACACTGAGAAAATATTTTGGGTGCAGCTCCTTAGTACTTATGAAGTTGCTTAAATATCTAGTAATCGTTGATCACTATTATTGTGGAGTTCCACACACCCCGTGTGGGACTGTCCCAAGATGCATTCTCTTTTACCCTTGAACAGGCTCATTTCTTCCTCATCCTCCTATAAAACAGGGAAAGTCACTGTTTTTTCACTTTCCCTCTCCTTATCTTGCACGGTCCACTGTCAGATATAGCACAATAAACCTGCATTTATTCTGCATTTATATTCTCTTGCCTGTCTTTCTAGACCTGCCAAAACTAAGGAACACCGCAGGTCAACACACTAGTATTCTGTGCACAATACATTTTTTTTCCCTGAAATTCATTGCATTCTTCAGAGTTTTTATTTCTAACACCAGGGCAACACGAATTACCCTGGGTAGACCTAATGGGCTGGAAGTGCTCTCTTTGAAACAGTTAACAAGTTACATTTGAAAGATTTCATATAATTTACAGGGTAAACTGTTTGGGGCCCATTCGAGACATACTTGAATGGGACTGGATGTTAAGAATATGAGCAGGAAGTTTATTAATTAATTTAGTTTTGTGAATGTAAGATTTTTTTGTTATTGTCTAATAAAAAAAATAAAAGTGGAAAAAAAATAAAATAAAGAAGTCCTCCAAAGGAAGGAGGTGAAGGAGGTGGGTTAAAAAAAAGAAACAGTTAACATGATCTTGTATGCTCTTTTTAAAAGCATGATATAACATTGTGCCAGTGTAACATCAAATCCTTTTACGTCTTCTAAATAAGTTAAACGGTTTGTCATGGAAATATAACTATCAAGGAAGCCACGAGAGAGAGTTCTCACCTGAGTAAGGTCTTTATTTCAGTATTGCAATATTGGGAGCCCTGTTGCCACTCTGCAGAGAGCATCAGAGACTCAACTCGTTACAAGCAGTACAGGGTTTTATAAGATGTTGCAATGTAAGGGAAAGTTCAGCACTTTGTCCCTTCTAACACTTCTCCTTTCCTTAGGACAAAACAGATTATATCATAAAAACAAAAGAAGAAGCACCAACAGATTTTTTTCAAAGCTTATCAGTTACCTTCAGCTAATCTAATAACCCAGACAGCACATACTGTTTCGATACACTGTCTTCTAAAAGTAACCTAGACAGTGCGTACTTTGTTGACGCACTTTCTTCTAAAAATCTGCACGTAGCACAGCAGTTACATCCTTGTTATATATTTGCCTAAAGCTCTCTACATTTTAAGAATCAATTTACTTATTAGATTTCCATTTCAGGATTATATAAAGGGTTACCTTTTATACAGGTTAGAACTTTATTCTGCAAATGTATCGCAGAAATGACAGACTGATAGAAACATTTGTCCAAAAAAAATCTTTGTGGGAGACTAACAATATGAATTGTGTTTAGACCTTCCGAAAACATGAATTTTTAATTATGCTGTATCACTTCAGTGAATTTAAACTGTCATGCAAACTAACCTAAAATAAACCACCTATGCTGCAGGCTCCTGTTTGTGTCTGACTAGACATCTCCAACTTCTGCAAATGTCCTCAAAACAGAACAGTTCTGGGGGTTTTTTCTCAGTTTTCTGGCACTGCAAGTCGAATCACATTTTTCACAATCAAATGCAAAAATAGCTCCAATGGGAGCTTCTTATAGCAACTTTCCTTTTGCCCTATTTGCTTTCCCTTTATTCCTTTTTTCATCTCAATCCCATGATAAAGTTACTTAATACTTTATTCACCACAAGATACGCAGCCCTCAGCTTGAGCATTTTAAGATCAGATCACTTTATTAGCCATATACAATTTCTTGCATTAGGAATTCATCTTTTTGCATACCCCAGCTTGCTCTCCATGAGACACACACACAGGGAGAGAAGCTTGGGGTCAGAGCACAGGTCTGCCATTGTACAGTGCCCCTGGAGCAGTTGGGGTTAAGGGCCTTGCTCAGGGGCCCAATGGAGTAGGATTCCTTTGCCTGCCACTAGATTTGAACCGGCAACCTTCCAGCCACAGGCACAGATCCTTAGCCACAGAGCCACCGCTCCAGTGGTGATGACATTGTCAAGCCTTAGCTTGCAAGAGGTAGGAACTGGTGTATGGATACCTGAGATACCGCTGGCAAAGGGCTCAACAGCCTCTAGTTGGGACCTCAAGCATGAACTCGAGCAGGTCATAAAAGCCAGGACCAAGCCATGAAAGGGATCGTGGGACGTTACGTGGTGCTGCCGAGGGTGGAATAGCTCTTTGAAAGAACTCTGAGCCTGGGTTACCACCTGCAAAGGGCTGAGAGATCCTGAGTTATCGGTGTGTGGGGAAGTATATGGAGACATCCCTGTATAAAACCCAGACGCCTTTAGTACTAGCCTTTATCCAAAGTGGGCTGAAATTCCACACTACTTTCCGAGGAGAGTGTTTGGAAAATTGGGATTTAACAGAGGTTGTATACAGTATTTAAAAATTGGCCCGACAGACTGTGTCAGGGCTTGTAAGCCAGCATGGATCCATATTCCCCAATTGGATCAGTGTCCTTAGTGTGAGCTGTCCCATGCAGTAAACCACTTTTCCAGATTATGACATTATAAATGAAAAGTCTACGTTTCTTTGTCTTCACACAGTTTTGGTCTGAAAGGCAAAGATAAAAAACACCTGCTTTTCTGTTGTTTTCTGTTATGCCATATTCAAAACGATATAATATTTACTGTAGTTAGGTTTCAAATGTAATTTTACAATAGTTGAGATTTGGACATGAACAACAAAACAATTAATGTATGATTGTATAGTTAGTGCAGAATTAAGTACCTTATCCCACCATATTATGATAAAGAGTAAGTTTATCATTAGTGCCTTTGACTGCAAAGTGGACCACAATTTGAGTTATGTTTAATTAAGTTGTGATATCTTACATTAAATATTATTTTAATATAATAAAATATACACTGTAAAATGAGGAATGTTTTGTAGGCTGTACATATGGAATTTTAGAAACACCTGCCCTGCTGTTTCTTAGAGCAGACCATTTTTGGCCTTTTGTTTTAATTACCTCAATCATAAAAAGCAAAGTATCTGCATTATTAATGAGCAGTGGGGACTATGTGCCTAGATGTTTGAGGTATTTGAATAGTCTGGATTGATTACACTGCGTCTGGTATTGGCAAAGCGTAATGACTGTCATATTCTATAGAGTGCTTTTATCATTAGAGGTTGCCCAATTGACTGTGCCTCATTTTTCAAATGCAAAACAAATAAAAATGAATCAATGGAAAGACTGGAAGCCTTTTCTTCCCTTCTTGTCTGCAGGCTCTGCGGACATTCTTGGGCGCTAATTGGAAACTGGAATTGTGATTTATGGCTGGATTTGAGAGGCTTTGAAAGGTCAAATGATTGCCCTGCAGACAAAAATAAAATATTTATATTTATTTTAAATATACTTGCATGACAGTTTCTACAGTTTTTATGACAGAACAAGACTTCAATATGGAACTACTGAAATGCCACACCAGAATAGATGTCTCAGTAACATGTAGCAACATGCATGGTAATAGTTTAGTAGACAAGTTCAATTTCAGATTTGTAAATCATTTAAAGCTGCGACCAAGAACACAACAATACACAGTTATGCACCGAGATATTAAGATTTTGTTGAAAATGTAGCATTGTCTTTTACCTTCTATCATTTTATTGTTCTGGTCACTGATACACCCTTTGCACCATCAAAAGTAAAACAAGGATCATGTGGCTTTGTTCCATTTTCCATCATCCCACAGAATTGAAGTTCAGCACTGCCTTACAAGAGAGTTAGGAGTGGAGGGGTATGAAGCAGCACTAATTAACAGTACCAGAAGTTCATAGGCTCCAGGCACTTCACAGCAGTCACTGCTTCGGTGAAGTAAGGATTACCTGGCTGACTCAAGACCTTCCCAACCTTGGCTGTGCTTGATCGACTGTATGTTGTCACAGGAAATCCAGTTCATGGCTAGTTAACAACATATCCTGGACTCAACTCAGCACTATTCTATGGTTAATAGTTTATAGTAATCTAAAAAACCTACAGTATACATTACACTATAGGTTTGAACATACTCCACACTCTGTATGAGAACGTTTACCAATTAAGCCATTCAGAAATTTAAGTTTTGATTTATGTCTATTGTTACTCTTCAGATTTTGTAGTCTGCAAAACACTGTAACATATCCATCTTAAGTTGTACTGTAATTAAATTTGAGTGCTAGCTCATATTCTCCATAAATGCTACAAACCTACTAAAGCTAGACAAGTGTGAACTATTTTTCTGTCAAATTTAATGGAGGACGTTTCTTAAAGAATCCTATTTAACTATTGTATCGTAACCTGTTATATTCTTCAGTGATTTAAATGCTGCAGTTTGTTGTTTATAAGCCAACAGCAGGTTTTGAATATTTGATAATACGCAGAAACATCCATCTATTTTCTAGCCACTTTATCCAATTCAGGATAGAGGGGGATTCAGAACCTATCACAGCAAGGAATGGCTGCAAGACAGGACACACCCTGGGTGGGACACCAGTCCATTGCAGGGCAGACAGACAGACACACACACATACACACAGACTCACACACAACGATTTTCCCAGAAGCCAATTACCCTATGACACAGAGAAAAATGTGCCATTCAAATAATTTTCTACTGTACATAATAAATACTGATTTTACAGTACAAGATCTTTAATCTCAAATAACCTTAGATCATGCTACTATGCAGTGTGACTTTTTTGTATCACCTGTCATGATTTATCTAAAGAAACTACTGTATGTTTCAATCAGGATATTGTAAATGGCCCTTTTCTTTTTCTCGAAGGTATTGTATCAGGCCAGCAGGAGCTTGAGCTTTCAGCTGCTACAGAACTCTGTTACATTTGACATTACCACAGCTCTGCGTTCTTTTTTTTTACATTTTAACAAAGTACAGTATGTGATTTTTTGTAACTTTATAAGTGAAGTGTGCTGCGCTCATGAAATTTGTTATCCTTTTTTATGGCCCTAATTTTAGTCATGTAACGCATAATGAAATAACTGACTAAAGGATATTTGTCAATTATTATGTCATTATGATGTTATCATTGCACAGGGCTAGATATCTAATATCTACTCCGTGCTTTCTTTCCACCCTTACCATATGAAGGAATCTGTACATCAGAAACTACACTACATCGTCATCGTTATCCAACATGAAAAAAACAGTTTTGAAGCAGATTAGTGCCTCTACTGTAAACAGTTAGAACTCTTTTTTAGTTCTCAAAATAGCCCCCCCGCCCCCCCGAAACAAATATTTAAGAGTTGTTAAGACTTTTGAAGAGAGAAAATGTTATTATGTGTAACATAAAACTAAAACTTACTTGCTAAACACAACGTATACTTATTAATGGAAGATAATAAATCATAGCCAGATGCATGCTGTCAGGCGGGAGCTAGAAGGTTCACCTTTGCTCTGCTCTGATCAAGTTCCTCCCTTTCCCTCAGAGATCTATTTTCCATTCCCTTAAAGTGAGACAGATGGCCCTCAGTCACACCGATGTGTTCCATATGAATATAGTTTTGGGGGGCACGTGAAAAAATAAAATTGTTTTAGTTAATATTTACCTGTATATTTCTTTGAAACAAAGACCCCTTCCATTGTTAGAGCATTCAGAGAAGAAGCCCTGGGGGACGGACATCCGCTGTGCCTGTGTACAGCACACGTATTGGGGCAACTGCTGTTGTCATCTGCTCCTCCACCATCTCCAATGGCAGTCAAGGAAGTATCATAACAGCAAAGCACAATTACACACAGCTGAAGGATGTGATCCATGTTCCCAGAAAATAAGAAAAGAAAACAACCAATTGTGTAATAATAAATAGCAATTAGTAATAGCCTTTTATGAGTGCCTAATGCACTTTTAGAGGTTACAGTTAAACGTGGTTGTGGTTGTCTGCTAAATGACTTATAGTACTCATAACCACTGTTTTATATTAATCTCTAAGTAATCTGACTCGTTGTAGCAATGTTGTTGCATTTAGTAAAGGAAACATATGTAATCTTGTCTAGTTTTGGACGATTTTGATTAAAAACGTTTTAAATGTGAGAGACTGAATGACATGAAGTAAGAAATGTAAGACCTTTAGGAAGTTATAGCAAAACTGTAACTCTAGACTTAATATCCCAAGCATATCAAAATTGAGGGATAGTGCTGAATCTTAATTAGGCATATGGACATTAGTTAAAAATATTTGAAATTTGGAAAAAAATTGAAATAATGGTTATTATCTCATAATGGATGAGACTGGAATTCCTGGATAGAACAAGAGTTACACCTGATCATCTCACTCACTGACATCCACTAATTACTGAAGGCATCCTGAAAATAAACTGGATTGATCAAATAAAGATCAATAAGACACCCAAATGAACACTGATTGGATATTTGCAGTGTCCAGTGTACAAGTCTGAAAATCTTAAACTTGATCCATGTATTTCAATATTTTCTGCCTAACCTTTAATACTGACATTATCAGCTCCTGTTACCTTTAGCGTTTCTAAATATATTACAGTCATTGCAATCTAGTTAAAAATAAAAGTGCTTTTTATTAAACTTATCATTTTTAAAGGTTCAAATCAATAAACAAGTTTAATTGGTGAAATAAATCAAGATGTGTACATATAGCTCCATGCAAAATTATTCAGACCCATGCAGGTTTTATTTTTTTCATTTAAAACTTACATTTATAACATTTTGAAGTGGCAATTAATATTAATTAAATACAATACCTACTCCACACATTAAAGCAAAAAACAAAAAAAAGAAATTGATAATATGAAAAAAATGGAAAGTCATGATTACATACATATTCAAAACTTCTGCTGTGGCAGACCAAAATTAATTTAAGCGCATAAAATTTCCTTAAGAAGCCAAATGATTAGCTGAGTTTTATCATCCCTCAGCTAATTCAGGTAGTGAACTTTAAACGATGATTCGAAAAATAGAACTTTCAAAACAAGTCAGGGCTAAAGTTGTATACAGGCACAAATCAGAAGAAGGGTATAAAACACTTCAAAGACCCTTAATATCTCTTTGAACACGGTAAACTCAATCATTAATTTAGATCAGGTTGTCCCTCCAAACTGAGCAGCTGGGTGAGGACTAAAATGGTCACTGATTCTACCGTGAGGCCAGTGGCAACTTTGAAAAAAGTTGAGTTCATTGGCTGGGATGGAATAAAATGTCCATTAATCAACAACATCATAGTCACTGCGCAAAGCTAGGCCTGACCGAGAAGGGAAGACTCATCTCAAATCCTGAATGGATTCTGCCACAGAGCATTGAAGTGAAGAAACAAAACAAAAGTGAAGAACTTTAAAACAAAAATACAATAGATTTTTTTTTCAGATCTTTTGCCAGAATATTGAAGTCTTCAAGAGTAAGGCTAAATCAGACCAGAAAGATGTATAATGTTATCTAGGATGTATAATTTTATCTATCAAAGCTATTTCCTTAATTTATACTATTGATCCATTGACAACTAAGCCGTGAGTCATTCAGTTCTCTATTTTGGCCAAATTAAAGAAATTACAGAATGTTGTTTGGAGTGTGCAGTACACAAAATAAATTGTCAGGCCCATGTACCTAATCTGTATACTAATAGATGATTGATCCCAGAGCCCCTTTACAATGTTTCTTCCAATAATTGTAATGAATTGTCATCAAGAAGATAGGGCATCAGCCTGATGCATCCACCCACATCCTTTAGTGCAAAATGGGGTTGTAATTCAGTTTTCTCCTGTAGTTTTGATTCATATGAAGTAAAAGGTTTTACAAAGACTGTGTCAAAACATGTGAATTTTCTTGCCACTTAGATTGAGATTTTGTTTTATGTTTGCTGACCGTTTTTGTAAAATGAATCGTTGTTCTGGGTATATTTATAATAATGACCCACAGAGCCTTGTAAAAGTATTCACCCCCTTCCCTTGATGTCCCATCTTGTTGAAATACTAGTGACACCTGCACTTTTTTCAAAATGAATATCTTAATCAAAACTTGACAGGTGAAACTGTCAAGCAAAATGTCAGCAGAAACAACAAAGAAAAATAAAAACAGGTTGTTGATGGGTGGCATATTTCTAACTGGGACGCAGATTTCCTATAAAATTCAAGTCAGGACTTTGACGGGGTCAGTCAAGGACATTCGCTTGTGTCTTGTTAAGCCACTCCACCACGGCTTTGACCTTGTGTTGTGGGTCATTGTCCTGCTCAAAGATGGATTTTTATCCCAGTTTTGGAGCTTTAGCAGACTTAAGAAGGTTCTGCTATATTTTACTATATTTTGCTATTTCCATTTTGCACTGAGTCTTGACAAGCTTCCTGATCCCTCCTGATGTGAAGCAGCACCACCACATAATACTGCCACCACCTTTCTTGACATACAGGAAGGTGTTAATTGGATGATGCACTTTAGTGGGTTTGCACATAATGCTTTGCATTTAGACCCAATAGTTCAAGTTTTGTCTTTTCTGTCCACAAAACCTTGTGTCATGCTTACAGTATCACTTAAATGCTTTATTGCAATTTCCATACAGGATTTGAGATGGATTTACCTCAAGTTTTGTTGAGCAAGTGAGATGTTGTTAACTTGTGGTTTGATTTTCTTCCATTTCAGTTATTTGAACTCTGTGGCTCTTTCGAAGCCACTAGTCTCAATGTGGTATCGCTAAACAGTTCTTCACTTGTCTGGGGGCTTAATTGGGAGGGACAGCATGATCTAGAAAATTTCTGGTTGGTATGATACAACTTCTTCTCACTGACTTAATGTGAGATGAGTTTTATACTCTACTGTATAGCCCAGTTTTGTGGAGTGACAGGGATGCTGCTGACCCATGGGAATCTTCTTCCATCTCAGCCACTGAACTCTGTTAGTCCTTCAAAGATGCAATTTGCTTTATGGAAGCCCTAACCAGTTTCCTCCCTGCCCAGCTGCTCAGCTTGGAGGGACAGCCACATCCTGTCTGTGTCTGGTTACTCACTTCACCAGGTTTAAAGGACCTTTAACTGTCTTTGAATTATTTTGACCCTTCTCATGATTGTGTCTTCCTACAGCTTTATTTCTGAGTTGTTCTGAATCTCAACCTTGATCTTCACATTTAAATCCTTGCTTGAAATCCAAGTAACCTACCACTGTGTCTTTTAACTGTGGGAGAAAATCCACATGAACACAGGTGGAACTTCATTCTGGTAGCACCCCAAGTCCCGACTTGAACCCAGGGTCCCAGAACGTGAGACAGCAATGCCCTGTTCTCAAAGCCCACACTGACAAATAAAACTACTAACAACAAAATTGCTATACATAACCTTTTGAAATGTTCAACGAATAATACAGCAATGGGAATGACACCTTGGCTGCATCTGAATAATGTTCACCTTTCTTACAAGCATTTAGTGCACTTCTCTCTGCCTGACACTACAAACCCAGTATCAAGCATGGTATGTTGCTTCCCAAGTGCTTCTGTTTTATTTATTCTTTCATGGTGAAGTTGAAGCAGAAAAATCAATGTATCGTTTGGGGATTCGGTTTGTTTGCCAGGACTCACTTGCATAGTGCCACTGTTCCGCGGCTCTACCCTGTCGGTCTCAGTGGAAACAGTGGTTTTAGCCATTCACACACACACTCCTGTTTCACTGTCCATCACTGTCTGGTGTTGGAAGTTGGGAAGTTCACACAGATTCCTCCTGAATAAGCAGGAGCTGCAGGGATTGTTTTACAGCACTTACAGAGGACATACTGACCTGGATAATACTATGTATATTGTAATCCAATAACCCCACTAAAATGTTGAGAGAGTAGCTGTTTTTGACGGTCTATATAAAGAGGTTCTGTAAGGTTGATACCCAAATAACCAGACAGCCAAACAGTCCTTTTGTTTGTCCAGTGTATCCAGTTATAATTTCCCTGTCCCCCTTTATCCCTGAAAGTCAGTTTATCAGTATGGTTGTCATTAAAATCCTTGGTAAGAATGAGTATCCTTCAAAAAGCACAAAAATTGCGCAGAACATCCCCACTGTCATGTGAAAAGGTGACAACCCTTGCAGTCGCATGCTGGAGGATAATTCCTGAAATTATCAATCCTGGCTGGTGAGAAAACCAAAAAAAGGATGTGAAATAATTAGATGCAAACGGCTCTATCTGCAAGAAAATCCCTTTGTTAAGTTTTATAGCTGTTCTTTCTTTTTTTACAATAAGAGGTTTACGACAGACAATGTGCCAGTAAGCCCATAAATTAAAAGGTGTTTTGTCGGCCACTTTGCAGCATTTCAGTCTGCGGTTAGGGCCTGTCGTCAGCTCAAGCAGGCGGTAATTGTGAGGAAAAGAGCGCTAAACAAGTGTCAACAGTAACAAACCAAGAGCTTCATTTAGGCAGATTAAGCAGGTTGCTTATTGCCTCTGACATAATTTAGATGAATGGTGTGGGCAATCCATCAGTCCAGGCCTGAGAGTTAGGCCTTGAACACAGCCAGTAGGGGATCCTATTACCTTACATGTGTTAACAGCCCCAGCCTTTTGTGTAAACAACAAAGTGGCCCTTCTTCAAAAGACTGCATTTCTCTCATTGTCTGTAAAAGGGACTAGCAGCTCTCAACATGATGAATGGGCCTGAGGCCTGGAGTGACAGGCCCAGCCAAACAGGCAGGCAGCTCGGCTACCCGTACAGAGGGAGCCGAAGTCTAGGGCAAGAGGGACATCGTGTGGAGGCAAAGCAGGGCTGCAGCCCCTCAGGAGATTCAGGAGGAAGCTTGGGAAACAAGCAAAATCACAAAAGTCTGTTTCTATATGGAAAACACAGGATTTTAAATAAGATTTCTGTCCATCAATGTGAATTGTTTTGCTTAAGGTGATGTTAACTGTTCTGTGCTATCATATTTTATCTATATTTATATACAGGTACAGTATATATATTATTATCATATTTTCGGTACTCAAAGCTAAACAACCTTTTCCACAACTTCGTTCCATGCTGTTTATATTAAATATAAATTATTGATAGCAAATTCAAGTCAACTTCTAATAACCTGTAATTACTACAGTTATTAGAATCAAAACAAGCTAGACAGAAATGAGCTTGACTGGAAGGTTAAAGTAGGAGGGTTCCAATGAATATAGTACTATGATTCATCTCACATTGCTACATACAGTATGTGTTAATTATTGTTTCATAGACAGAAAAGATTGATAGCAGGAAAAGAAAAAATGATGATGTGGCAAAACACCTCCAAACATATTTATTGTGTTTATATTTTCACTGGGTTTTGAAGTAATTTGAAATTTGTTTAATTTTTGTTGATGCTTTGGAATGCATAACCATTGAAGGAAAGCACAGAGCAGAGCAGTTATAAAGAAACATGAGAAGAGAGTGAAAGAGAAAGCGAGAATTATTTAGCAGCAGACCAAGACAGGGAGTTAGAAAGCAGTAGCATGTCTTCTTCATGAGACAAATAACGTAGAGCAAGAGATGATGATAGCTATGCTGTGGATGATGTATTTTGGCTCTGTAGAATCTTCCACTATGATCTGCTAAGTGAAATCCTTTTTTCTATTGAAGCAAGAACCTAACTCCTGCCTGCAAGCAGCTATGCAGGACTAGAAACACGTAGTAGAGCTGTAATTCAAGAGTCAAGGGAATGAGGCACAAGGCTGATTCAGAGTTTTGATTCAACCAGAAGGCAGAGAAAAGAGCATATATCAGTAATACAGACTGGTGTGAGAATTCCAATAATTAATCGTAATCCAAGTGTGAGACTGTGATTATTTGTAAGACTTAAGAGTTTAACTTTATTTTTATAAGGGTAAAGCATACTCTATTTCACCTGAAGCTTCATATTTTTCTCTTATACTGTATGTTCCAGTGGCTCTTTACCTTATTTTACACTTTGCTGTACAGCTGCTTTCTTTTTTTTAACTCATGATTCTCATCAGGATAGGAATATATTATGGAGATGCACAACCAGTTTTTCCTTTTGTGGTTAATCACTGGTTTCTACATAATCACAAAAAGTCTACCATTGTTTTGAGCCTTATGTGCAGTGCACAATTTGCATTTGCCACGCTGCCTAATCCAGCTTCCTGCAGCAGTGACCAAGAATTTTCAGCATGTACTCTGAATAAAGCCAACGCCCAACTCTTTTTCACTTTTAGGGTTTCAGTTCTGGGACAGTTTAATTGAAAACCAAAACTCAGCATGTAGCAGTGCTTGCAACTCCATCAGAATCCATTACAAAGGCAAAAAAAGTCATTACCTAACCATTAATACACACCCCACCAATTCCACAAATTAAAAAAATGAAGGAGAAACATTTGAAACTCTCCAGATGGAAAACAAAATATGTAATAATAGATTCATTGCATTATCTTGATATTAAACAGAGGTGTGAGCTTAACATGGTGTTAAATGTTTATTGAAATTAACTATCTGTGTACATTAAACCTGAACAGGAGTATGTATCATGTGACAAGTGGAAACAAGACTTGTCTAACCTTATAATTTCTTTGTGTCTTTCAATTCCTTCAATGGAGTGCTTAACAAGACCTTAGTAAGCCTGCACTCAATTCATCTACACTTTTCTTTGCCTCTACCAACTGCATGGTGCATGTTGGAAGCAATTTGAAGACCCATTCTTTTCTGTGAACCCTGCAGAATGATACAAGCCTCTTTATATCAAGACTGACAGTACAACTGTGAATTATGGACTGGCAAAAGTCATTCTGTTTCATTTGTACTTAGTGACACCGAGATATTGACAGTGAATAGTTGCTGTTTGTGTTCCATGTTGTCTTTAAGATTGTATAGTAAAGTGGCTTGGAAGAGTTAAAGTGATACAAGTACAACTCGTGTGTATAAACAATCCTACAAACATGTAGTTAGTAGTATAGCATGGTAACACAGTATTTGCACACGGTATTTGTATTGTGCCAAATATGTTTTCACAGAGATCATTATACTGTGGAAGTTTGTCAGCTTTGAAAAACCAAAGTAAATATTTCATTATTGTACAGGTGGAAAACCGGGTTGCCCAACAAAAGTTGAACAGGTTGCACAGCAGGGTTAATAACATGAGCTCCTGCTGGAGATAATGCAAAATGAAACCTCACACCTGAGGTTTTTTTCTTCATTTGAAACTGCTGCAGTATGGAAATAAAACAAATTAAAGGGGAATATTAACAAAAATTCTGAAAATGTCCCCGTAATTTCAGAATTCACCATTCACTGTATCAGTGGGGAATCTGTGAGTTCAGTCTTCCTCTAGCAAAGAGAGTTTCCATGAAGTGGTAACACTTGTGCCGAGTTAGAAAATCAGCTTTCTATAAGAATGATTTGAACTCATAGCGCCTGCTATCAAGAAGTGAGTACAGTACCACTTTCATATCATTACTTTCATTAGTGTTATCCTACAGAATTGTAATATATTCTAAAGCATTTTGCATTCTAATACATAACATATTCAACAGGCACCAATGAACTCACTGTCTCATTTTAGGTCATATGCTTAACAAACAACCAACCAATCAATCTGTCTTTTATTTGCTATATTGCTCTTCTCAACAGTTTGTCACAGAGCCCGTTATCTGAGTGCAGTTTGTATGTTCTTCCTGTGTTCATGTGGGTTCCCTCTGCATACTCCAGATTCTTCCTGCAGTCCAAAAACATACTTGTACATTAGGTTGAATGACTTCTGGAAATATTAGGTGTGAGTGTGCATGGGTCTGTGTTCATGTCTGGCCTGTGATGGACTGATGCACCATCCAGGGTGTGCCTTGTGACCGTTGCTTTCTGGGATAGGTCCTGGCTTCCCAGTGACCTGTATTTGAAGAAGTGCTTGGAAAATAGATGGATGATTATGCATGCTTAAAGGTTCTTTAATCATGGCTTATTTCATTCCTTTTTTCTGAACTTTGGCCCTGGCAGTCTCCTTAAAACTGCCAATATGTTAACACTTATAATTATGAAAATCTGTAAATTTCAGATAATTACTCCCCATGTTCATTTCCTATCTTATGGCTAGCATGAAAGAGATGAAATCAGATTCAAAAGGTAATGTATGTTGTCACAATGTTGTCGCTTCATTTCTACAGGGCACATTTTCTGTATGACTTATGTATATTTAATAATATTGAATCGATACACTTGAAGTGTTAAAAGCCAGTATTATAGTAAAAAAAGGGCTCAAAAATAATCATTTTAAAATAATCGATTATTGTACTTTAACATTCGTAAGTTATCAATTGAATTGTTTCATCTTCATTATAAGCCCAATGTGGTGATTTTGTCATGATTTGAAAACTGCTGACATTGGTTTCAGGAATATTTTCAGCCAGCATTGGAATAAAAGAAAGGTCACAAGTAAAAGAGACCCTTTTACACCATCTTTCTTTTTTGGTTGCTTGGACATTATTGATCCCTGAGGTTTAGGTGGTTAGGAATCTGGACATGTAACCGGAGGGGTAATAGTTTAAATCTTGTATTGGCTGCTTTGGACACTTGGTTTGTTAGTTACCTAATAAAGTGTTGATTGGTTGTTATGCATGACTACAGTATATGCTTATTACAAGCATATGCATTCAAAATGCTTAATTTGAAGTGTTTAAAATAAAGTGGTACTTTGCTAAGGTTGCTTTAGTAAAATTTCCAGATGGTAGAATTGTACGTATCCTTGAATTAAAGTGCTAATCAAATTGATTGATAATTAACTGATAAATGTTGATATATTTATAATTAAAAAGAATCCCAATTAAGACATCCATCCTATCCATTTCATCCAATTGAGTTCATTCTCAGACATATTTTTGTAACACTATATTCACTGTCACAAATTACAAATTGGACATAATTTAAAAAGCAGTTCACATCAATCTGCATTACCTCTTTTGAAACTGGAACACTGCAGGCATTTTTATTAAGTTAATGTAATGGGCATGGCAAGCTGATGGAGAGAGACGCGTCTTGCCAACAGACTGAAGAATCCAAGAGCTGGAGCCCAGTGAAGGTTTGGAGACAAGACGAGAGCTGACGGAGATTGCAGAAGCAAGGTTGGTTGGATGTTGGAGAGCAGATGCTGGTGGGAACTGCCGAAGCAGGACGAAGAGCAGTAGCAGAGGGGACTAATACTGCATAGTAGGGAAGTGCAGCTATCAGGGCTGATCCAGGCAGGGAGGCTGAGCTACCACACAGGGTTGCAGGCAGGAGGTTTTGGATGCCACGCAGATCAGCGTTTCTATGTCCTAGGCTTGATGGAATTAGCATCTGTTAATTGGAGGCAGAGACATGGGACAATTGACCCCAGCAAGTCCACACAGGCCCTGGAGGAGCTCAACTCCACGTAAAACTGCGTCTAGTTTCCAAGGAGACCAAGGGCTGTGAGCTCTGGCTCGCCCAGCCATAAAAGTCTAATTTCTGAAATCCACTTTTCTGGCATTGATGTAGCATCCGGCAGGAGCTCAGTGCTATTCACAAATTCTGCTGGATAAGACGTTGTGAAGATGAAGTCAGGGTGAATGTCATCACCTTGCTATAGTAATTTTTTGGAACATCAAGTAAAATCAAAGGTTTTGGGGGGAACCAAAATAGGTTCATTTTTATTTCCAGCTGTAAAATAACAGCTCACATTGAGTTTCACATTTAGGTAAATTATAAAATTATTTTGCTTTTTCAGTACTTTCCTCCTGAAAATATCCATAGAGGACGGGAGACCCAAAAACTAGGTGTCTCATAGGCCCCATCAGCCTGATGACCACTGCATTTTTACAGGATTTTCTTGCTGTGCTATGGATTTACTGGAGCTTTAACACTTACCAAATCTTGACTAGGTCAAGCAAACTAATATTTTTGACAGATGTTTCTTTTTCCTGCTTGGTCTGTCATTTGTATTATCCCACTCCTACAAAAAAAAATCACTTTTAACAGCCTGTCATCCCTAATCCCCAGACCACTCGACCTCTGACTGTTTGTATCAAGGTCACTAAGCATGGGACAGCTTTCAAACACACAGTCTGTGACTGCAAAGCCTACATGATATTTCATTCATCTTTATCTGGCGCTGTACAGAAAGATGTGTTCTCTTACCTCATCCCAGAGTCATACATTCCAGAACTTTTTTGTATCAGCTGTGCAGTTGCCTACTGCAGTTGTGCTTCACAGTCACAGCCTAAGCCTCACTCCATGATATTAATATCAGGGAGTCAGAGTGTGAGTTACTGTACTTGTCTTGGAAAATTGGTCTGATGAAGACAGAATCTCAAACAAAATCTATTTTCAGGTATAAATGAAAAAAACACAGAGCAGAATTCCTACTTCCAATTCAAGACAAAATATTATAAACTATAAAATGCTACTTGGAAGAAGAAACATGTAAACCCCTTCACCAATTTGTTAAACTATATAATCTTAAAAAGCTGACTGGAAGTCTTTTCGGAACAGCGAAAAGCATGTTCTCAATCTTGAAGTTTCAATTTAAGCCACAGTAATTTATCACCACTTAAAAATTGTGTTCATTTTATCGGCCAATTTAAGTGCAACACAATATCATCATTTCTGTTCTACAGATACTACACTGGTGTTATCCATTACTTGCATTCAGTAAGCTATGCATGACATGCTTTGTGTTATTGTGTAGAAGTTGGAACTTCCCAGCAATGACCAGAGACCCTGAATCTTGAACCCCAGTTGCCAACACCAAAGTGAATAGATAACCACAGACAAAAAAGAATAACACCCAGCTGAGACACTGGACTTTCCCACCTGAATGCCCTGAAGTCATTGTCTACTTAATTTGTTAATCTTATTTTTAAAACTAGCTGCAAAGTTTCATAACTTACTCTAATATGTTCTAATTTAAACCATGCTTTCTATAGTAATTGCATTAGCTGTTATAGCTTTTTTAATTTGTAAATGATATTTATAAATTTCCTGCATATGCAAGTAATATCATTCCAGGTACTGCCTTAAAAATATGTATTTGTAATTTTTTAATATATTTTTTATATTTGTCCAATTTGTCTAAAATTTGTATTCAATCTAGTAGACACAGGGCAAGGTTCCTCCCTTCAAACCTATACATATTAGTTAGATTTGTTTTCCTTTTACAAATCTTGATTATCACAGCTTAACATAGCATTGATGACTAAATACAAAAGTATTGGTATAAATAGTTGGTTCTTCTCTCATGATTTTAGGACAAGGGTCACCTTGAAATTTAAACAGCCATGCTGATCTCATGGCTGATTCAAATAACTTTTCAGTGTAATGATTGAATGTTTTGGCATTATTTTATTTGAATGATCATTCAAGATTGGCCGTGATGCACTTGAGTGACTTTGACTGTCTAAGCATAGAATCAACTCATTAATAAGAGAGTTGATGGGATTCCGGTGATGAGGTGATTTAATCTGTTCAATGCAAAACCTGGATAAAGGAGTCGCTACAGAACTCCACTTGTAGGGGCTGCATAGTTGCAACCCACCTGGGTAATAGCGACAGACTCAACACATGAAAACCAAAGACAATACACTTCCAGCAAAGAACAGCTGTCAGACGCCTATGGAACCCATGGCTTACAAAAAGCCAGGAGTTCACATCTGAAGGACTGGGATGAAAGCTTTTGAAGTCAAGCCCTGAGCAATCAGATTCTCTCAGCTATGCACACACATCTTACCACATGGAATGTCAGGATGTTACAGTGCATTCTGGGACTTAAGGGAATATCCTAAAGACTGAAGGAACCAAAGTTTTTTAGGCTTTTTAGACTACAAGGGGACCTGATACAAGTATTCAAAATCCTCAAAGGAATGCACAAAGAGAGTGAGCAGTGAAACAGGAACCAAAGGTCACAACTGAAAACTGCCTTGAGGTGCAATTAAAGCTGAGGACAAGAGGCACGTCTCTACCCAAAGGGCTACAGGAGTATGGAACAAGCTACCCAGCTATGTTGTTGAAGCCGACACAATGATTTTCTTTTCAAAAAACAACTGGAAGACCTCCTTGGATCAAGAAACTACTGACTATTAAATGAGCTATATGGGTCAAATGGCCACCTTTCGTTTGAAATTGTTGTTTTGTTTTTATGTGGGAAAAAAGCCAATGGTAGTTAACTTTACTGATTTCAAGAAGGCTTTTAATAGTGCTGATTGAGATTTAGTATGGAAAATATTGATGAATGATGACATTCTAATACAAAGTAAACAGTGTTGCAAGTTTCTAGGGTATTAAGCATGTGGTCAGAAATGGAGGACAAATAATGGATTGGCTCAAAATTGATACAGAATTATGATGAAGATGTGCATCAGATATGTATCTGCATTAATATTTATGCTAATAAATGGCTGTGTGAACAGAAAGGCTACAAATGAAATTCATCTACAACTGAAGTGGATAAACAGTGAGTGACTGATCTTGACTTTGCTAATGATATTGTGCATCTGGATACAAAATGGGAATGGATGGAAGAACTAAAAAGTCACATTAAAGATGCTGTTGCAAATGTATGTGTATTCAATCATGCTAAAAAAAATGGACGTGGTGGGTGGAGGGCTACGCCTAGTGTAGCATGACAGTGGGTGGTAAGAACATTGACATTTTGTCATAATTGTGGTAGCATAATTATGAACAGCAGCAGCTGCGATAAACAAATCTGAACAAGGCTGGGCAAAGCAACAGCTTATTTAATTGGATGACATATGAAAATATGTAACGTGTGCAATATAAAAATCAAAACCAGATTATATGAAACTGTTGTCTGACTTCATTACTCTGTGGAGCAGAGATGTGGCCAATGACAGTAGTCAACATACAAAATAGAAGCCACCCATCAAAGATGATTGAGAAATTAGTCCTGTAGTATGCATTGCATTATAACCACCTACTGCTGTTCTACAGGCACATGTAACTGGCATATATAATGCAGGGGCAAATGTTTCAGAACTTCGTTCCACTCATCCCTGCAAAGATGTTTTAAGCCTCAAACATGCCCACCCTGGCAGACTGCAGTTGTCATGGCAATCCTGTTCCATCTGCTTGTTCCTCTATCTGAGGCACACTGAGGAAGCAGGCAAGCACATTTTCTGCTAGATGACCTTCAGTGACTCCAGGCTGTCAGTTTCGTCGTGCCAGCTCTTGTGCTCTCCATCAATACAAATGCTTGCTTCTTCAGCAGGTCCTTCTTCAAAATCGTGAACACTGCATCTTGATGAGAACTTAAGAGCACTTTATACCGCCAACCGCCTCCTGCAAAATGTGGAAAATTTACAAAGCACCTCAGCAGTTTGTCTCCAGTCCTTCATTGGATACCATAACATCAGACAAAGTGGTTTGAGATCTCTTTGTAAGTCACAATGTTTTGAGTCTAGTCCCTGATACTATGTAGAAACACAGTCGGACAGTCGCTGCATTCTGCATTATGCTTGATGTCTGTCTCAGCTAGCCCATAAGTGAACTTTACAATCTCTTGTTTAAGGCTCATTATTCTGTGAAGGAACTGTTAGGGAATTTCATGGTCAAGTTGCTAAGATCACATTAGATCCTGATTTCTTTCAATGCTTTTCTTTTCACTAAAACATGACAGAAAGAAGGTCAGAAAGCATCAGGTCAACTTTGCTTATTGGCGTGTCCTTAAAGTTTACTGGTTTAAATGTGCAAAAGTCACTGCTAAGGTCTCACTGAAATTTCCTTTAACACCCCCTTGTTAAAGGATTTGTTTTCACAGGTTGTTGTAGCTTACTGTATGTCATGTGGTAACTACCAATTTGACCCTGTGTTTTTTTTTTAAACCATATGCATTGTAGAAATTGTATTTCCCTTAAGTTGATGTTGAGGGTGTAGTGGTAGTAGCATTGCACCACACACATTGGTCTCTGCTCCTGCTACTGTACATCCATTGACAGGAGTTGCATTTGTGGAGATTCTTTCCCATTAGCCTCATTCCTAGTTTAGAAATTGTTTGAGTTGTTTTTAGGTCAAATCAGGTATTAGATTTCAAATCAGGTATTTAACATCCAAGATATTAGATGTTTTAGGAAGAGCATCTGTGATCCTCTTGTCAAGCAATTCTTGACCACAAACAGGGGTATACACTACACATACTCAAAGGATCTCTGACATGTTCTCAGTGGGTGTAGGTTTTTCGTGATGGTCCATGCTCGGTTCTTCCTCCCGTGACTAGACATGTTACAGACCTTCAGTTTGGGTGGTAAGTAGTGTTGTGTCTTCAGAGCCAAGAATCCCTTCTACCTGACATCCCAAACGTCCGGTCACTTAGGTCAACTGCAGCTTTCTCAAAGCATGCAAGCTGTTAACCCACTTAAACGCAAATTTAAAATAAAACTTAAAAATTTAATTCATAGGAATATGAAACCTTAACTGGGTCACTTAACGCTTTACAATATCCTAAGTCTCATAACAGAGTTCCATGTGCGTTATTGCTAAGATACGGTTTCTTTTATATTGGAAATTGCCTCTGGTTTTCATTCCAGCTGAGTTTTTAATTACTGAGACTAATTAAAAATTGTAATTGAACTACTTGTTTGATTGAATTTTTTTTTCAGGAACTTCTGAAGCCATTATGAGCTAGCATAAACCCTATACAAATTTTTGCGAGTTACAAAACACTCTTAGAAGTTTGGAACTCAAGGAACTGGGGCCCATGTAGAACACAAGCTAATATTCTAGGAATGTCTAAGGCAGGTCTAATGCACCTGTATCTGAACATCAATAATTGTTCACATAGTGGAAGTTGTTTTTGACAGCTTTAGGGAAATTCATTTATTAAGAAAGCAGAGGAGAAAATAAACATAGAACCGTTAGTTAAAATACTTGGTCATACATCATGCACAGCAAGGCATTTATCAAACCAAGGACTGGGCTAGAAAACAGTTTAAAATAAACGCAAAGAGGTAGCTCAGAGACTCAGTAGTGACCAGCCTAGCTACAATGAAAACCAGCTACAGGAATGAAACCCGCATGTCATTTCAAGTCTTGCCAGAAAAAAGATGACATGTGAGAAGCACTTTTGAAGGCTTTGTGCAGTCGTGGAGCTATGGGGATAAAGAGTGTCACTACTGTTGATAACATTTTCTGTGAACCTGCTTTGATCTTGTGTCTTTCATGTGACTACATTTGAACGGGTAAAAGGAAAACCCTGCTCCTCTCTGCACTCCTGCCCCCGAGGAAGCCACTCTTGACTCTTGTTGTGTTGTCCTTACTCGTGCAGCCCACAGCTGTGCTTAAACCACAACAAGCCTGGATCGGGTGTTTACATACGAGAGGCCATTGTGTTATTGTAGTTTACTCTGTTATTCCCTATATCATCTTTAATTCGTTAAAAAATATTTTTGATTTAAAAAACTTTAAGGTGGTCTGTGAAAATAAATTATTTATGATGGCGAGAATCCAGTTTGAGTTTGAAAAATGGTATTCAGTCTCCTTTTTCAAATCTATATCTTGTATTGTTTGGCTACTGTGTGCTTTGCCTTTCTTTCTTTTTTGCTGAAGGCTTATCTTGACAAGAACTCATTATTATACAATCAAGCTATTTTCTCAGCCAATATTTGCCCTGTTAATAAGTATTTTAAGATAACCTAGATTCATTTGGTATTTTAGTTAAACTCAATTTTGTCGTATTAGAGAAAAAAAAATCAAAGTGTCACTCAAATACAAGCTAATGATTTAGAGGTGGTTGATTTTTTTTCTAGCCCTATCTCTCATCCAATTACAGTTTTTAATCTATATGTAGATAATGGTGACCAGAAAACCCTATCGAAATGTCAGGTGTGAGGAGGTTATTAGCTCATTTTTAATTTCTGTCCATCACTCTTTTGCCAGCTGCAGTGCCTGATAAATTAAGCAGCTTTGCATAACATTTATTGAAAGTAAGACTGCTAGTTTAAGTAAAGGAATGGACTGGAAAAATGCAGCCTTGGTGAATTACTTTAACTTCCACTATTACTGGCACTTAGGAAAAAATACAGTGAGGAATGGAACAGATATTGCCTGTCTTTTAAAACAGACAAAGAGAATGCAGAGCATTACAGATCATTCTTAATGAAATGACCTTTCACCTCTCTAGACGGTAGACAGAAAATCATTCTGGCTTCGAAATGCCGCTATGCCAAGTCTAATCAAGAGAAAAGCTTTTAACTGCCTTTGACAAAGATTCGTTTCACAACCTGTTAACTGTGAGTCACTGGTGCTTTGGAAATAATTAAATAATAAAACATACAACAGAGAGAATTCTTCCAAAAATATTAAAATTTATTTTTAAGAAAACCCTGTTAGCACCCATAGCACTTCAGTTTCTTCCTTCATTAAGAGCTTCATCCCTGCTCAGACCGTGGCAAGTTGTTGCTTCCTTCATTGGTTAACACCTGAACAAAATCAAACATATGACATCCAATTCATCACCTAGACACTTCTCAGGATTACACTGAATACATTTAGTGATGTTTTTCTTTAGTGTTGTAATACTGGAAAAAAACATTTTTTTGTATATATTATTGCCACAACACTATCATTGTTTTAAATGTCGATTGCCTTTGACTGGATATATCTGTCGCACAAAAAAGTTCAGTTTATGCAAGCTGCCAGGGGATGTTTCACTCAGAGGGTTTGTCAGACATTCAGTCATATTGAGCCTGTCAAGAGTTTATATGGTAGTTGCTGGACCAAGTCATACATGATATACTTAACATATGTTTGGGATCTATGCTTAGCAGAGAATTAGTAGTGAATTTCTGTTGATTCATTCCAAGGTGGGGGGATGTGAAGGCAATGATAAAGCTTTTGCTGGTGAAACCCTCAGATGTTTCCCTATAATATTCTTCATGAAGCTTGGGGATTTATGTAATTAAGGAAGGTTGTAGAAGGAAATATATAGTAATGGACCCAGAAGTTTAGATAATGCAGGGGAAAAGGTACAGATCACCATTATGAACATTGTACTGAATTGGCTCACTAAATTATAAGCTCCATGAGTATGTTGTATACTGGATGTATAATATAGAGTATACTGTATGCAATATGTATAATATTATCTTTAACATAGCAGCTTTTTGGAGTCAATCACTGGCTCTTTAAGGGCTGTACAAGTTTCACCAGCCCTGTGCTAGTTTGCAACTCCAAAGCTCAGAGACTTCCAATAGAGAAAGTCTGAGGCCATAAAAGAAGTGTACATTATCCAAAATGTCAGATCACCGGAGTCAACAAGCTCCGTTGATGTGTATGTGAAAGATGTAAGGTTGCCTACCTGAGCTATTGCCAGGTTGTTAACTGGAAAGTGTAAAACGTGCTGTTCTCTGTATATAAGCTATGATTTTCCACTCTCATATTTAAACTTACATATCTCCTGCGGCGGTGCTGGTAAGTAGGGTTTTCAAGAGACAGGTACGTCATCTCAGCTGTCTCAAGGCTGCTGTGAAAAAAACACTCTGCTAAATTTGTGTAACTGTTATAAATTTCCCACTCCATATTCATACTCCATACTCCAAAGCATTGCTGGACAGCGCTTACAGTCTGATCTTGTCAGATGATGTGTCTTTGGATTCTGAGCTTCTATCAGACGTCTGTAAAATACTGGAAAGTCACTCACTCCAGAGTGTTTGAATAAAGAATAAAGAACTGTTTCTTCTGAATTGAGATGGTGGGTTTTTAAGACAAAATGGCTGAAAAAGCAATCGAGAAATAACCTGCCATCATTTGACCAATTGATGAAAGACAATTAGCCTATGAATATTATACCGCATTCACAAGGTTTCCCCAAGGTGCTTAACAATGCAAGTGACGATACATTGTGTCAATACAGAACAGAAGAACGGAAAAAAAAAAGAAAAAAGAAAAAAAGATCCAATGGTAAATGGGAAATTATAAGAAAGAATCTGTTTAAAATATTTAAAAATACTTTAATTCATTTTTAATTAGTTAATTTAGTTGTCTCTGTAATATAAAAGCCACTCTCATTAACACTCTCTTAATTTCGAAATAGATGCAATGTGTTTTTTAAATATTTTTTTCCCAGTCTGGCTTCTCTAAAAGAGTTTCAAGTAATAAGGAAAAGTAGCTGAAAATCAAAAGACGTCCGTCCTTTAATGCAATATTATGAAGTTAATAAGCAACACGTTCACTTCTAAATCTAAAATGAAATGTCTGTCATTGTGATTTGAAAAGTCATAAATGCCTCTCATTGTGCTATTACATTTGTTCCATAATTGTGACTGTATGGGAAATTCTTAACAATATCAACTGCAAACAGTTCTTCTTACTCTGAAGGACATCATCCAAATGTGTAATTTCTACATAACAAGCATCTAAAATATCCACTGCCAAATGTATCTTTATGTATTATGTCAATGGAGTGGAATTTTAAGTACCATTTTGTACAGGTACTGAGCAGTTAGACTGGCTCTTTTTCAGCTTCAGGCAGGTGACCAGACATGCACAAGTCTCCCTGCTATACAGTGTTTGCACAGGAAAGCTGTAACACATGACTCATGTCACAGGGGTTTGCTGCTGAAAAGATTATGTCAGCCCAAAATGCTATGGCCGGAATTCAGCAGTGCTGAAATGCCCATTGGGATCACATGCTGAGAACAATGTCACTCTAACTGAAAACTTTTCTGTGCTCTGTGACCTCTACCACTTTGATAGTTGCAGGGAAAAGTGATATTGACACTATGATATGAGTTTTCATATTATAAATTATACAAAATAGCTATCACCCCCACCTCTTATTTGCCCCTACAGTATGTACATATTCATTTTGTGGCTTTTTAAGCCACCTTTTTTGCAACATTCCAGTGCAGACTAGATGCATTATTGATAAAATCGTTATGTGTCACAGTCTGCAACCTGTATCCTGCAGCCCCACCAATACAAAGGCAGATGAACCCCTCTGTCTGCACAGGCTATCAGATCCTCCGCAGTCACAAGTATGATCATGTATGTACCAGCACCCAACAATTACTCCTTTTATTCTACTAACCGGGAGCACTGTTCAGTATTGTTCTGATCCAAAACACATGGGCATTGAGCAGTACTTATGAGATGAGTCCTTAAATTTAGCTTTTAGAAAAACCGAAACACTCATAAACCCTTCCAAGGTTTCAAAAAACAGTTAATTGAATTTCAATTAATAGGTTTAATTACTAATTAAAAATCCTAAAGGACAGATAGCATGCAGGAGCGGAACAGGTGTACTTGGTTCAGAAGCTGTCCTAAGTTATGAAATCCCACAGGAATGGAAGTTGTCAAAGTGAAGGAGTATTGCACTTAAGCAGGTTTTGCTACAATTCAGGTAACTCTGTTTCAGATAAATGTTTTCCTACAAATGGGAATCCGGTGGTTGTGCAGATCAGAATTGTTTTAATATGCTTCCCTCACTCTGTGCTGTGTACACATTTGATTAATGAAATTAACCTGCACTGAGGAGAGTTTAGATATTTTGTACTAAGTACTTGCAAGAGCCTGTTTGCGAACAGTTTGTACTGCTTGCTAAACTGCTGGCACTGCTCCACCATACATCTCTGAGGGGAATAAATGCTCAGAAAGTGATGCTGAAATTGCTGAGTAAAAAGGAATTTCAATGTTCTAAAGCCCTACAATACGTAATGTCTTAGTTCTGCCTGCAGCTCTCAGTGATTAGAACCACTGGGTCTTGCCTTGACAAGTGGCCATAATAGCTTCTGTGATCTGTTTGCCAATATGACCTCATAAATTCTGGAAGCATGCTGTAGTTCAGGTTGTCAAACCCTCCCTTGAGTCACAGCTAGTTGTGCTTTATTTTAATTAACACAGTGAAATTTGTTAATTTCTTTCTCATGTTTCTGGTACAGTGTCAAAACCAGCTGACCTGGGAGCAGATCCCATTTAGATGCAGTGCTCATTGGTACACTGTAATCTCACAGGTGCCTGGCAAGAATCAAGGGCTGTTGTTTCATCATAACCCATTGATATCTAGGTCAAGCACAGTCCATACAACTTAAATAATATTAGCCTGACTATTTGGGGTCAACTCAGCCACAGCTGGGTAGTGACATTCTCTACATCTATAACATTGTCAGCAGTATGGTAGCAGAGGTTCTTGCAGCCTCAAGAGGGTCTTTGGCATGATATCTTGTCAGGTCTCAATGTAGGATTCTCTTCCACAAGGATTAAACACACCTCAAGACAAATACTTGCTGTGCCCAGGGAGTAGACCTCGAACAGACTGTGCTCTCGGAGATCTTGACATTATCTTGCATCTGGACGGGAGATTAGATCCTCAAGCCCTTAAAAATTCTCAGGTCTCAAGATGGATGATAGTGCTTGCTGATGATACTCCTGCTTTCAAAGTCCTGAAGCTTCTTTGGGATTCTGGACTCCTCATTCACCTCAGCCTCTATCCATCCAGATCTGTGGTTTCTCCTGTTTTGTAACAGATATGCATCCTCAGGACTGAACCCTGTGGTTAGACCACAGGTGACTGTGGTGCCTGGCTGCTTGCTTTCCTGTTTGGAAATAGTTTGGGTTTAGTTTCTCCAAGAGGTAATGACTGCATTTGATCTGTAAGGGAAAGCTAGGGTATCGTCATACTTCAATTCTCTTAAAAAATGCAATCATTACCCTTTAGAGTGGTTCCACTATTAGCCTCAGAGATGATATTGATGAGCTGCCACTCCAACTCATCACAAGAAGGGTTGGGTCATGTAGCAGAGTCCCAATGGATGAACTTCTTAAATGTATTCAGTGGATCAATGAATGGTTGCATTTCTTTTCAATGAACCAGGGTTATAACCTACCATTTTCATTTCAAACTCTTCTTACTAGCAAACTGGCAATACAGAACAAAGCTAATTGCCACTTTCATCTTTCATCCATTGATTTCTTGTGTTCTCTTTGGTAAAATACAAATGCATATTAGGCATAGCTGCAGTAGGTTTACAGTGAGCAATATTATATGTTCACAAAGAAATTGGTGGTTTTATGGACATTTCCCAAGCTTCTGCATAATGAGAAATACAATTCTCTTACTCTGATTTTAAAAAATGTTTAAAAATCTCTCATACATAATCTACAAAGCAAGGTCCTTGGGAGTTATTAGTTTTGAGGCTAACCTGAATTGAAAAGAGAATCATTGAGTTAGAGTTTATTAGGACTTCAATAAAATAATGTAAAAAACGAAAACTAATTTGAGGATTCTTACCATGTGTGAAATAAAAAATGGCGAGAGAGATACCAGCAGTGTGGAGCAGCAGGGGTGCCATTATAAACCGCTGGCTTGGGAATGGTTGACTCTCCGTGCCCAACAAAGCTAACGCTTCATTGCTCTCTGGGTTCTAAAAATACTTCTTTGTTTCACCACATGATTGGAAAAGACTTTGCTTTGGTGCACCAAGCAGGAGGCAGCTGAAAGACAGCCGTTCATTAAGGAGGGAAGGTCTCCCTCGTCACTCTATGTACTGCACAGGACACAGTCCCTACAACAGGTCAAGCCTTTGACAAAGCCTGATCCACAGCCACTGGATAATCGGTCTGCTGTCAGAGCTGCCCTGTGGCAGCTTTCACCTCACACCTGACACTGATAGATGTTGCTTTCTTTTCTAAAGGGGAGGTATGTGCATAACACATCATAGGAAAGCCACATCAGATTTTTCTCTTCGATATTTTTACTTGGTATTGGTGTCTGTACATTCAGCATTGTCAGTTCCACTGCACATCCTTCATTCGCTGGCTCTTCGTAGCTCCTTAGAGGATTTGTTTTTCAGCTTTTACTTTGGAGTTCCCAAAGCAAATGTTTCACTCTCTGTATGATATTCTAGATTCAGAATTCCTGTCCCACACGTGAGCAAGGGAAACTGAAGGCACATGTCGATTCTGGGTCACTCAACCAAATCCCATTTATTAGCCCTGGGTGACAGCACTTTGTGCAAAGATACAGTATTATGGCCTAAAGTCCTAAATAATCTAAAGTGATTTCCTCTGGCCTCGATAAAGACATCCTTGGTATTATTACGGTATCCCTGAGAGAAAATCCACTTTGTTTTGCTCTTTTATCTGCATTCATCAGACACCGGGAAATTCAGAAAAGCAGTGCAGTTATTTTAAGGTTATGTCTTGAAATTGAAATTCTGGCCTCAATCAGTACAAAGCATTGCCCACCATTGTCAGACTAGAAAAACAAGGCAACTGATAAAAATATTTCCATATAATGTTTCAGGGCCAAATGCCTGCTAAAAATGTTCTACTGCATATATTTCTCTTGAACAAACCCAAGTTTAAACTCTTCAGTAATAACACCTAATGAGTTCATGACTCAAAATGGCCCTCTTCCCCTGTTCGAAGGAGCCACGATTCAAAAGCTAGTATTGCACACTAAGAGGACATTTAGACTCACACACGGAAGTGCCAAGGAGGAAATGGGTGTCCAAAAAAACCCTGGTTGGCCGACTCTTCTTCAGTAATAAAAAGTCATTGAATGGTTATAGGATCAGAGATCAAGTCGTCCCTCCGTCTGCTCTTGTGAAGGGGGCCATGAGGTCTGAATTTTCATTCACCTCGATGTATCTGGAGGAGTTTTAAAACAAGATATAACAAAATATAGGAGATCCCTAAGACAAAAGATTCATTTTTTTCTGACAAATGGGGGGGGGGGTGTATAATTGTTAACTTTTATTAATTTTCTTGCATAGCAAACGAACATAAAGGTGTAATATTTCAATTCCTTTTTTCTTTAATTCAATTACTCAAACACATAAAAATACATAACAATTGTTTATAAATATCATCCCTGTAGCAGTTTTTTAAGGGAGATTAGAATACATTTAGAGTAAAATTAGAAGTAAAAACTCCTAGGACCTGCATTTTGACACTGTGTGCACTATGAGCAACCTACCTATGTCCATCTTCTTCTTTCATTGTGGTGCATGCAGTCTTGCCACTGTGGAAAAACAAATTACTGATTCACAAAATGTGCCATACCTCTGGCCTTTAAAGTAACAAGGTAATTTTTGCTCCAGAACAAAACACACTCCCCATTTTCTGAAAGTCTAGTGTGAACTACAATACTAACATGAGAAAGAGCTCCACATCATGAGTACAGCTGAATGTACAGAAGAAAATAGAACAAAAGGTTTTGAAAATCATGCTGTTATCTTGGGTCTTATTAGCAAGTTACCAGGATTCCTTAGAAAACAGCAAGAATGTCAGCAGGAAAGTAATGAACATTCAATAGAACATCCTGGAATGTCTGTTTCAAGACCAAAATCCTGCTTTGTGCATGGCACTATGGACATTGTTGCCCTGGAGAGAGGTGAAATAAAAGTAAACCGAACAATTTGGGGTCCAAATAAGAATAAACATACTGTACATAACTGCCATAAATTTCTTCAGATGTGAGCAAAAGAAATTGAGAAGGGACTTCATTATTCAAAATAATGTTCCTGGAAAATATTGACAAACAGTATTGATTGGAGCTGAGGAAGTGTGCTCATGCTCATACTTACACTGAGGATGTCTAGAAGAAGGAGCCAAGCCATATCATTACATTAGTTTCCCATGTTTAAAGGGGATCAGCACATGCTTAAATGGAGATCTATAAAGGAACATATCATAGTACTAAACTGTATATGAAGAATTTCAATTGCAAAATGTCTTTATACTGTAGAGTTGGAAAGATCAATCACGCATAAGCATTTTCACTTCATCAGAATGACCCCCATATTCCAGATCCAAAACAATAGTCAATTAGTGCAGTAGGGTTTATTAATCCTGAGTGAAATCCAGTCAGAATTAATCAATACCACTATTCTCATATCTTCGGGAGTCTTGTGAACACAAAGCAGTTTAGACAGCTGAAATTGCACCACCTAGCTAAAACATCCCAGTACAATATCTAATGAAGAAATGCTTAAAAGACTACTTGTATTTGGCATTTTTGTTTTTGTATTTGTTTTTTAATTCATAGGCCGCAGAATATACCCCTTATCATCTGAATCATATTCAAAAGTGAACATATTCAATATTATTTAAAGAACAAGGGAGACCTCAATCTTTTCTATTCCTGCAAATACTTTACCTTTAAGTCACTGTCTAATATAATATTGTAAATGCCTAACAAAAAATTCAAGTAACTTTAAATTGAAGTGATAGTGTACTTCAATACTTCTAGGTCCATATCAAATCTAACTGTACTCCAGAACCTTATTATTATATACTATTCCTGTCATGCCCTCTACAGCTAGAGGGCGCCGCTTTCCTGTCCTGTTCCTAGTTCCCTGTGATTATTCATGTCGTTCCAGTGTGTCTTGTTGTGCAGCCTATTTACTTCCTGTGTCGTTCTGCTCTTTGCTCAGCATTGAGGGTACGGATGTCCTGAGACCCGCCTAGCAACAGGTCACCCCACGTCCATGGCCTGAGGGCTTAGGTTTCTATACCGACCTCATCCGACCCCCTGAGCCTGGGCCAGCCCCCATGTAGCCCCTTTAGCCCCTACGCATAGGGTCTTTATTGCTCTACTGGCTATTCTACGGCTTGCCCTCCTGACATCCGTGACAATTCCCATTTGAGGATTAATACAGACACATTGTAACACCTGCATCAGTTCCTGTAGTGACCTTCATGTGCTGTAATCTTAAGGAACAAACACTGTCAAACAATGACAAACAAATTGTCAAACATATGACAGTTCTTCAGGTTTCTTCACAGAGTAATCTCACCACTGTCTCATTTCTGAGAGAGCTGGTCTCCTTCAGAACTGGGAACGACATGCTCTACGGATCTCTTTAAAAGGTCTTTAAAGGGACTCAAACCGTCCACAATTTGAAGATGTTCTCCTGTTTTACTTGCTTTTTATAGTTTCTATTAAATACTACAGTTGTGTTTTTTACGCTATTTGTTTCTGCAGAAAGAATAAGATATAGAAAAAGAGCAGAAAAAATGACAGACCTCAAAGACGTTTATACGGCGGTTTATATTAGTCATATTTTTTACTATTTAATTTAATATATACTAAAATGTTTGTTTATTTTTGCAAATAAACTGAGGTTGTTGCACAAACTGGAGGCAGAGTTTCAATTGAAGAGCTGAAAATGGCTCGTGCTTTGTTGAGTAACAGACCCTGAGAAATTTTATTACGGTCACCTGGAATAAATTTGTCTAGGACTGCAAAGAGACTTGAGGAAATCTCAGAACATCCAATTTCCCTCAGGTCTCTTTAATGTTGCCCACCTACTTGATAAGCCTTAGAACCGAGTAACTGTTTTTTACAATTGTGTCTGCAGGCATTTGGTATGCAAAATGCAAGCTGCTGACCTCTGACCTGACTCATAGTCATAGCAACAGCAGAACAGAGATTATTTCTCAGACAGAGCAGAAAAAATGCAGCACTGATTATGAGCTGTGTGTTCAGATATAAGTAGGATGAGTGCTCTTTAATCCTTTCAGAATGTTTCACGCATTTAGTGCATTTTTTAAACTTTGACCATATGTGGCATATGCTAACCGATAAGGGACTAAAAATAAAAATTGTTCTCTGAGAGAATGCCCAACTAACAAATCCCTTCCAACTTAATATGAGAAGCAAAGGCCTAACTTTGCTTCTCTGATAGACTTACCATATGGTCTCAGATTAACTTGACTTTTAGGGAAAGGAAAGAGTCTTAAAGTTGACCTGAAACTGAAATAAAAAAATGTATACATTTGCTAAACTCTCATTGTTACTTCAAGGCCAGGTACATTTCAGGCTTAAGCCAATGTCCTACACTCACAGGCTGCAAGAGCTTGCCTTTGTCGTCTCAGCAACAAGGGGACCTGATTCAAATATTAAATCACTATTCAGTATGATACATTATGCATCATCAATTTCTTAATGTTACATTTTACATTATACATCAGTATTACAAATGTGAATGTGCTTTTAAATACAATTTAAAACAAAAGACAATTTACAATGCCAAGAATCCCAGGTGCAGGAAAGATTACAAATGGGAATTTACCCAGCCTATTTGGTAATTAGCAGCTAATTGATTTGACGATCTTACCCAGAAATTTTGATAGCAGTCAAGGCTTCAGACCTCTTGTTCTTAGATTTAAATAGACTCCCATGTAATCTCCACTTGCGACCTCTGGTTCATGTTACATGGTTTATACAACAGAGTTCACTAGGCTGACTTTGAGAAATCTGAATTTGAGTCTTGAACCTTTGAAACTTGAATAAGGCTGGCCCTTCCTGTCTTTAGTTTCCTTAATTAATTAAAACTCTCTTTCCACGTCTTTACTGATTTCTGATTATTTTAGGAAAAACTGTAAAACTTACTCTGCAGAACCAAAGAGCCTCAGTGCCAGACTTCGATCATCCTTCCTGGCGAGAACCCCCAGATCTCCATCCTACTGAAAACACGTGGAACATGAGACACAATTCCACACACCATTACCCCATAATAACCAAATGCTTTACCTTCATAACATCCTCAGCAGAGGGTCTTGTGAGTAGAAAGGGATGGGAATGGGCTGCTAATATGCTGGATCATTGTGAAATATATATCACATCATGGTCAAGCTGCTTGCAGGAGCTTAATGTTGTTCTGCATGGAGTATCTTATATTTTGCTCAGCAAGCGATGTTTTGCAATTAAGAGGCTCAAATCCCAGCTCTGTTTTTTTCACTTACAACTGCATACAATCCAAAAAGAGATGCATTATATAGCAACTGTGGCAGGATAAGGATATTCTAGGAATAAAACAAATGAGTTGATTTCTGAGGATAACTCCCAAAAAATTAAATCAAATATTTTTCCATACTACAGTACTTACTGTATCTCAAGATGTATCACACTCTCTCAAGATGATGAAAACCTTACGGTGAGAAATTAAGCAGCCAGGATAATCGATACTGTCGTCATATTTTGGATACAAAATAAAAAGAAAAGGGGTTTAGCTGTTTATATAAACTGTCAGTTATCACACAATGGCAGAACATCATTGAGGGATGCAGAGCCTAAAAAAATCATATTTTAAACATTCTTCCCCCTATAAGGTAAATTAATGTGATTACACTGTTAATTAAGACAACAGTTACTGGGGCAGTTATGAAGTGTGGAATATTGACAAATATTAATCTGCAGCTGAAAGAACTCGTTTAATTGGATTCTGCAGCAGGGTCACAGCACGGTTACATTTTAAGTCAGACTTGTCCAGTCAGCAATTCTGGCTGTAAAATTTGATCAAATTGAAAATGTGATTGGCTCACAGAGGTTAATAGGAATGCTGGGAAATAAATAGCTTATTGATCGATAATAACAATAAGGTGACTTTCAATTTCAGTGGAATGACCTCTCCCAGTTTCATTTTCCTAAACAATGCATGGAGTCAACATCTTCTGGCAGGGGAGAATACATTTATGGTGAAGAGGAGGGCTTAAACGAGTGGAAAAATTTCAGCCAGAAATTACAAGGAATGGAGTACTTGAGGATTGTAATTTTAACTAAAATGGCAAAGTGCTTTAATGATAACCTTAACAGGGGGGCTACATTTAAACAATTTATAAGATGCATACTGTGTGCACAAGTGTAACCATATTTGAATAATATATTTGCCATAATGAGCAGAGATGACATATGATATATGCAAAAGTAGTGTTAATACTTCAATATATAGTGTGTGAGAATGAAAAGGTTTGTTGCAAACAGAACATAGAAGTTTTCCTAGCCTGGAACCTAAAGATGCAAGACAGAAACGCAATCATTCTTAATTCTTAATACCTTGAAAATGGTTACAAGGGTTAGGAGACCATTTTGCCTGTTTATTTTTTTATTACCTGACTGCTCTCAGAATGGGCAGCGTGGTATCACAGTGGCTAGCACTGCAGCCTCACAGCTCTGGAGTCCTAGGCCCGGTTCCTTGGGGGCTTCCCGAGTGGCATTTGTATGTTCTCCCTGTGTTTGCTTGGATTTCCTCCTGCAGTCCAAAGCCATACTCGTGGGTTATTTGACTTCGGTGCAGAACTGGCCCCAGGGGTGAGCGTGTGTGCTTGTCTGTGTGTGCTTTGCAAGCGGACTGGTGTCTCGTCCACTGTGTATCCTTGTGCCTGTTGCCTGCCAGGTTAAGGTCCGCTCTCCCCTGCCACCCCGTGCTGGATACAGCAGTTAGAAAATGGATGGAATCTCTTAGAATCTCATCCAACAACTTTTTGAGAGAAAAAACTCAAAAGCTATTGAGAGATCCAAGGATCTCATCCAACTGTTTCTTAAATGAACATGGCTGGGTGGCTTGTTCTATACTCCCACAACCCTTCGGATAAAGAAGTGTCGTCTGTTTCTGGTTTTAAGTGCAGTTCCACATAGTGTCTATTTGAATCTCTAGTTAGTTTCACCTTTGATTTTGATTAAATCAAAATCTTGGGTTGACTTTGTCGGTGTCTTTACAAATGTTTACTACTACTACTATTGAGACTCCGTTAACCTCCTCTTCTCTGCACAGATTTGTAAGCGACAATGACTTTTTTCTAAGATAATCACCAAAATGACATAATATGCTCTCTCATAAATGAGACAGTATATTTAAGTGTATCTTCGTATCTTAGGAGTGTGTTACACTGACAGTGAAGTTACTTCCAGGCTGTCACGGATGACGGAGAGGCATGCCGTGGAATGGCCAGGAGAGGAAAAAAGACCCCATCCATAGCCGCAAAACGGGGGTTAGTCCGAGCTCAGGGGGTCAGCCGATGTCGGGTAGAAACCTATGCCCTCAGGCCGCAGAGGAGACGACCTGGTGCTGGGCGGGTCTCAAGACATCCGAACCCTCAATGCTGAGTGAGGAGGAAAGGGTGACCACGAAATATATAGCCCCACACAAAGACACACCGGAAGGACAAGCAAAGCACAGGGAAACGAGGAACAGGACAGAGTAGGAGCGCCCTCTAGCTGTAGAGGGCGTGACACAGGCTCTCTTGACTGGTCATCTGGCTCAGGAGATTTCTTCACTCGCCCAAACACTGTGTGGCTTGGAAAGAAAGATGGAGAACACAACTAATTAGTATTTTATTTGCAACCGCACTAATGTGTTTCACAAATACAAGGCTAATGTATAATACTACTTCAAAAAGTATCAGTCTTTTACCAATATAAAGAAATATCTTTTTTTACTTAATACAGTAGGAGGGACTGTAATTGGGCTGTGTTTTCATTCTGGAAATAAACTACATTAATGCAAGACTACTCCTTTGACTTCATTCCCTCACACTGCAGCTGGGGCTAAATCTAACTGGATGTGCTGGTGATGAAACATTGTTGAAGGCTGAAGATTTATGCATTTTAATATCTGAAAACATTTAATGTAATCTTTTTTATGGGAAACAATGGTTTGATGGGAAAAGCACACAAACTGTCCTTTTTTTAAATTCCAGCACAGAACCTCTTTGCCAGTGCACTATTGCCATCTACAGAAAATTCTTAAAATGCGTCCTCACTGTTTATCTAGCTGTTACAGTAGCTGTCTAGCTGGCCAGAAGCACATTTAAAGCACCAGACTGCAGAAATCATGTCAGAGAGCCTTCAGTGAAAAAGTTAAAAGGCTTATGGGCTGTAATTAATCGAGTCTGCATGTAGTGGCCGGTGACTGTGTCCGTATCAGTGTGTTTATTTCTTCCCATAATCCAAAGTCATCAAACACAGACAGGTTGGATGGAGGAGCACAGTGTTTGCTCAATTTCCACAACTTAGTCTGAAGTGCCTGGTGGTGCTGAACCAGCCTAGTTACACTAATAAGTAACTGGTTTCAGGGATACTTGTTTAACCAATAGATCTATTAGATGTTTATCTTATTGTGAGATCCCAGACACTGCTAGTAAAAACAGAATTAAATGGCGGTGGGGTGTTCACAGTGATGTAGCACTGCTGTCGTACATGTCCTGTTATTCTGCTTTCCTTCCAGCTGTGAAAGCCTGGATCTAGCAGGGGGTCCTACAGTAAAGCATTCTGCTCAGTGGCCTTGTGGTGGACTGGCATCTCAACCAGGAACAGAGTGACTGTGTGCTGCCAGTCCTACCTGCCCCATGGCAACCCAGGAGGGACATTTCACTGATAAGGGAGAGATGGATGTTTACAGAGGAGACTCTTTATTTTTATCTGATGAAGCCAAATGGTGTTTTACAAATCAATTGTACTTTATATTTTGGGTCTAAAAAAATAAAATGTGCATGTATTTTACCTTCTTAGCCTATCTTTCAGGGGCCTAATAAGATCTGTGGCAAAGCACTGCAAGTTTCTGAATGTGTCAGTCACCATGCTTGCTCAATGCAGAAGTGCACCGTATGTTATTCAGAAGAAATTCTCTTGAAATTCAGACTGATAGAAACTTCTCATAATAACCACTAGATGTCACTAAAAGCTAAATTAATATGCCAGATAGTTGCATTTTGTTCTCCTTTTTTCACGCCTGCTGTAGGATATAAAGTTTTATTCTTGTGAAGCGCTCGTCACATCAGTATAATTCAGCAAATGACACATTGAAACTGGAAGGTTTTTGGGATTAGGCCATTATGAGATTTTTGTTCATTCAGACACAAACATTCTCACGTCTGGGTCCTTCAGTTTCAATAAACCATATCAAATTATAAATCGGAAATATTTAATTTTATTGCACATTAATCAAATATAAAAGAAACTTGCAGCAATAAAGGAGATGCATTTTAAAACTCTATTAGAAAATGACAAATTCTAGATGTAGAGACATCCTTATACATTTATAACTTTATAGTTTTCCTGCAATTATTTTTGAAACCCCCCTTGGGATATGTATTCTTAAGATCCTTAATGAATGTACAGTATACTATTTATTTAACAGAGAAAAAAGAAAACCTTAAGAAGCAGTTATTTGGCAAGTAAGGCTATGACCTTACAATAGAAACTTCACATAAGATGTTTTTGCCACGGGATTATTTGTCCCAGTAACGTATGGCTTGCACTATGCAGTATATATTATCATCACATCAGATCAGCATGTACAGAAGCTTAGAAGAATTGCAGTTTTGCTATTATAGCTGACTGTAATGTTCAATATGGGATCATATCCCTAACTTCTTCTTTGTATATATCTGGTATCTCTCCGATGGATGATGCTACCATCTTCACTGTGGTACTCCCATAAAGCTTGTGTTCATAGCTGATCAGCTGCTTCCAGAAGCCCCTGTTGGGCCTCACGATGGGCCTCCGAGTCCTCACCCAGGTGTGAGCCTCCAGGAGGGTCATGCTGCGGTGCTTCATGAGGTAGGCCAGACACAGCGCGGCCGATCGGCTGACCCCCGCGTTGCAGTGCACCAGAGTCCGGCCGTGCTGCTCTCCCACCTGCTGGATCGTGTCGGCCACGGTGTCGAAAAAATCGCCAAGGGGCGAGAGCGGCGAGTCGGTTACCGGGACCCGGACGTGCTTCACCGAGGGGCAGGGGGTGTTCGCGGCGTCTCTGGTCGCGCTGACGATGCAGGTGATCTTGCAGGCGGAGACCAGAGCGATGTCGTTGGCGGCAGAGCCGTTGCTGAGGTAAAGGCAGTCTGTGATCTGCACCAGGCCTGACAGACGCCTGGACACGGCTGTAGAACCGACACTGTTACCATTCATGGGAGTGTGGAGTGCCATGCATAGGGCACGCCAGGAAACATGCGTGCATACAAGCCTCCCGGCTGGGAAGAGGCTTGTGGGTTGTTTATTTGACCCTTTTCTTCAGCTTTCGGGTCGTTGTTAAGCGTATCGAGCTGTCAAAATAGTGAAAAGTAGCGTTGTAATGTGGCTTTTCTACTACACACTATCCCCTGCGGCAAAATCGATAGTATAGCACAAGTGTCTGCTGCTATGGTACAGTATGTGTTTCCCCAACACGCTGAAAATTAAAAATGTAATATAACAATAGTACGTTATAGACACAAGACACGGAGAGTATTCTACTGAAATCGTGTCTCGTTTCTGAAGCTCCAATGCCATGCAAACAGAAGCCTTATATAAAAATTAATTTATTTTAATGTAGTGAAATGAGTATTCCTCAATGTACTGTATGTGTGCAGCTGCACTGTTTTAAAGCCTGCACAGTCTCCCAACATCCCAAACACTCAAAGTACCTGCCGTCATAAACATGGTGATTAATTTTTAGTTGTTACATTTTTCCCCTTCTCCGTTAAAACAGCAGCAACGTATGCAAATTTGAAAATAATTCAAATGTTTCTGTGACAAAACCACCAGCTCTTCCTGGTTCACTACTTCACTACAAGGGCCGCAAACGTCCAAACTTCATACACGCGTTTCCGCAACGATCTGACGGCGAATCTCTTTCCTGCGGGCGCTGCCAGCGCTTGTCGACAGATGGCGCTGATTCCTCAAGGTGTCGTAACAACAGCTGCTTGTTTTTCAAATAGACCCGTTCCTTCTTGTGCCATCAAGATCTCTATTCCGTAGAAATTTTCAACACGTTCCAGTGCCATTATACTATATTTCACAGCTTTAATAGCACCCATCTGACACACGGTAATGGTCGTTGTTGCCATTAAAGATAGACGTATTCCACGTTTAAGATAAAATAAATATAGGTTTATTCCAGGAATGATGTCATAATACAAATAACGAAGTCAACAGATTGATACATACAGTACTTAACATAGCATACTCGTGAGCCATGTAGAAATTGCGATGTTTCTTACTCACATTTTAGCTTAGACTTTGGGCTGTTGGAGGAGACCCACACAAACGTGGGGAAGAACAATTCTAAGCACTGAGCCACCGTGCCATCCACATCAGTCTTCCATTCTTTTCAATTATCGGACAATGCTCAGAACAAACACTAGGTGGCTTAATTGTGCTTTATTTATCTGCAAAACACACCTAAGCTCCCACTGTGCTCTGATTTCCTGGGACCTGTCCTAGGACAAATGGGAACTATTTCCCTGCCTACTTTAAATATCCCATTACAGCAACCCAGTCCTCTGGTGTGTCACTTTGCATAACTGAATAAGGCTGTCTCCATTTTAGTAATTTCCCAGAGTCTGTGATAGAGCAGTACTATGCAGTTGAATTGAATCAGACTCAGTCATGTGCATCAATGGGTCTATTCCATTCAGCATGAATGAAATTTTTTCAAATTGATTAATTGAACTGAATCAAACTGTCCTGTTTTACTCTCCAGTCCTCGGGTCAGTGAATTGGCTTTTTTTGTTGCTAATCTGCTTAAGGAGGTGGCTTCTCCTCTCTCCAACAAGAAATAAAATCCTAAATAAACTGACAAGTACGAATGGCGACAAACAAGCGCTACAACTAGTTTCTATCCCTTTACCTCTAACAGCTATGATCTAAATCAAGGCCACTGCTTGTGGCCAGTATCCATCCCCCATCAGCACACACTGCATTTTAACAATAGATTGCAGAACAACAAGACTCCTTAATTTACAATTAAGAGGGGTTAAAATAACAAAATATGAAGTCATTCTTTATCATGTCCCGACACCAGCTTGCTATGCATGCAAATTTGTAAAAAGCAGCATTTACACTCCTCTTGTCACCAGGGAATATTGAGTGTCACATGTTTTCTTTATTATTCTGGTACAGTGTGGTAACAAAGTTATATACAGGCAGCAAATTGTATATAAAAAAAGCTTATGTTTAAAAATACACAGCTGAGGGAGTCCATGTCTTATCAAATAAAAGATACTAACTTGAACTAAATCTCTTCTCTAAAACACACGCTAAACAAATGAGAACTTTTTTTCTCCAATCAAAATAATACATCATTGTAAATACAGGAGAGATATTTAAGCCTGGTTGTTACCACCAATAAGAAAAGAGTATTTCCACAAATATAAAACCGGTCCCTTTCATAAAGCCTGGAGTCAGTCATTTAGGTGCTCAGAATACCAATAAATTCTTTAGTCCCCATCTGTGAAGGAAACTCTCATGGTGCAATTGCTTCTACTCTTGCTTCTGTCCTCTGTCTCCTGTCATCACCATGTCTCTCTTCAAGTCCAGCCTACTTGGCCTCTAGCCCATCCACCATAGAAGGTGGGTAATAATGACATAAACAGCAATTGGTCATAACGATATCACTTTAGTTGGTTTTGACCTCTATAAAAATAGTATCATTTTATCACAATGTTTATTGCTTTTGGGACAATCTGCTAAAGACAGGTGTGTACAGTACATTTCAAAGGCTACCTAATGTTGTTAAGAATTGGGTGCTTGCAAATCCAACACTTTGATAGCCCCCCTTGACATAACATTATGTCTGGGAGCTCAGCAGAATAGAAAAAAATTGCTGCTGGTACAGGTAACTCCAAAAATAAAGAAACACTAGAATAAATGAGGTACTTGTAAGACTGTAATATAGTGCCTTGCAAATCTGTTAACAGGATGAATAACATCTCGTTTCCTTAAGTACATTTGGAAATGTGTTTTCATTACTATTGGGCATGGAGCTTGATCTTAAGTGCTTCTTAAGAAACTTGTCCATCCTCTGCCTGGGGGGTGGTGTTAATTTTTTCTTGAGTGAAATATTTACCATTTAAGCCATTTCCCTTTTATCATTCAAGCTGCCCATTAAAGTTTCTCTGTAACCTTTTGCTCTGTGTCTTACTGTTCTTTCGCTCTTGTAATACAGAATAAAGAATCCCAATTTATATTTGCTTTGGACATTGTTCATTACCTGTCCATGCAACCTCCATTTCTTCAACTCAATTCTAATCTTTCGTAACACATTTAAAGTGTTATCTTTGTCCCTGTGTTTTTTTTTCTCATTTTATAATTTAACTGATTTATTAACCCATTACGACCACTGCTGTCTAGTCTTTGATATGTTTGGGATTGATCTGTTCTGCACTTTAAATTGCTGACATCCATTCTCTTCCATATCTACATTATCTAATTTTTAAAACTGCTACACACTGTATATGTATGTAAAGATGTACAATATGTTTTCCGCTGAGTGTGGTATTTTGAACCCGATGTCGTGTACTGGTGTCGGATGTCAGTAGGACCTGGCTGAAACAATGCAAAACCTCAATCACCAGCATAATAAAAGCTGTGTCTTTAAAACTTTCACTAGGCTGTGCTCTGGCCTATATAACCGAGTGGGTGAGACATCAGCTCTACGTCCCGGCGCTGAAGTTGGATGTGCTGTCTCTCCTGTCTGCGAAACGCGAGTCGTTTACGTCATGTCAAGAACACGATATCTCATTATCAAGCAATTTTAAAATTGCACTTCCCCTTCTTGACACGGGCTCTGCTCAGTGTGCCCCGTTGTTACAACACTCCAGATCTTAGCCCACAGTTTGCCTTCCAAGGAGATCCAACAGGGATCCTAAAAATAGCACCTGTGGCGGTCTTCCGCGCTTAAAAGGGCTCTGATACTGCACTTAGATGTAAAGGCAGGGTAATCTCATGCTCTTGTTCAGCTGACCAGTGAAAACCATGGGAACCTGCTCCCTGATGTCACTGTGCTCTCTTAGCTTAATAATTGTCCTTATAATTAAAGGCGGTGGCGGAGAGAAAGCGCTCCGAAGTCACCTCAGCTGCCTCATGTGAACGACACCACCGAACCGGCCAGCACACATTAACGAGACATGGAAATGTGTGCTGGCCGTAGGCTCCGTGGAGTTTATTTATATAATCAACAGAATAAAACCTAACAACCCAATTGGTGCGTTTACAGTATCCTTGTTCGCAAGAAAGTGCATAACAGTGTAGAAAAAGAAACTAAAGGCTGTATCGTCTCCAGATACTGCATAGTGTTTTGCTTGTTATATTCCGCAGAAACAGACACATTAAACGCGCTGCCTATATATGCCTATTTCCTGGTAAGGTCGCTTGCAGCTTGCAGCAGGCCGTCATTGAGCAACCTTCACAGATTCTCCGTGAAAGTCATCTCCGGGGTTTCAGTCTTTCAGTCGGCAAAAGAGGAACAATTCAGGAAAGAGGGCGGGCGAAGCACTGGCTTACATGCCCTAGCGAGAAGCATCATTCCAGAAGCCGAAACACACGGCACCGCAAGAGCTGTGGTGATGTATGTATCCCTTTAATTCCAGCAAAACGGCTGTTTCCTTCGAACAAGAGCCGCCGGCACACGATGAGTGCTTACATCCCCGGTTGTAGTCGGCGACATCTGTCATCTTGGCTGCGATATTAACTGGCGAATACAGACCATTGCTTGATTTTGCTAATACAGTGTATACGTCGCCTATATACTGCGAGACGCCAGCTGCAGGTCCGAATCAGACCCGGATCCCAATCCTTCTGAAATAACACGGCAAGCCTATGGAAATTTCCTGTTACTTGAACACTGAGGCAGAAGGGATACATTTATCCAGACTTTGAAGGAATGCACCTGATTTTCCGAGAGCTTTATTTCCATCTGGACATTAGAAGACGAGTCAATTGCAGACCGCTTTTCTTTTAACGGTGTGCAATTTAATTTATTTTTTTTTCTCCCCCAAGACTAAGAGCTTACCAGTCGGTCAAGTCTGCATCTGCCTTTCCTGCGGGTCATCCTGCAGGCTGATCTCACAGCACAACCTGCCCTGGCTAAGGTAAGCGCTCACATCTCTGCGCCGCGACCAGCTCGGCAGCGTCCAAGATCGTCGCGGTGACATTTATCTGTATCTGTCCGGCAGTTTTGCGCTTGTGTTTTGCTCACTGTATCTAAAACTGAAAAGGAAATCGCTTTGCACGGTACACCTCTCCGCTCTTTTTTTTGCGTGCGGTACGGTCATTTAGTGCAGTTTATGCCCCAGGCAACCATTGATCGTCCAGTCTCCCGTCAAAAATCAGTACTTAATGTCATAAACAACAAAAAAGAAGGCTCGGATGTGAATTGTGTTTTTTGCCTCACCAGCAGCAAATACAACCCCTTCTTTGTCCTTGCAGAATAGTTTCTTGTACTTTAAATAGGTCGCAGCCTTGTTTATTTGTGTTAAATGAATTATTATCAGAAATAAAAACATCCGAAGTGTCTAGTGAGCAGCCTACAGCCCGAAGAATGTGTAGTTCTATATAATATTTAAAAGTAATGCTTATTTTTATTGGTGCACTTAAAATAATATCATCCGACTTCATCGTTGTTCATGTGCTTGTCGCTGGTGGTTGCGTTACTTTGCGTTGCTTTGAAAGCGTTGTATCGTGCTGGCCCTGTAAAGTTGAAACAGGAAGTTGGCAGTAAGGACTGAGCTGGTGTACATTCGTTTGCATCATATCTCCACTGACAATCTCTTCCACGTTTCTCCTTCTCCAGTCGTTCACGCTTCTTGGAAGGGGATTATCATCATAATGGGTAGTTAGTACTGTATGTGCAAATAATGTGAGTTAATGTTTGAACTGAGGATTTGGAAATCATGCAGTAAGTACTGGATAAATAGGAAGGTCAGGACATAGTGCGGAATAGCGTGAAATTCTATTATATATTAATATTTCAACTCATTTTATGAACTTTGCTGTTGGCTATACTCTATATACTTACTTTAAAAGACCTTTGTAGTGTTCATTTACATTGAGGAATTCGGTGTAAAATATCTTAATTTAAAGCTACTATACAAAGAAAATGTGTATGAAACAATACTTTTTTGGTAGACCATCTCATATTATTGTTTAAATGTTACACCTTTTCTTCATTTTCTAAATAATAAGTTGGTTAACAATTCTTATGCAATTATGCAGTAAACATTTTAACATTGTCAATTTCATTCATTCTGGCTCTTCGTTTCTTTTGGGGCAGTGAAAACGTCCTTATCGAATGGCTTATTTGCCAGAATGGTTGAATTAGCCCATAATACTTTGACATACAGTAGTGGGGTGGGGTTGGGGGTTGTTGGTAAAATACTGATAAAACAAATGTCAGGGCAGGGAAGTACTTGTGAGTAGTACTTAGACCAATTAATGTAGAAAACTGATATAACCAGCACAGTTAGGTGATATGATAATAACTGATAAGTACTTAAATGTGTTGCATAGTCAATAGTATTAAAATACAATAGCCTGCCATTCCACGGTATTCCTCTCCGACATCCATGACAGTAACTTTCATTTCAGGTGAACTCCTGAGTTGTAGTTCAAATACTGTACATCCTGGGAGATTTCAACCTCTATTTCCGCATTGTCCTGAATACACTGTACAGTATATGCTGCCAGCAGCCATATCACCCTGCAACGTTGGTAGCCCACTGAAGCTCAGCAGGTGTGAGCCTGGTCAGTACCTGGATGGGAGACCTCCTGGGAAAAACTAAGGTTGCTGCTGGAAGAGGTGTTAGTGGGGCCAACAGGGGGCGCTCACCATGCAGTCCATGTGGGTCCTAATGCCCCAGTATAGTGATGGGGACACTATACTGTGAACTGGCGCCGTCCTTCGGATGAGACGTAAAACCGAGGTCCTGACTCTCTGTGGTCATTAAAAATCCCAGGGCGTTTCTCGAAAAGAGTAGGGGTGTAACCCCGGCGTCCTGGCCAAATTTCCCATTGGCCCTTACCAATCATGGCCTCCTAATACTCCCCCTCTATGAATTGGCTTCATTACTCTGCTCTCCTCCCCACTGGTAGCTGATGTGTGGTGAGCGTTCTGGCGCACTATGGCTGCCGTCGCATCATCCAGGTGGGGCTGCACACTGGTGGTGTTGGAGGGGAGTCCCCATTACCTGTAAAGCGCTTTGAGTGGAGTCTCCAGAAAAGCGCTATATAAGTGTAAGCAATTATTATTATTATTGATTATATGAAGAAGAGATATTAAAACAGGCAACAGAAACAAGCCTGTTGTCGGATGTGCTAGCTTTCCCCGGCAGGTCTGTATGCTTGAAACACTGGCTGGTTCAGTTGATCGTTGGGATTTCAAGCTCCTTCTTCTCCTTCCCAGTCTTTTTCCCCTGAGGCTTAACTTGCTCTTTGATTAACTCAAGGCTCCAGTCACAGTCTCGTGGCACGCTGGGTATGTGAATGAGTCTGACATGTCGGTTAAGTTCTCCGCTGTGCCTTGATGGGGAGCCGGCTTGATGCTGACTCAAATCAGACTGCCTCGTTAGCTGAGGCTGTAGAAACAAATCACTTTTGCCATTTTGTCAAGTTTTTGTCTTCTTATTATCCGCATTGACAGGACAGGAGTGTCTCCTCAATATCTACACAGGCCTGTGATTTTAAATGTCCTTTCTTTCCTCATTGCTCTCAGCTCTTATGACCCTGAGTGAGTGGGCACCTAGGGGAGAAGTTCTTCTTTCTGCTTCTTGGTCTATATTTCTTGTTCGGTTCTTCCCTAATAGACGATTGATCCAAGATTTTCATCAACGTGCTTCTTGAAGGATCACAAAGATACAACTTCCACTGCTTGATTAGTTGTTTATATTCCGAGCACCAGAATTACTTAATGTGAAGGCAAACCTCTGGTTTTCTTCTGGCTCAGAAGGTTGTCTTTGTCAGTTCCTTTTATGATTTTGAACACAAAGATCAAACCCTTATGCCTTTCATTTTCCCTTTGTGTGTATGATATGCATGGCCTTTACACCTGGGACTTCTACAGTAGGGTACTTTTTGTAGCTTGACATAGTTGAGGAGGTGGAGCATCACCTTGATATTTCTCTTGTCACTTCATTCCGATGTTAGCTCAAAACATTTTAAGAGGATATATGTAGTTATAGAATAGCTTTTGGGTGACAGCACCCTGTGTTTGCCAGACATTTTACTCCCTGCCCAGCTGTGTTGTAAACATTGGTAATCAGCTCTTCTTTTCAAAACCTGCTCTTATTTGTTTCTGGTCATTGACTCCACAGCTGCTCTTTGGTTTTCTTATCATTGTTGTACACTATTTGTACAGATTTCTACTGATGACATCAGCTGTCATGACAGCTGGGTTTGGAAACCGGGCTTATGCTTACCAAAGAAAGTACTAGAATATCTATCCATTTTCCAACTGATTCATCCAACTCCGGGCTGTGGGAGAGCTGGAGCCTATCCCAGCAAGTAGCAGGCACAAAGCAGGATACACCCTGTATAAGCAGGACACCAGGCCATTGCAGGGCACACACACCAGACACTCACACACTCATACCAGACCAAACACTCACACACGCACACCAGACCAGACACTCACACATTCACACCAGACCAGACACGCACAGATTCACACCAGACCAGACACTCACACATTCACACCAGACCAGACACTCACACACGCACACACACCAGACACTCACACACTCACACCAGACCAGACACTCACACACTCACACCAGACCAGACACGCACACATTCACACCAGACCAGACACTCACACACGCACACACACCAGACACTCACACACTCACACCAGACCAGACACTCACACACTCACACCAGACCGGACACGCACACTTTCACACCAGACCAGACACTCACACACGCACACCAGAGCAGACACGCACACACTCACACCAGACCAGACACTCGAACACTCAAACCAGACCAGACACGCACACATTCACACCAGAGCCAGTTTTTCCAGAAGCAAATTAACCTACTAGTGTGTCTAGGGAGGAATCCAGAGCAGCCAGAGGAAACCCACATGAAGGCAGGGAGAATATACTGTAGAGGCTCCACACAGATAACTCCCCAGATCTGGAATTAACCCCAGGGTTTCAGTGCTGTGAGACGGCAATGCTAACCACTGCGCCACTGTGCTGCCTGTACTCGAATATATTATACAAAAATGCACATAATCTCAGGATGGCGTATGGATGTGCTAGGGCTCTGGAGTCTGAACGGGAAGATTCCAGTGAGTTTAAACTCAGGTAGGAAACTATGGCTAACTAAGGCTATTTGCCCTTGAGCAAGGTACTGTAAGTGTCAGCCAAATTAATAAGAAGAATGTATTAATAACTTGCCTGAACCTCCTGCCAGGTGCTTCAGCCCTACAGCCTGGAGGTTGTGGGGTCTAATCCAAATAGTGCAACTCGATCAGTAGAATGAAATCAAGTGAACATGCACAGTCAAGGGGAAGCACAGTGGCGCAGTGGTTAGCAGTGCTGTCTCACGGGCCTGAGGCCCTGGGTTTAATTCCAGACCTGGGGAGTTATACTGAATGTGTGGAACGTGTATATTCTCCCTGCATTCATGTGGGTTTTCTCCGGGTGCTCTGGTCTCCTCTCACAGTCCAAACACATGCTGGTAAGTTAATTGGCTTCTGGGAAAATTGGTCCTGGTTAGAGCATTAGCTGAACAGTTGGTGAGGACAGGAGCATCGAGCACCAGTGTGGAATTCAGCTGTGGCGCTGCTCAGATACCCGCGGGGCTTGTTATTGTCAGTGTGAATTGTGCACGTCTACTGACTGGCACAGTTACATGGCAGGAAGCACGCTCACTCTTGGCAGGTGGCAGCTTAGTGTTCCTCTCCGTGTTCTCTTGCACCCTCTGTGTTTTCACTGTGGACACCACAAAGGCACAGATTGATGTTTGACCAACACTCGTTTAAAGGCTCCTTTGTAAATACATCAACATTGAATACATTGAGATTTCTTTACTGTATCCCTCTAATATTGTCTCTCTAATAACTTTATACCATTAAAACAGCACTGGTACAAATGACCAATAAAAAGGACTAATATATTATCTGGTTAGTGCAAAAAAGCTGAATACAAGTGCAGTCTTCCAGGCCTGTGTAAGCTTGCAGCTGTGAATTGGGTGGTATGGTTCTTAGCTCTAACAGAGGATACAAAAATAAACAAAATGTCCATTGAAACATGAGGCTTTTCTGAATGGCACTGTAAAAGTAGCCACACCAGTTCGGACTGAGCTCTGTGATCACGGGTGCGAGTCTGGGCCATGTCACTCCCACAGTCCAAAGACATGCTGGTTATTTTGATTCTGTAAAATTGGCCTGGCCTGTGTGTGTGTGTTTGCCCTGCGATGGACTGGTGTCCCATCAAGGGTGTGACATACCTTTCGTCAAATGCTTGTCTGGATAGTCTCCGGGCCACCGTGAATTGGATAATCGGTTATTGAAAGTGACATGATGTGTGATGTAAAATCCAACACAGAAACACCCTGTTGAATTTGACACAAAAATGTTTCCTTTGAATTTCATATCACTTACATTTTTACTTTGTGTGATGTGTGAGAAAGTCAATTTATGGTTCCCATGGGTGTTACATTTTCCTTTCCATCTCAAGGTTTTGACAGAAGTCTGCTTGTCTGTGACATTCAAATTCAGTGTCACCAAGAAGGAAAGTACCTGGGTGACAAGACAGAGCACAAATTTACCTTTGTCGCCCAGAGGAATTTGATTCTTTTGGAAAGTTGAATAATTTATTTCTGCTTTGCTGCCTGCTGAAGGGCAGTTGATGTTAATGAGTGATGTTTGTAGACATTACTGAAGTGGAAAGTCTTTTAAATAGAAAATGCTAGGATCGGGCAGCTCTTTTCCTTGTCGTTTAGTGTTTTAATGGCCCATAACATTGAATATTCTCCGACAGGTACAGATTGTGCTCTTCTTTGTCTGGCTCTCAGCCAGCCTGTGCTTTATCCTCCACACATGGATGACCAGGCGCAGTGATACAAGTCACCTAAGAATAGGACTCCTTATCAGGGTGCTTTTCAAGGACAGCACAACAGTATAGGGTTTTCTGAGCCGTCATGAGTTGAATTACAATTTTCTCATTAAAGAGATAAAATCGAGAAAGAATTCTTTCAGCAAAATATTCAGCAGCTTAATTGTTTTTTTTGTTGGGAAGTTAAAGTTTAACAAAGTGTCTGCCAGCTTTTGCTCTGAGTGTTTTTTAATACCAGGGTAACACTCCTACTCTTTTCGAGAAACTCCCGGGATTTTTAATGACCATGGAGAGTGAGGACCTTGGTTTTACATGTCATCTGAAGGATGGTGTCTTTTTGCTGTCACTATACTGGGGCACTAGGACCCACACAGACCAAAGAGCGAGAGCTCCCTATTGGTCACACTAACACCTCCTCCAGCAGCAGCCTTAGTTTTTCCCAGGAGGTCTCCCACCCAGCGACTGGCCAGGCTGTTAAAGATAGAATAAGGACTTTGTTTTAGGAAATCTTATTGATAAGAGAAGTATAGTTAGCCCTTCATGCTCATTTGGTTCCTAGAAAGTAATTGATTCCACAATACAATCCAGCCTCTTCCTGTTGGGTCATTATCTTTAATGTGGAATTTAAATCAAGAGGTGTTATGTGAAAATTATACAATGTGTTTGTTAACCCACTTTTAGTATACTCTGTACAATTGTGGTCACAGTGTTAAAAAGCATAATCTGTTCTGGAATCAGGCCAAGAAAGACTAACCAAATACATTCCTTTAAGGAGTTTCCAGCACCTACAGACTTAAAGAGCTGAATCTTTATAGTCTGGAACAAAAAATATTAAGAGGAGACCTGATTCGCTTATTCCAAACCCGTAAAGCCAGCCATAGACAAAGTCAACCCAATGGACTGCTTCAGAATCAACAATACAACCTGAAACCGAAGGACACTGCTGGACAATATGGGGGAAAGCGAAGGTCAAGGTGGAATGTCTTTATATAGTACAGTGAGCGACGGGCATAGGGAGCAAGCTACCCAGGCAGGCTGGTGACTTCAACAAATATCTGGATGGGATTGTCAGATCAATTACTTACTAGCAGTGGAACAGCTTAGTGGTTTCTACAGAGCAGCTGAATGCCCTTTTCTTCTTTCTATCATTTCTTACAGTCCTAGGCTCTCCTGATGTGGTTAGGCCTGGTTATTGCAGACACCCTGTGTCTGGTGAGAAGAAAGGCCTCTTGCCTTTAGTTCTAGCAACAACAAAACCTGTGAACCCAGGTTGCACTTTTTCGATTCATTAATCTATCTTTGTTTTTAAAGCCATATTTGTTTTCTCACTTTTCTCGCACTTAACCTTTTAATAGAGTACTACTCAGCATTATTCTCACAACGAAAAAAAAGAATAATGGTTTATATAGTGTACATGTAGAGAAAGCAGCAAATGAAACAGTAGAATAATGCTTACATGCAAATATGTACATGGAAGCTACACAGTATATTTATCACCCAGGAGCTACCATTATGAAACATCTATTTAATTTCTGCCGCGGGCTGCCTCAGTAACATAGTTCTGCCTTGAGGCAGTATGGTGACTGACACAGAGCTGCCTAGCTAATTTAACATATTCCAATGATTATTCTATACTTTTCACAACACAATTAAACACAATGACCTTGAATATGTGCCGATACAGTATATGTGTGTCATTCATTATCCCAATTGTAGAAACACTAATGTGATATGAGCATTTTAAAGAACATTGGAACATTGAATAATGGAGGCTTATAAAGCTGTTCCATGTTCATTAATAAACCTAGTGGTCCTCTCACACAGTCTCTCCAGGTACCCATTAACACAGTCAGTGTTGACTTAGAGGAAGGCTGTCACTGTGTTACAGTGCCGGATCACAGCCATTAGGAGTATGGCATTCTCCACCAGAGAGGGGGTGGACAGTTCAGCAGGCACAACAGGAAAGCCTCTGCACTGAAATGTCACGTCGCAGCAGCACAGAGAAGAAAGCCGTTGTCTTTTGGCTGTGAGCTACAAGCTGCTAGCTCCAGTGATGATTATCTCTCTTGCGCTCATTGTTTGCTTAGCTCAGCACGTTCCTTATCTGTCCATCGTTCACATTAGTTTCCATCTCTCCTGCCCCGTATTTTTGTCATTTTGGTGTTTGGCAGGTATTTTCTACTTTCCTCAGCTGCTCAGTCTCCTTGTCCCTAATCAGGTGTCCTTATCAGCCTCTAAGAAACTCTCATAAGCCTTGTCTGTGCCACAACAGTTCGGCAAAGTCAAGCAGTGCATTTGAATGACGAGGTGAACATCCAGTGATTATAATATGAAAGGTGCAGGGGTAATGTTATTTATAAAGGCTTTATAAAAAGATAACAGCAAGGCGCAATGAAAATTTGAAATTTAAATCTTAATTCACACATTTGTAATATTTTTACAAAATGTGCACATTGGAAATAAACTTTATTAGAAGGTTACTTAATGTTGATTTCTACAGCTGTAACCTGTGAATTCCAAAACCCAGTTTCACTGACACTCATGAGTCTCATTTGCTGGGATGCACTCTGAGCCTCATTATGAAACACTACCGATTGCACTACATTGCGATCACAGATGTTTTCTCGTTCTTTTGTTATTTTTAAAAGAATCCAGCCAGAGATGTGTTTGAACAGCGGATACAGAATCAGTACAGCAGAACGAGACTTTCAAATTAGGATGACCTTTTATCTTCCTCCTTCAAGGTCTGATCCATCCTCTCTGAGCTTAATAACAGCCTACTACACTACAGGCCATTTCTTCCATTAAAAGTCTAATCCCCTCGTCCAATTCATCTTGTGCAGTGCGGCGTGGTCAGATTGACAGTACATGGTGCAGAGTCCAACAAAACAGTCAGGAGTCTGTCAACATTGCATGTTATGATAGGTGTTAATCTGTTTAAAGAGTTCTGTCATTTTAAAGAAATGTCCCGTCTCATTTTGCAGCATACAGTAAGTTCTGTTCCACTTCTGCTTTAAGAGCCATATTGTCCTGCAGTAGAAATAAGTCCTCCATGAATGGATGACCCTGAAGTGCATACACCCTTTTTAAATTTTGTTATTCAACTTTAAGCAAATGTGGGCAAAACCTGGTATTAGATAAACCAACCATTGGACCAACAGTCCATTTTGTACGATGTGATCCCCCAGAGTAAATCATTACTGTATGTCTGCTTGTCTAGAATATGTAACAAATCCTGTGTTGTTTTATTCCCGGCAGGGGATGGATCCAGCAGAGCAAACCCACAGAAAGCAGGAGCCAGCAGGATCGGCCACAGCCAGGTCAGACCCCACCCCGGGGCCTGCTGGGAGGGCAGCCCCCAGCTCCACTAACCCCGCCCCCTCGGATGCCCAAAGGCTTCAGGGGGGAGCTGGGAAGCCGGAAGCCCACGGATTCACTCCAGCCGATGCCCTGAGCCTGGAGGTGACGCAGGCCAAGGGGCCGGCTGGGCCCGACTGCACAGCGGGTAGCGGCTCAGGGCCCGCGGCACCCGTGTGCCTGAGCAGGCCCAGGCCCCAGACAACGGGCAGCTCCGGCCGACCCCGGCCCGCGGGAGCCAGTGGGGCTGTCCCTCAGCCCCCGGGGTCCTGCAGCCCCAACCCGGTGAGGCACACGGCCCCCCCACCTGCGGCCCCCGTGCCCCCCGCCCAGCCCCCCTGGGAGGCTTTCGCAGGGAGCTCTGTGGACCCCGTCCCCCCGGGAGCTCGGCCCCAGAGCGATGCCAGCGCCGAAGCCGGGGCCGAGGAGGACTTCAGGTGAGCTGGGGTGTTCTTACTCGGCCTCCTCTGGCAGGGGCCGTGACGTCACGGTGTCCACCTGAAGTCTGTTCATTTTCACCATCTTGACGGTGACGAGAACAATTTCGCTTGCAAAAACAGCAGTAAAAGATCGATGTGCTTTTCAGCTGATGTTCAATACCAGACAGCATCAAATTCATATACGGGGCACAAAGAAATGTCTATTATTCCTTTTTGTACAAAGAGAAGGTTAAGGTTTACCCCATTCCATCATCAGAGAGGAAACACAAAGGGCTTTCTGACCTACTTAAGCCTTTTGGAACTAAAGCCGTTTTATTGTTGGAATTACAGTTTTAATTTTTTTTAAAAAGGTAGTAGATTCTTCAGCTATAAACCACAGATTTAATTTCATAAACTCTTAACCTTCAATTGATTTTTCAAGTCTACGTGTCCCAGAGCCTTGGAAGATCTCCAGCTTGTAAGGCAATATAGACTATTCTGGCTAAAAGGCTCGACATCTGAGGATTTCCCATGTCTTTTGAAATATTTTACTGCACCTCATGCCTGTTCTCCTTCTGGAAAACTGCTATCCAGAATTAGGCCTTCTCATATCTACCTTCACTTATTCTTCTTTGTTTTTAAACACTGCTGTACCTGGAATGTGCTATTTGTAAGGCTTACAAGTAAAGGTCTTGTTTATTTTTTGTCTAAAAAGAAAACTGGAGGTGGATGAATGACTGCTGCTTACAGTTTTAACACAACAGCCAGACAAAAGGCTTAACTGAGCTGCACTGGACAGATGTCTCTTTCAGCACTGGGCCTGTGGATACCCTTGTTGTTCAACTACTCATTTGCTAAAGCCATTTCATCTTACATTTTAATAATTCATATGGCATTTTTTATAAAGCCAATGCTGCCGTATGATATAGTAGCCCACTAGGTATTAGAATCTGTCCCAATGATTAAAAGCTTTGTCATAAAGGAGTACAGTTTTCAAAAGCTCATTTCAATGCAACGAGTATTACAAGTGAATATGGCTCCAAGAAGCACATACTGTACCAACTGGACCAGCCAAGGAGCATAGCTTTCTCACAGCCTTGAAAAAATCAACTGCATCAATCAACTAATATGTTAGTAGAATACTTACTGTAACTCCACCAGTACAATAGAGTTGGCCAGTTCTTTTACCTGATGTATTTGATATGGAAAAATCCTCTGAAGCTTTTTGTTAAGCAAATGTGATCATGCTGTTGGATACAGTACCCGTTTACTTAATCAAAATGAACCACCGTTAGTCCTACCTGCTACACACTGTACTGATAAAGATACGTTGGCGTGTTCCTTGTATGCTTGATGGATGGTCCTTGTGGAAAAATTTTACTTTTTATTCATCGTTAGGTTTAATTCTACTGTACATTACAATGGAAGAAAAATAAATCATGGTTCAATTCTTTTTACATTTTCGGCTGTTGATATTAGCAAGATATAAATATGGAATTAGAATCTCGGAATCTAGAATAAACTACTGAGATTTGAAGAGACCAGGATTCTGTTTCATAGGCATTTTAATTTGAATAATATGGGTCTTTTATGACTACAATTAATCAAAATGAGTATGTGTAAGTATTTCTTTGTATGCAGCACCAAACATATATTTAAAGATAAACACTTTAAAATTGTAATATTTTGTTTTGTGTCTACCGTTTGAAAATGATAACATCTAATTTTTTTCAGGTCCATTTAAAAGATCTTTGATTTCTTCTGTGTCAAATCTCATTTACCTGTATTCAGAGAAATGCATTAAAAGGCCAACAGAAAATCAGTATTAATTCAATGTTTGTAGCACTGTGCACTATAAAGGATTATGCCTAAATATTGAAATCTGAATTCTATACACAGTAGGCCTGTTAAGTCAAAACAACATAAACTTCTATAATTTTATTCCTGTTTTGATTAAATTAGCACTGGGACTAAATAAAACATTATAGATCTTATAAAATATTTACAAGCTATAGTATGACTAGTAAAATATTTAATCAAGACAAAACAGTGTGCACTGCAGGTCTGCTGAGTGATTGATTTGGCAGTAAAGGAGTGTGATACCGTATCACCACTTCAATCCTGCCCTGCTGCAGGCTCCTCCGCTCATTGTGCTGACTTTCCCACCAGCGCTGCTTCTCCCGTGGGTGCTGTGTTGATTTGGTAGATGAGAAGTGGCGGATGACTTTAACAGCGTGTTTGCTCAGCCGGCGGGTCTGATCATGGGGGCCTCGTGTGGCTCCAGGGGCTGCAGCTGCCGGAGCAGTAAAGCCGAGGCGATAAACAATCAAGCAGGAAGTACGTGGAAGAGGTATTAATGAAACCTCTTTGATAACCTGCTTGATTCACAGTTATCTGTGCGCTGAAGCAGGAGGGTTAAGCAGACATGAGTTTCAGTTCAGGTGCAGCAGCAGACACACTGGTCACACAGCTCAGGCAGTGAGTTGTCCTTTTTTGATATTTAATATACCAGGACTAGGTCTGAAAAACTACAGACCTAAAGGCGTGACAGGTCCCCTCTTCCTTTGATTTCTAAACCCTTGGAACGGTTTTGTTCTGAGCACTGAAGTAAACTATTTGTTTAATTAAGAAATAAATATTATTTGAAATGAAAATACCAAAGAATTGCATGACGCTTATGCTAACAATCCCACTGCACAAGTTCGGAGTGAACTGAGAAAATCTAAACGTCAATTAAATTATATTATTAATAAAAATACAGAATTCCTCATCCAGAGACTCCGATATGATCATATTGAACACAGTAATAAATCAGGAAAATATGTAGCAAATCAGTTAAAATGGAATTAAGAAAAATAAATTGTTGCTGCGATAAAGGTTAATACCATCACAGTAGTGAAATATTTTAAAATACATGGGAAATTCCCAGCTGCTGAGTCTTTTATCCCGAACAATCTATATTGCTTTACAAGCTGGAGATCGCAAGACGTAAATAACACTTTCCGTACATTCTTTAGCAAGCTATTCACTTTAGACCACAAACCAAGCCAAACAAATATTCACTTCTTTTAAAATAATTAGAATTTCCAAAACAAACTGGTCTTGTAGTACTGTTTGTTCAATGATAAAGGTATCATACACTACACCTTTGGCCGCAGTCACTACTAACGGAATGCAGTTTCACAGTGTGCAGGGGGACCAGGCAAGGATACAACAAACATCAAGGGAATTCAAACCCTCCACACACAGCACAAAAGCAACCTTTACGTAGTTGATGTACTATTATAATTAGCAGATCCATCAGACTCCTTACAAGAAGCTATCAAGCTCATAAATACGTTCTCTGAAATATCAATTGGAACATCCACAGTCGTGCCACTGTGTGGTGATGGTTGTAATGCCCGTTGTTAGCAGGACCAGCAGTCCTCTGTGCTTTCTGGGGAATGTGGGCAAGATGCGTCAACCTCTTTCACTTCATATCCTCAACTCAAGACATCTGTTGCGACAGATTATGAATTACAGTTTACAGTTTCAGTCAAGTAACTCAGAACTTAGCCAAAATGGAAATCAGCAAAACCTGGTCTTCTTCAGGTTGGAATACCCTGGAATACAACCTGAAACTGACTTGCCATTACCACCCTTAATGCGGAATCTAAAATCATTTTACTCTCTGTCCACAGGATTGGTTGCACATTTCGTGTCCTCCTCAGGTGCCCAGATTTTGAATGTTCTTTGAGAATCTCATTGGTTTCTCACTGGTTATTGTGTTTCTCCCTGGTTTGCTCTTCAAGTGATTTTGTTCTTATTTGCTATCGATTATGGACCCTGGTGCTTCTTGCTTGCCGGGTTTGCATTTGGTTGTATCGTATTTCATTGTTTCTGATCTCTCTTCATCTCGTGTTTGCTCTGCTGCTATCAGAGTGCTGGCTAGTTATGCCCTTTAGTAGTGTATCATCCGTATATTTGATGAGCTGGATGAGCTTGCTAATTAGTTCGTGGTCTCAGTCACTGTTGTAAATCGGTAGGATTCCAGCAGTGTTTTCTTTAATTACCTCACTCCATGCTGAGGTTTCTCCCTTAATGAGTACTCTTTTTTTCTGTATTTAAACTAGTTCTTGATTCACATACACATGAAATAACCTTGGGTGCCTGGTCCTTTTAATATAAGAATAAATTGACTGTGCAATACTTCGTCTATTTCTAAAGTCTACATATCAAGTGTCGTAAAATCTACCAGTGTCCACTTTGGGAGTATGTTTGCAGAGTGGTTTAATGTGCTGCTCTAGACACAGTACAAAAGGGCAACCAGACTAATTTCTAGTGTGACAGAAATTTTATATTCTGACAGATTAAGAGAGTTGAATCTCTTTACTATAGACCAGACAAGACAGCATGCAGACTTGTTTAAAATGTAAACTATTTAAAATCCTTAATGGCACTGACTGGGTTAAGTCAGGGGATTTGTTGAAGATGAAATTGGGAATCAAGTCCTTATACCAAATTAATGAAGCTGAGATTCATTATGAAAACAACTTGATGGAATCCTTGGATCATTAAGCTACTAGCAGCTAAATGAGAATATAAAAGATTAAGAAAGGTAACAAAAGAGGAGGCCATTCGGCCCATATTTCCCATTTGGTCGTTAATTGATCTAAGATTCCCATCCAGCTGTTTCTTGGAAGAAAGAAGGGTATCAGCTTCAGTCACATGGCTGTGTGTCCGGTTCCATCGGTTCCATCAGCATGTCAGTCAGAGAGGTTGCCTTCAGTCCCAGAGTGCATCTGGTTGTTCCTCTCTGGAATGATTACAGAGCAGTAGTAAATATCTAGAACACGGCAAACAAAATTGCACATCATATTCTGAGAGAGGATTTACTTGTGTGTTTAACACTTTTAACATAACAATCCTTTATTTAAATTCTGTGCTTTTAACTGTATATCCTAATGTTTTGTTTGTCTTTTTTATTGCTTCCCTACGTTACCTAGCAGATGTCAAATATGTCTTAAATAGCAGTGGGTGTGAGAACAGAGCAAGCGTGCCAGTGTTATGGCTTTGCTTCTGAATAAAGGCACTTTGCTGTGAGCTTCTTGTCCAGTGTTTGGATTTGGGCTCCATTGTCTCTAATGCTTATTGAGAGAATGGGAGTGTGAATGCAGGCGCTCTAGAAGACAGTGGTGTGTGGAAGTGACAGATTAGTCACTGCAGCTGGCAGCTGGAAATGGGTCAAGAACTGCAGGCAGCTACTAACATCATGCTTGGGAAGGACAAGCTCAGCTGGAGAGGCTTATTAGCTCACATAGCAGGACTGCCAGCCAGCATACACACACCTTAGCCATATAGCTATGCACACACATGCATCACAAACACAGTGTGTATGCACACGTGTCACACAGACCCATCATGCATCACAAAGACAGTGTGTATGCACACGTGTCACACACACCCATCATGCATCGCAAAGACAGTGTGTATGCACACGTGTAACACACCCATCATGCATCACAAACACAGAATGTTTGCACACACATCAGACATACTCACACAACCTATGTAGACATCTTGTGCACACTCATGTTAGCCATGTGCACACAGCGTGCAAAGATATAAGGACATCAGCCTGCAATGATGTTATCATATCCACTGAAAGAACATACTGTCAAAAACACAAACACCATTTACTCTATATGTACAGAACAAACTGCTACACTAAGAAGCCAGCTAAGTCCATACACAAGTTCAGTACTTACACAACAGCTATACTATACGTGATAACTGATTACCCTGAGCTTAACAACTAGTAAGTGGTGATAAACTCCAGTCCTCTAGGGCCTTTAGGTTTTATTCCTGCTGAGCTCTCTCTTTTCCCCTCAGAGCTCAGCTGCAAAGCTCGCTCAGACATTGTCCCGCTGAAAACCATGAAGAGAAACTGACCCAATGTATGCTTTGCCTGGGTCTTTGTTAACATTTCTTCCCACTACAAGGCTTATCAATGCATTGTAACACAGTTTTGTCACTGAGGCCCAGCTGGTTGATTAGATTGCTGATGGGTTAAGGATCCAATCATCTCTTTTCTATCCTGAACCTTGCGTCCCCTGTGCTCTTGTTTTGTTGTTGATTTTGAAGATGTCCCCTGTCAATGGACTCTCCGTCAAAACTAGGCAAAATGGGTCTGTCTGACAGTTGTTCTTAATACAGACCAGATAAAGAATTAAGGAAAATAATAATAATAAAAATGTTGTAATCAAAATGACAATTCTATGCACACGCACAATGATAATCAACAAGGGAAGGAGGCTCTTATTTTGAATCTTCATTCAGCTGAGCAGCAGTTTTCTTTTAATAGATGGACAAATGTTTATCAGTTTTGCTATGAACAGTTTGACCCGTGGAAAACAGGGGCGTCCTCACATCCTCCCTCCCTTTTTAGGGTTACCAGCATTATTTTGATCTCACAAGGTTACATAACCGAGTAAGACTGGTAATTATTGTTCGTAAAATATAGAAATTTCTAGTCAGATAAAGTAGTGAACTACAAGAAAGTCAGGTCAAAGCTTTCATTTGACTTTATTTTCTATTGATCTTATGTGTGGTTGATGTTCCATTCTCATCTGTGAAGACATAATTGTTTTTAAAATGACAGATCACTATTAAAGCAGGTCATTGCCCTTAATTCCTCATCTCTGGCAGGGTGCACATCATCACATGGAATGTGGGGTCAGCTGTTCCGCCTGATGACATCATTTCGCTTCTGGGGCTGAACATAGGAGATGGGATCACAGACATGTACATCATTGGGTAAGAACTTCATCTTTTTCAAGATTCCTTGTTAAATATGTCTGTCCACAACTTCTGTTATGACAAACAGTCCCATACAGCACCTGTCGCCCTTCTGTGGGTCTCACCGCTAAACGGGCACTTGATTGCTGTTTCCTGTAGTTTACTGCTCTAAGGAATGGTGACTAGTGTCCTACATTAACTTATCAACCATACCTCAGTTCAAGCCAGAGCCCTTCCTGCCTGCCTAGTTATTTAATAAATAATTAAATAACTAGGAATTCCAAAACTCTTTTAACGACATTAGCCATAAATGTGAACGTATGCTCTCTATCAACACATGGGAATGTCTAAGACTAAAAATCTAAGGCAAGACTTTGAGAGTGCCTGAGCACTATCTTCTCTTTCTGTCTCTCTTGTTCTTCAGTCTTCAAGAAGTCAACTCCATGATTAATAAACGGCTGAAGGACGCCATCTTCACTGACCAGTGGAGTGAGCTGTGTATGGACACACTGGGTCCCTTCGGCTATGTGCTGGTTGGTGAAAAAAACAATGTTTTAACACAGTGGCCATTACTTGAGGCTATATTGCCCACTTACTGTAGGTAAAGTAGAATATGTCCTGTTCAAACTGTCAAGAAAGAGAAACTAGCAGCGTAAAGTTCTTGAGCCATAGATGAAAACAGCATGGTTACCAATTCCAGTCACATAAAGTGTCTGGTCATTTATTTAAAATAATGTTCTCTGATAAAAAAAAAATATATATATACAGTATATCGTATGGCCTCATGTGAAGTTTTATATTTCAGTAGTACTCCATCGTGTGTCTAAACCATGACCATTTACAAACATTTTAATTCATGTCCCATTTAAAAGGAATTTTCACCTGTGCTGTTTGAGCAGCTTAGATAAGGTTGGTTTATCCATCCCTGGATATGGGGTTTGGGGTTGTCAATGAAGAGCAAGAGTCAGATGAATAGACTTATAAATTCTGAGATTTGGATCAGAGAGAAGCACAAAAGCTCTCTGCATGTACTTTTTATAGATGTGTTACTGTAGTTATCCCTTTAAACCTAAAACTGAAAGTGTCTGAGATCTGGTCATTGATCTATAAAATGACCATGAAATTGTCTTTCACTTAGATGCCTCAGAATAGTGGGTAAAATAAGGAATTGTATGTAATACCTCATTGAATATATGTTGAATTGATATTGCTTCACAATTCCTCATTAAATACATTTTAAACCACTACTACTTCACAGAGAGAGGATCTGGTGATAACTTGCACATTTCAAAATGAAATGTCCTGTCTCTTGATTTCATTTTAAATCTGTGCATTTTAGTACAATTCTGATCACTGATTCAGGAAATCTAAACAGTAGTTTTACAGCACATTTATAGACTACTCTATTTGTTTATTATTACTTATTCTAGTTTACCCAGTGTTTTGTATTGACACGGAGTAAACTATATACAGTACATGTGTTGCATAATAAAGAACCTTGAATTTTTGTTCTGCTCTGAACGCAGGAAAGGGTCTGAACTCCGGTAAAAATTAAATAGTCACAACTGATTCTTTTCAACAACAATGAATTGAAATGAGTGCAATGGGTTTTTCCTCCACAGGGACTGTGGTTGTGAATAAACTGAGTATACTGTAGTACTCCTTTCAGACCTTTTCACCTGTAGCACACTATCTTACAGGATCACCTCAGTCAACACAGGAACACAGGAGGCATTGTATAATCATTTCATTTGCAAATGAAAACTGGGCAGCGAGGATCATGTTTCAGGGGCCCCAAACACATTGCTTCTTCAAATGTGTTTTAACATTAAAGCTTTGCAGAACAGCCACTTTGCAGGTTTGCACCTGAGCAAAAGAGAGCTTGTCCTTTTTCCTGCTCTATTTCTATATGGTAAAAAATAGACAAAGACATGTCATCTTTTGAAGATTTGAAGAAACTATTTTTCTTAGTACAGCTACCTAGATACCAATATTTTGCAAAGGAATACTCATTAAAATAACGGCATCCCTGTCCAACCCTGATAAAAAATGTAATGGGTTATTTCTAGTCTGCGTGGTTTAGTCAAATTAAACTTGTTTTAGACAGAGGCTTAAAATGAGTGCCTCTGCTTATGCAGAAAGGTTTTTTTTAAGACACAAGTCTTCCCAAATGCCAGATATCTTTTTTATTCAATGCTGTCATTGGATACCCAGTTTCATGTAGGTGTACTGTACTACATCCCAGATATCTTTATACATTTTGGAAATGTTGAAGATTGTCTTTATTATTGTTCCCATTTCTGCCTTAATAATAGCAGCAAAAACCATAACAATGAAGAATGACATGCCAAATGTGCCTGCTATGTATTGTGCTTATATAATACTACTAATAATAATTGCTTACACTTATATAGCGCTTTTCTGGACACTCCACTCAAAGCGCTTTACAGGTAATGGGGACTCCCCTCCACCACCACCAATGTGCAGCCCCACCTGGATGATGCGACGGCAGCCATAGTGCGCCAGAATACTCACCACACATCAGCTATCAGTGGGGAGGAGAGCAGAGTGATGAAGCCAATTCATAGAGGGGGATTATTAGGAGGCCATGACTGGTAAAGGCCAATGGGAAATTTGGCCAGGATGCCGGGGTTACACCCCTACTCTTTTCGAGAAACACCCTGGGATTTTTTAATGACCACAGAGAGTCACGACCTCGGTTTTACGTCTCATACAAATGACGGCACCTGTTTACAGTATAGTGTCCCCGTCACTATATGCACTGCACACAGCTCCGAACAACCTTCTTCTCTTGTTCACACCTGCAAACACACACAACGCAAACCTGCAACATGGTTCTTACTTTTTCTGTGGTTGTTGTGTGTTACATTTCCATGCAACTTAAATATGCTGTGGGACTCCTAACATGTATCAATTTCTTCCTGATATGTTATTCAGCAGGAGAGCTCTTATCTCAATTTTATCTGTCATCACTCCTTGAAGTCAGTAGACAATTATGTCATTTTTTCAGCCTGGGTATTTTTTTTCATCCCTAATGCCTCAAAAATGAAAGGCTTCAAAGCAGAACACAGAGCTTTAATGCAACAAAATGGCTGGTGAAATTCTAGAGTTGTTCATCTACAACAGCTTCTCTCATTTGTAACTGCAGCAAGTCCATTCTTGAGGGGTCTTTTATCAGCTTATCTGCCACTAGAAGGGCTGAAATGTGCTGTTAATTATTACTTTGATCAGATCAAAATCCTTGCGATGCTTAAACTTTTCTGAATTGCAGTTGCAGTAGCAGCAGATTATTTCGGTCTCACCTGCGTGCCAGCCCACAGCCTCCACTCCACAATACCAGGGTTCTTACTGCTGTGCTGCAGATGCACCCACACAATGTGGTCACTCACTTATTTAAGAATCTTACACAGATCAAAATGCCCTTTATCTCTAAATATGGAACCCCTAATCATCAAGTCCATGTTGGTCATATCCTATAATAACCTGGTTAGAGCTCCACCAGAATAATAAGGAAAATGATTAATAAATATTAAAGAGAATATGAATTTTCTAGCTGAATTTACCTGAAAGTGGTGTCTAGTAGAATAGATGTTTACTAAGTTCTAATTACATTATGGTGTCTGTATAAAATAAAATGTTACCTGTGTATGAAAACTTAACATTTAAAGATTAATTAACATTCCTAGATTAAAGGACATCTCCATTATGACAAGTATTGGACTTTGTCGGGATACTAATGTTATCATTTGCAAAGCTTGGGTCTTTACCTATGATTGTTAGCTAGTTTGTTAGGTACTTTATTTGTTTGGAGAAAATATTAGGTTATTGGCAATTAGAAACACTTCTCCAGGACAGTGGCTCATTCTGCAAGTGCAACTGGTACAAAGCTGAGAGCATAATCAGCCTTATGCATCAATTTTTCATTCACTTTGATAGAGATCATTAGGAGGCCATTACTCGTGAGTTTGCAGGAAGAGGGTCTTTAGAGCTGTAACTGACACCAGGGTGCTGACTTCTTGTGTGAACAGCGAAAGGGTCCGCTAATCGACACAAGTGCACTGCTGTAGTCCACTGATTCTGTAGAACACAAGAGATAGAAAGCTCAATGGCAAAACTTAATACAGCCTTCATAAATTATTGAAGCAGAGGCTGCAGTAGTATTTTACTGGAATGAATTGTGTTTTCTTTATTTGAATGGCCGGACATGAGAGGAAGCCATTCAGTCCTGTTTGTATTGGGGATGCAATGTGTTCTGGAAGGATCTATAGCTTTCAAATGCTGTGAGTCTAATGCAGGCCTGGCACTTTTATCAATGTTCTTTTTAAGGCAAATATGTAAAGTCTTTGCACCTTGTAATCCCACTAAATGCTGAGAGATTTTACTGGCTTCTCACTTAAGCCTACGTACTGTACAAGGTATGGGGAGATAGAAAACTGCAGACTTTCATTGTATTATTTATTTAATGGATACGTATATTCTGTTTCTTGAAGAGAAAACAATTAGGCAGCACTTTGCTGGAACAGTCTGTCTCTGAATGGTCTGAGTTAAGCAAAACAATATCTCATGAATTCATTAGAGACCAGCATCCAGGGAAGACCGTGTTGGAATAATTTCTAAGAGAACTCGGAGAATAGGTGGCCTGGCTGGGTTTTCAGCCAGCACACATATTTTTCAGCTGCAACACTTAAGCAACGTGGAAGCGTTTTAATGACAGCACCCTAATTTATGAAATACCACCTTGTTTTGAGCTTGGAAAATGTGCTTTCCTGGTCAACTCTGCATTCCCAGGGTGGAAGCAAAAGTAAACTGGAATTGCAAACTTCAGATTCAGTACCACTGGAGACATGCACCCAAACCTTTAGGCAGCAGCTCAGTTTGAGAGATGTGAGGAGCAGAGAAGGGTCGTCAAACAAAATGTTGAGCCTGTGGTCCAGGCAGCTGTGCATTAGCGTGTATGACAGAGCCGGCCGCTGGGAACAGGAATAGATTTTCCTACAGGTATGTCATCTGCCAAGGAGCCTCACTCATTATCTGTCTCTTAAAGAGAGAGGGGAAGTTACTGAGTAGGCTCTCACCACAACTGGATGCTGCATAGATCAGCAGCTCTCAATATATCTCTCTTCCTACACACTGCCACGGAGTGTTTCTCAAAAGTGCTGATTACGTGCTGAGATAAATGTCAACTGTAGAAATAATAAATAGAAACCATCAGCCATCAGCCATCAGCTGATGTAACCATCAGCAAAAGGTTACATTGTAATTCGCTGTAAGAATATGAGGTTATTTCTGGTAGAAAATGTGAATTAATAATGGAAATAGTATTAAAAATACATGCAGAGGGAGTTGTATTGATCTGTTGTTTCTAAACAAAACATATTATTTACATATCTGATTCTGGTCAATTTCCAGCAGTTTTCCTTTTTTAGACATTCTAATTGCAAGAAATAAGAAGAGGGTAAAACTCAAACAGATTCAATATTTTTAAAGACTCAGTTTAAAGACTGTTCTTTAGGGCACTTCCGTGACAACGCCAATGTTAATGCAAAACTGTAATAAGCCCCTAGCAGAACACATCAAGTCGATTACGTAAGAGCTTAATTCACAAGATCAGCAGATGCAGGCTGAGCTGTATTCACATTTATAAAACTTGTAGTTCATCTTCCAATGTTGGCTACAGGAACTGATTGTCAAGAGGCCGAAACAATACAGTATAAATGAAACAGCCAACTGTGTTACACAGAAGCCAAAATGGAGACATGTCTGCGTTAATAGTGTAAACTACTGCACCTGCTTTTTTGGTTGTTTTGTGTTTCTCCATCTTGTCGATTCTTTTAGAATTCACGCTGCAAGAATTCCTTCTGACCACACAGGGCATAAACGGAACAATAACGGAAGGGAAATGGAAGAGATTCAGGCTCTTCCTTGTCACAACAAGCCTCAGGAAGAGTCAAAACCAATTCCCTCTAGAGATTATGCCTAAAGATCGTTCCTCCTGTACATCCTAGAGTTAACATTCTTGTGGAAGCCATTGCATTTTCACATATTGGGCTTGTTAGGACAATGTTTCCCTTTAAAGAAATCAATACTAAGCAGATGCATGTGCACAAAGAAAAGACATTTAGTGACCTGAACTTCTTCAGACAGCATTTGTGGTTTTATACACAATGGACAGGCTGTATGTTAATAAAACAGACATTATAAGGTTTTATTGTGCTTTATTCTTACACCATCTAAACAGTTGTGATCGATGGCCAATGGGTCGTTTTCATACAGAAAATCCAGGGAAAACATTATTAACAAGGGAGTGCTGGAGTAACAAGAAGGTCAGCCAGGGAGAGAGGCAAATGCCATTAAACACAACATGCATTACATCCTGTATAGTCTTATAATACAGCCTGTCAGGGGCAAGAAATAGTTTCTGTGCATTTTTAATATTTTGTGTGTGTAAAGGCTCCTAAAGGAGCTACAACAGCTATAGCTCCTCCAGCTCTTCCTGTTTCCCCTGACACCTCCCGGTCTGCCAGTTCCCTCTCTCTTCCAGGTGACTTCCCAGCGGATGCAAGGTGTTCTGCTGCTGGTTTTTGCCAAGTACTACCACCTGCCCTTCCTGAGGAATGTGCAGACAGAGAGCACGCGGACAGGCCTGGGAGGATACTGGGTGAGTGTGCCCCCCTGCGCTGGAGCTGACACAGTATAGCCTCTGCATAGCCAGGGCCATACTCAAACAGCAGCTTCTGCCACGCCTGGTGTGCTGCGTGTTTTTTCTTTCAGAGAACAAGGCAGCACCCGCTGTTACAGACCCAAAATAAATCAATAAAAAAACTTCTAGGCATAAAGATTTCGGTCTCACAACACCAATGTTGGATATTCCTTTTGAGAAACTGGTGTTAACTGCTGGAGGTGGTACATGTCTCTGTAGACACAGATATGTAATCAGAGTCAGAGTGCCTTTAGCGCAGTGCTTTAATTGCACTAGTGTGTTAGTTTTACAAACACAGAAAATGAAGAAATAACTTGGGTCTTGATTAATCCCCTTGACGTTTGGGAGATAATAAATAAAGCCTTTTTTGTCCCTTTCAAAGGTAATTCAAATCAGGAGCTCAGAGTATTCTGACAAGAAAAGAATTTTCACAACAAGTTGTATCAACTTTAGGTTAATTATATATTTTAACTGTGACGGCAACTGTGCCAGTGATTGCTGATCTTTTAAGGTCTCAACTGCCCATAAAAATCTAATAAATCTAATAAACAACACCTGAAATCGCTCTTACAGGCTGGACAATGAATGGGTAGGAAGAGAGAGGTTGGTATAGTTACAGGACCACGGCACCCTTTATTCTCTTCACAAGAAAATCTCTTAGCGACTGTAATTGTCTGGCCTCTGTAGCTCAGTGCTCCGCTGTCAGCAGGTCAGACCCTGTCCATTGCTTTAGAATATGGTCTCTGAAGTAGGTTTCCCTCCCGTTGATCTACACAGCTGTTAAGAAGGACACCCAGATTAGAATGAGGCTGTTGCACGTAATATAGTTTAACTTTGTGACAGACACTTACCCTATCCGAGCAGTCCACTACAAGAGTCAGTGTGCCGCAAGCACTGACTGGCCTTGTATAAACTGGGCTTCAGCTTGTGACATTTTTATCCAAGGCCTAATTAAAGGCTTAGCAATATTAAAGATATTTTGTCATAGTAACCACAGCTTTAATGAATCCTGTTGCAAGCTGCATCATAGCTAGCGGAATGAATCACGCTGTATCTTCTGTCCTGACAGAGGCGAAGGAGTGACTCTTTTCTCTGCGCAGGGTAACAAAGGTGGCGTTAGTGCCCGGATGGCGGTTTTTGGCCACATGGTTTGTTTCCTGAACTGCCACCTGCCGGCACACATGGAGAATTCGGAGCAGCGCATGGAGGACTTCGAAAGCATCCTGCAGCAGCAGCAGTTCGATGGGCAGGCGGCCTCCGGCGTGCTGGATCACGAGTGAGTGCCTCGCCGGGCCCTGGGCTCCATCTAGTGGGGGGGTCTGCTCGGCTTGTACTGCCGCTGCCATACTTGTCTAAGAGGTCCTGGGTCTGTATTAGTGCCAACCAGTCCGGGATCATTCTTCTTTCTGTTTTCTGTGGTTACAATTGTGTACCTGTAAAAACTAGGATTATTTCGATATTAAAGGAGGCATTTATTTGATCATGTTCGAGTAGGGAGCTGCCTCAGCGTGCGTAGGCTTATTCCCTGCTGAAAGGAAAAGTAAAGAGACACAAGGTTTTGGCTGTGGAGCCTTCTTCAGGTGTCACCCTTTTGTGTGTCTCTTCTCTTTTCTTCTCAGCACGGAATGAACCTTTACTTGTTTATTTGATCACGTCGTGGGCACTGATGATGCAGCCCTATAGTGTCCGGGACTCCGGGCCCGGAGGAAGGACAATGAAGACAAGGAGCAGAGTAGCAGCCAGCAGAGCATGAGTGGATACAGCTAGAGAAGGGGTGTAAATGAGTGGGATAAATGGGATAGTTTAAAGAGGGTTGAAATTGTGTTTTAGATTAATTTAAAGAATGGTGTTGGGGATGCAGTTCTGAGAGTTTTCTGTTTAAAGGTTCTGTTTACTGTACATGTTAACTCAGTGGGGAGACTTTATGGACCCTATAGAATATTGATGATTGTGCCGATATTAATAATGCATCATAGCCTAAGTGGAACAGATGCTCAGTCTGTGTAATCCAAGATAATTGGCTGGCAGGCTACCCCAGTATGCAAAAAGGTGGTGAAAAGAGCTGGCTGATACATCTCCTTTTGATGTTATAACCTAGCCCGTCACTCATCCCTAAAGTGTTATTATGACAAGACATCAGGCTCCTTCTTTCTATGTCCAGTGGACCTAAACCCATTCAGTCTGCCACATTGTGTACATGCTTTTGAAATTGTTTTTCTTTTCAATTCTGAAATGTAAAGACAATTTTCTCCCATTCATCTGGATCTTCTGTGTATAAACTAGACTTATCCTGGCTGCTTTATAAAGAGCATGTTCAATGGAAGCACTAAACATTTTGGTTTATTCCTCTATTTAATATAAAATCCTCTATGAGGCTGTTTTTTGTCCCTTGCTTTATCTCATAGTGGTTATGGTGAAGAGTTGAGATCTAATTTCAGTATTTGTTTGTTTCTTTTCAGTGTGGTGTTTTGGTTCGGTGACCTGAACTTCAGAATTGAGGATTACGAAATTCAGTTTGTAAAGAATGCCGTTGATGGCAACAAGCTCTCTCTGCTTTGGGATAAAGACCAGGTGAGAAATCTTAAATGGTAGACTATGGTTTTCAGTTTAATTCCTTCTGTTCCAATAAGGATCAGCTATACCCAGGATCAAGTTAGGTACAGTACAAGCTGTCCTGACTACAGTATTTGAACCTGTGCATTTGACATCACCCTGAACTAAAAACTTAGATATCCTGATTCAGGAAGATAATCTGATTTGAACAGTGCTGTAGACCCAGAAGTTTACAGGCTCCCCACAATTCCCTTCCATATCCTAATTTCCTTAAACAAAGAAGGTTTACCTTCTTTCTGCTTGCTCACTATTAGAAGAGACAACAACATCTCACTCTGATTCCTGTACATTTATAGCTTGTACAGTTCATTAGTGCCTGTGCCTAACATTGACACCAGGTCTTTAAAAGCTACAGTTTGGGATTGACAAATTTATTTCCCTGTTAGTCTTGACATATACTGGATGACGTTGATGTTGACAATACTGCATTAGGTGCTTTTGAGCATATCCTACGTGGTTTGGGTTATTATAAAGGCTAGAGTTAAAATTAGTGAATTTGCCTACACAATTGTATTTGAATACATACAGTACTACCAACACAAGTGTCAGGCAGGAGCTCAAGGAGCCTTGTGTGTGTGTTTCTGGGAAGTCCTGTTTTGGTGACCATTTAGCTTCTAGTCAAAGAGGCGTCTTTTCCATTTATCACTTACTGAATACAGTAAATATTCATCACGCTCCTTGGGAAACATAATCAATCCTGCTGCCTGGTGTTGTCATGAGTCATGAGTTCAGTATCCCTCATTCGTTCAGTCTGGAAAAGGGCAAGACAAATGTTTCCAACACCAGTGCCCTGTGAACAAATAAGGTTTACACAATTCTGTGGTGATGAAGAATCCTGTTACAGTCCTACAGGTTAGATGTTTTTTTAAAAATGTTCTATAAATATGCTAGAACGCTCTTAACATATTGTCCAACATATTTGTCGTTGTCCTGCAGAACAGTTGTTTGTTTTTTTGACAAATATACAATGCTCACCTTCCTTGCCTCCGTCTGGAATGAAATCATCTTTCTGCGTGTCCCTGGCTCCAGGGGCACAGTGCCTGTTGTGTGTGAAATTAAAAACCGTGAAGGGTAAGGGGGGCAACTTATCCTGCTTTGTTTGTGCACTTACAGTAGTTTGGTGTTTTTTACACGGTGATGATTTGGGGAGCGGGCGAGGGAGGCTGCCTCAGCAGCTCCAGGTCTGGCCTGGGCTGCGGTCGTGTCAAGCAGGCCCTTTTCTCTCTCCTGCGCGGGACTGTGCGTTTCTCTCTCGGTGTCTCTGTCGCCGGGCCGCTGCCTCCACAGACACCGCGCTGTCTTGAACGCTGGAGTGCGGCTGACTGCTCCGGTGCTGTGCTCACTGCCCTCTTTGTCTCCAGCTGAACATGGCCAAGGGCTCAGAGTCTGTGCTGGAAGGGTTCCACGAGGGGCCACTCAAATTCCCCCCAACGTACAAGTTTGATGTGGGAAGCAACACCTATGACACCAGGTACTGCCCAGCATGCTAGTGAAGTCTAGGAAAGTCTCCGTGGTGCTGTTGCACTGTCTGGTGCTCTGCCTCCCTCCTCACTGTCTTGCTACTGGTGCAGTACTTACTGTTTGTCATGCATCACGCCTTGTTTCCATGCTGAACTTTCTTACCGTTAACAAACGACCACCAGGGAGTGTCTAAACCCTTCGCTGAAGGTCAAGTGTACATCGTCGATTAAGACGGGATGGAGTGTTACCCCAGAGGGACCATGTAAGCCATTTGGAAGGCTAGTGAGCAAGCGGTCACGTGCGTAGGTGTGAAACAGTGACTGTTCTTAAAATCCTTTAAAATATTCACCGTTCCTTTTAGTTTTTAATTCACCTATTATTGTACGTTTTATGGTACCCTCCAGTTTGGAGCTGTCCATCGTACCAGCACAGGAGGGGTGAAGATCATGCATGTGTGTCTCCTGAAACACTGTTGAGCTCGGCACCACCTTCCTCTTCGTGAGCCTCTCAGTGTCTGCGTATGTATTGGATAAAGGGCTGACGCAGATATCACTTTTAATGCTGCAAATACACACTCCCCCATTCAGCCACTAGGAGGCACTGTTGTTGCATGGCAAACTGGATAACCTTGCTGACACACCTACTGTCCACCCACCCCAACGCCGGGGCTAGTTTTGCAGCATAGTTTTTGGAAGACCCCCATTGCAATCTGCCAGTCCCTCTGGCCCACATTAGACATTTCTAGTCTCTTATTATATTATTTTTTTCAGCAGAAACGGGACTTGAGAGGCCAGTCATGGATAAAGCTAGTAAAACAACTAAGGCTGTTGCTGTTGCTGTTGCTGTAGCATGAAGAAGCGGAAGCCGGCCTGGACTGATCGCATCCTCTGGAAGACCAAGCTGCCCAGCTCCTCCAGCCCTTCCCTGAGCAAGGCCAGGAAGCGCAGCTCCGCCGCCGGCCTGCCCAGCGGGTTGAGGGTCACCCAGCACTGCTACCGCAGTCACATGGAGTACCTGGTCAGCGATCACAAGCCCGTCTCGGCCATCTTCACCCTGCAGGTCCGTATCGCAGCGTCCGCAGTTGCCAGTCCCGAGCTTGCAACTCTTATTGCATGCTGATCGTTTTTTTAAATGTGTCAATTAGAGCCGCTAACCAAAGTCGTGCTTCAGCCAAAAGCCCTTAACAGACTCAGTGTAACGTGTGTTCTCCTCGGTCTTTTAAAGCCTCTTTTTGTGAATTCTGTTAGTTGTTCCAGTGTGGCCACCACCTGTGATGCACACACACACTTAGTGAAACACCTCAACACATCTGCTCTGGTGAGGTTAGGGTTCACCTTCTATCTGGGGACTCGTAACAATACATTAAACATTGTTGTCAAATAGTTTAGGAATTTAACTGTGTTTGAGGTTCTTTGTAATACATTTAATGTATTGTACTTATTAAATATGTTATAGCCATATGTAAGATTAATAAAATATTACCCTCTCCAACACTTCTTCTCTCTGTGTGGCTCTGTCTTTCCAGTTCCCCTATAAAGTGGACCTGCCCATGATCACTCTCATTGTAGACGATGAGTGGAACAATCTTTCAGATGCCACTGCCAAATTCAAGATGGCAGCCAACTACCCTCGGAGTTCCTGGGACTGGATTGGCCTGTACAAGGTAATTACTGGCAGACACTCCGGTATGGCTGAGCTACTTGTATTTTCTGAATAATCCACTTTAACATGAATTAAACAGACTTCTCTTGTTTAAGAGACAATGACATAATTTTGTCACAGACTTATTTTGGCTCTGTGATGAGAACCTTTGCTTAATCTGAATAACACATTCGGAAGCCTGCTGTCATCTGGTTTAAAACATCTCTTTGACATCTAGATAATCCCTGTGAGGGAGCAAATTTATCAGGTTTCATGGATATGAGCTGTATAGCTGTGTGTCATCAGTGAAGCAGAGGAATGTTAATATTGTGTCCGTGGATGATGTCACCAAGACGGAGCAGGTAAAGAGTGAAAAGTACAGGCCCAAGACCAGAACCCAGAGGCACTCCACGTCTTAACTTCTAACGTAAAGGAAAGGTCAATTAAAATCTATTTGTGAAATACAATTTAAACCAAGCCAGTATGCCAGACCTATAGTTGTTTGTGGTGGACGCCAACCCCTACACCACCGAATGTAGCTCGTTGTCAGCGTGTCACAATAACACCTGGGCGTTTGAGTGGCTTGTCCTTAAGGCTTGCAGATGGAAACCCCTCTGGGCTTCAAGATGTACCCTTGCGGTCCCATTTCGGAGAAGACTGTGCAGTTCCCCATAGAGATTTTCATTCCTCTTGCTCTTCAGATAAACTGTCAGCGAGATATTGAGTCAATCTCAAAGCAAGGCCAGAACAGCAGGATTCCTCTCAGCTACTACACATCTCTCAATTGCTACAACACACAAACGGACCATACTTACAAAATCAGATTTTATACATCATACAGAGACACCGTGGGGCAGTTAACTCGGTTTAACCTTTATGCCCAGTTTTCCAACTTCACCAGCTGTATCTCATGTACACTCAAACAGGTGGCATTCAAACCTCTTTAATCATTAGAGCTTTTCTACCAAAATCATATGATCTGTAGTGCAAGTATAGTACAGAGGACAACAAAATGTTATTTACATCTTTAACAAGAGCTGTCAGTGATATAACCAGGACAGAAATTCGAAAACTGAAAATTTTCATAAATGTCACATAAATGTCATTTATTTTAGTTTCCATTGCCATACTTTTTTTCTTTTAATTGCCCTTTTTATATATATTTTGACTGTTTTCTGTTTATTGTACTCTTTTACTTTGACTGGATGCTGTTCTTTTTTAATCATTTTATCAGAAGCTTGCTTTCTACTTACAGTTTTCATTAATGGATTTAGTATACCATGTGAGCCCCTGCTTTCCAGCCTTTGATTTGCTCACTCTTGGTTTGAATCTGTCCTGAGCTACAAGCAGAATGTTTTGGAAATATGTAAACTATTTACATGTCATGTATATATTCCTGTATGTTCCTAGGTGGGGTTCAAGCACCATAAGGACTATGTGGGTTACGTCTGGGCAAAGCAAGAGGAGTCGGACTACGTGAAACAGGAGTACCAGGTACCACAATTACACACCTGAACCTACAGCACACACCAGCGCCATGTGAGAAGGGACACATTCACATCAAATAGACAGCGTTACATCACACACACAGACCAGGCGCCAACACCATACGAACACAAGATACGAATGTCCAAAGCCTAGAGACAGACAATTTTCAGGTTTACCCATTTCAAGAAGTAATGTTTTTCCAGAGGAACGTCACATTCACAACTCTCTCTGTATCATTAAGTCCTTAGTACCACAACATTTGTTTTATTAATAGTAGTCATATTCCGAATACCCTCATGAGAAAGAGCAGATTAGTAGATTAATGAACCACACCAAAAAAGGATCAGTTCACATTCTGCATGTTATACTGCACATCAGCTTGTGTGGCTATCATTAGCACAAACCACCATCATCCTGGTCCCATCCAAGTTAAATAATGACGTACTGTAGTAATGAGGTATTTTCTTTCCCTCCACAGGTGACATTTGGGGAAGAGTCTTTGCCTAAGGGCACAGGAGAGTACATCTTGGGTTACTATAGTAACAACATGAGCTCCATTGTGGGAGTAACAGAGCCCTTCCAGGTCATGACCTTTTGTGTGTGGTTTCACTTTCCTGTAGCAACCTTGTAGAGGGCACAGGTCCTCTAATACACCAGATAAAATTTCCTTCTTTATTCCTGAAGAATTCCTACTTAAATAAAATGAAAGATAAAATGTACGCAGCATTTATAGTTAGATCTTACATCCTTAAATCTTTTTTTATAGATCTAGAATAGATAATACAGTATTTCATCCATAACAGTATTGTACATAAATCTAGAATTAGCTTAAATATGCGTGTACATATCTTCCTAATGTTGTGTACCAGCAGGGAAGCAGGTGGATTATTTCTTCATCCTTTTAAAGTCACAAAAGGGCTGCAGTCTTTTTCCTGGACTGTATTTAGAAAAAAAAAACATTTCATGAGCTACATGAATATGTTCTGAAAAAAAAAAAAGCCTTTGGAACAACAACTTTCCAAACATTTGTTGTCTTTGAAGTCCACATGTTAAATTATTACTGAGCAATATCAATATCGATACAAGGAATCTCATCGATTTAAAGAACAAACCGATTACTCTGCAGCCTTGTTCCTTTAGAATTTAGAAAAGACTGCAAAAGCAGTGTTTTTTCTTACGCTGGAACCTTGGGTCTTTACATAAAGGTGTTTCGCAAGTTCGCGGTTCCCCGCGTGAATTCAGGCCTGTCCAGCACTGCCTGTCTCTGTGGCGCTCGTGCTTCTCTGACGGTGTCGAAGCAGCGTGAGCGTGCAGCAGTGTCTCTCTCCCCCCGCAGATCTCCCTGCCCAGCTCCACCCCCAGCTCCAGCCCCTCCGACAGCTCGGACTTCAGCTCGGAGGACGACAGCACCGTGGTGCTCCTGCGGCCCAAGTCCCGCAGCCCCAGCCCCGGCAAGGCCAAGCAGAGGGGCCGCCGGAGCCGCAGCCGCAGCCCGGCGCTGCCCCGGCTGCAGGGCCTCAACCTGCGCCCTCACTCCCGGGAGACGGGCGCCCGCAGCCCCTCGCCCCGCACCGGCGCTAAGAGGGAGCGCCTCGTCTGCGAGTCCGACGAGTCCCCCGACACCTGCTGCCCCCTCCCGCAGGACCCCGACGGCAGCCCCAGCACTCCCAGCATCGAAGTCAACGCCCCAGAGGACCTGCCCAGCCCCGGCTCCGCCAGGGAACGCGGGCCCTCTGAGGGTCCTGCCTCTGGGTGGAAGGCTTCAGGCGAGCGCCAGGATCCGGCGTTGTGACAGGCCCCACGTCCTGGGATAAGGAGCGGGGTCCAGGCCCCGTGGAGTCTGGCTTGGCACTTTGACATGCTCCGAGCGGTCTGCTCCGCTTCCTTCAGTGACGAATTCCTGACACCACATGAGTCAGGAGAAAAGTAGGCCTCCTGCTTCTGTGACTGTCCTCAACAATTCTCTACCATCTGAACACATTCCTTCTGCTTCCTCCTGTCTGTGTCTCTATCCCTCCTCTTACCTCACTGTCTCGACCATCCTTTTTTTCACCTCCTGGCTCCCTGTTCCTGGAATACAAGAAAAATGCCAGGTTTTTTACACGTGTCTGTTCATACAAATTTGGTGAGTTTCTGTCAGTATTGCAAAATATGTGAATGTTTCCAGAAAAGTTTGGTTTTAGTTTTACTAGTCTCATACACTGGTGATATGATGACATTTTTTTCTGTCATTGAACATTTGCACAAGACGTCAATCAGAAATGTCTGACTGCATGAGATCTTGAAATAAGGCTAGTAATAATGCTACCTTAATGCAGTTTTTTCTGAGAATTGTGTTTTCTTTTGCCACTATGTTTATTGGCATTTAGAATTTCATGACAATCAAGTAATCAAATCCAAGTTGTATGTGACTCTTTTATATAGTGGTTATTCCCACAGTAAGTGCATCTCAGAGGCAAATAAAGCTGACATCGGTGCCTCTATGAAAATGGAGCCCTACCCTCTTCTCTCACTCGCACTGAAATAGAAAGGCACCAGTTTCAATAGCTGTAGGTTGAGTAACAAGTGTAACTCCTAGTGAACCTTCCAGCACGGTGTACCGCGGCAGGTGTTGTTCACATGTAGTAGATGTTGTGTAAAGCTGTGCTATAAGAACATAAAAACAAGTGAAAGCCATTTGGCCCATCTAGCCTGTTTGATAGTCAGTAGGTAATTGATTCAGGTACTGTACCTTATTCAGTCGTTTCTCTTGTTGCGCTACTGAACCTTTCATTAAAAATAACAATCAAGCCATATAAAAAATGATCCAGCGGAGCAGTGAACTTATCAATAACTGGAACCTAATTAGTCTCTGCAAATCAATGCTCCTTCTGTCGGGTGGGCAGCTCAGTGTCAATATAATGATTTTGGCAGAGAAGGACACAGCTCATTGAATGGTGAATTGAACTCTAATTCTTTACTATGGAGTTGTGTAAAAACACAATTTTGTTCCTGAGATCATTATTACCTGCACTTCAGAACTTATGCATACATTTTTCTGGTAATATCATTGTGTTTATAATAAAGAATAACCTAGACTTCACCTCAAAACAGAAAAAATATTAAAAACCAACAGCAAAGAACGTAATGGTCATAATTTGACAGTGATGAAGGTGAAGATTTCAGTCCCATCATTACTAGTAGTGCTCTGTTTTAAATGGGGGCACAGCAGAATCCTAAAAAATGGTTTAAAGGAGAAGAAAAGCTTCCCATTTTAAAAGACTTTAAACTTACTTTGCTTGCACTGCTGGGCACATTTGTGTCACATGCAGAACATGAACATTTTTAAAGTTAAGTTCCCTTTGCTTGATCATTCTTGACTAAGAACAGGCCTATTATTTTCCAGCCAATTTAAATAACACATTTCCTTATTAAGGGCAGCTTGGTGGCACAGTGATTAGCATTGCTGCCTCGCAGCACTGTGGCCCTTGGCTCAATTGCTGGGTTACTGTGTGGAGTTTGTGTGTTCTCCTTGCGTCATCATGGGTCTTTTGCCCTGTGCTCTGGTTTGCTCCCGCAATCCAAAGACATGCTGTAGGTTAATTGGCTTCTGGGAAGACGGGCCCTGTGGTGTTGGTGTCTGTCTGCCCTGCAATGGACTGGAGTCCTGTCCAGGGTGTATCATGCCTTGTGTCTCTTTCTTGCTGGGAAAGTGGGTAGAACATTGATGGGTGGATGGACTTCCTTATTAAACTTATTAAACAGCACGGGGAGACTAGCAATCTGTTCCTGAAGACTCAGTCATTGAGCCAGATCCTTCCTTTAAACTAGCTACCCTAGTTACCAGCCACAGCCAGACTGAGAGGGCTGCCCTTACTGAAGCAGACCTCTGGCACGAATCGGGTCCATGCTGTCTCATAGTATGTTCTGGAGTCCAGCTTGCAATCTCCAAACTGTAGCCAAACCTACAGTATATGCCATGCAAAAGACTTGGAAGGTTTTTGCACTCTGAAGCCCCTTAACCTTAATTAACTTTGAACTTGAAACACCTGGGTGTTTATTCACATATTCCTCTTGCCCCATCACTGTGAAGGATAGAAATGTCTGAGGGAGTTTTGAATAGCTGAAGCCATGGAGATGTTCCTTTGCAGTGCAGGTTGCTGCAGCTAGCAGAGTACCAGTAAATCATGGCTGGGCAGAGTTGTCTGGGACACCTTTACTGTAGCTCCCAGGGTTTTGCTGTGAAAGTGTGGTATCCATTTGTCCTTCGCTGCTTGTGTTTCAGCATTAAAGCATGGAAACATATCTTGGGGGATACGTTTTTGTTCTGTCCTCAGGCTCCTTCTTTGGTGTAAGAATAAAAACTGTTGCCTGTACATTGTTGTATATATGTTTGTACTATATGTTCTTCTGGGTGGTCATATTTTCACAGCTATTACAATTTTCACAGCTCTTATTACACATAATGGATTTTTAAATGACCATGATCTTTCTTCTTTCTTGTTGTGCTTATTTATTTATTCGAATACCTAGATAATGGGCTGAAACTGTGTTCGTCTGTGTACAATCCTGAATCAAAATCTGTACTAGTGAATTGTTAAAAATTATATTTATTGTATCATTTTGAAATCATTTCAATTCTGTGCAAGACAGAGAAAGTACTCCGTGAGATATCTTTGGAATTGCATACCTCAGTGGTGACAGAGTTGTGAAATTTGTGTGATCATTTTGATTTTCACAGGGCAGTGGGACTTATGCAGTAGCAGTGCAGCACGAGTGTGAGTTTGAAGTTGTCTTTCTCTGTGAAGTCCAGGCTGTTCTCTTACACTAGCAAACCTGGATCATGTGATTGTTGCCAGAGCAACGAGAGGCAGTATGCTCGATGCACCCACTCCCTCCACCCATAATGCAGTGCTGTGATGCCCCTGCTGTGGAAACAGGGGAGCTCTCCAGTCACCCTGCTGTTGTGCCACCTCTGTCACTCCAAATAAAGCTAAAAAAAATCCTTTTCAAAATGTGACTGTTTCTCATAATGTTTTTTTACCCTAATTAATAATTCCTTAATAATTGCTTACACTTATATAGCGCTTTTCTGGACAGTCCACTCAAAGCGCTTTATAGGTAATGGGGACTCCCCTCCACCACCACCAGTGTGCAGCCCCACCTGGATGACGCGACGGCAGCCTAATGTTTTTGTTGTTTGTTTGTGTTGCGACGGAGAAGTCTGTGAGGTGCAAAACAGTGGCTAAGAGGCAATTCACTAAACAGGAAAAATATTTGTTTGATTGAAAAGGTTGTCAGACGTGTTTCTGCAATGGCATCTCAAATGCTTTCTCCTGTAGGCCAGGACTGCTAAATGCTTTCATGAACTGCAGTGACTGTTCTCCTGTATCATCGAGTTAATCTAATTATACCTCATATCAGTGTAAACGGGGGCTAAAGTTTCACATTCTGTGTCCCATTAGAGACCATGTTTATAAAGCCTTCTGGAGTGTGTGGATACTTTCTGGTCATTTTAATAAGAAGAAGCAGAGGATGACAAGGCAGCATGTTAGACCTACAACCCTGATTTTGGAAAGCCTCAATCTAGTAAATCTCGAGTTTCTAAACATTGAAAACAAGTAAGCAAGGTTTTTTTCTTTTTTCCAAGGAATAGGTGGGTGGCATGCTGGTGCAGTGGTCAGCACTGCTGTCTTGCAGAGCTGGTGTCCTGGGTTCACTTCTGGACCTGGGGTGCTGTGTGTGCAGTTTGTACGTTCTCCCCTTGTTCCATGTTCATGTGGCCCTGTACTGGAAGAAGCAGTTAGAAAATGGATAGAACTGCGGTCCTTGAGGGAAGGAATTCAGATTCTTTTAGCCCAAGTGATCTCTTCAATTAATTATTTTAATTATAGTCTAAAATCGTTCCAGGACTTTAGAAGTAGACCAGGTTTGATGGTATTCTATAAAACCGCCTGGACAGGGGCTCTTCAAGACCATGAAACTGAGACTTCCTGTATTACCTTGCAATCCTGAAATGAAAGATGAATGCATATATATGTATAAACATACTAGCAATTTGAATTATGAACATTGTATTTTGTTCAGGCTTGTGTCAGCAGTGCTTCTGCCATTGAAATAACTACAAAGAGCGGAGTCTACGAGTGCTCCGCAAACACTAAGGCTGCAGGAGAACTGCGCTCTTCCTTCTTGCTTATTCTGGCAGGCAGGAAGAAACAGAAATGCGGTCGGCACAACCGCGTTGCGCTGCGTCTTAAACAGGGTCTGAAGGACTTCCATTGCAAAGTCTGCCTCTGGCATTTCCCCGACTTCATCCTGGTCGAAACTCCAGTCATGTGACGCGCATCAGCGCCAGAGACAGGAAAAAGGGGGACGTGTCATCAGTTCAGTTCAGTGCCCGAGTAAAACTGCTCCGTAAGATCGTCTGTGCCCGGGTGGGGTGGGTTAACGAGGCGAAAAACAACCCGTTGGCGTGCATGGCACGGAGTGAGGCGCTGTGATGAAATCCCAAGCCCCGACACATGTCTCCCTCCGTCCTTGACGGGCCCCCCCGCCCGCAGCGCCGACAGCGAGCCGGAGGAGCCGCCTGCTTCGGCGGACCGAGTAAGTTTACTGCCCCGTTCTAAACATGAAGGCTTTTTTTTTTAATAAAATGCATGGTTATCTATTGTAAAAAAAAAAATAGTCTGTTGCACTCTACCAAGTAATCCGCTGTCTGTGTTTTTTAGGAATCACTGCGTTTGACTTTTTTTTTTTGTTCCTGAAAATGAAAACAGAAACAAAACTGCGCATGTGTTGATCATCGGGGTATTTATAAAATGTACCCAGCGCTGGACACGCGAGATCTTTTGTTTTCGTAGGAATCGAGAAGAACAAATACAACTTGTTTTTTGTTGCTGTGATTCGGTTTAAAATGTCTAATGTGTTACATGGGAGCAACGTTAAGGAAGACGTTTTAATTTCGTGTTACTTAGTGGAGCTATTTTTTGTGGTCACAATGGAAAAATCCTGTAAGTATTCTTGCACCTACATGCACTATACGTGTAACACTGGAATGATGTTAATACAAGAATTTCTTTCTTGCACTGAGTTATTAAGTTTTAAGTAATGTTCTCACGCTAGGAGAAGTGTGTGTATCACACATTTCACACATCTCACACCTCAGAAAGCAAGATCTGAAAAAGTAACCAAGTGTGTCATTCTTTCATATCTTAAAGGACGTGTGTTGAATCCGTGGAAAGCGAAACTTTATCTGTAGCCGAGATAAATAAACGCAAATGTGTCGAGAGACGCACGTTATGTGTGTCTTGGGTTCACAGGTCGAGAAATGGCTTAATTAAGCTCAAACCAGCAGCTGAGCCACGAATGGATGTGTGTCAGACAGCGCTTAATGTTGTAACGCCCTGAAGGCTAAGTATGATTAAACTGGTTAAATAGTAAATAAACGAGTGATCAGAGATAATGAAATAATTATAGGTAGATAGTCCGCGGAACACTGTATAACCACAGATTTTCAAACGAGCAGAATCTTGTCAGTTACCTGAAAGATCAGACGGAAGTCATCCCATTGTACTAATGTCGCTAGCAAGAACACATAGTGCACAAAAAAAATGAAAACGTCAGTGTACAGTCACTTTATAATAAGGCGCTGCGTGTGGCCGGGACGGGTCCACCGTCCGGCAATGTCTGGATTCTGCAAGAGGGAAGCGGCACACAGTTCTTCCACAAGAAAGCCCATCCACTCAACTCAACCGTGCTTGGATTGTGGAGGTGGAAAATGCTGTCTCAGGTGATCCTGAATATCCTATAAATGTTCCAATGGCCTCGGATGTGACTCCTGAATCTTTTTTTAGTCACATCTCTCCCCAAACGCTTGTGGGACTGAGGGAGTTTAGAACAAACCACCATACCATGTGGCTGAAGCCAATGTCCTGGCTTCCTTCGAGAAAGGTCGGGATGTGATCCCTTGCATCAGTAACCTACTAACTACCGATTGTCCAGATGACCAGAACAACATCCTCTCATTGTTAACATTTCTTATGTTCTTATGACCTGGTAACTGTTTTCAGTTGCGTCTAAGTAATGAACACTCCCAAACCAACTTGAACTATAACGGTTTGGATAAAAAATGAAATACTCTTATTTGGTTCTGCAGAAAATAAACAGTAGCTTACCGGAACGTTTATTTCTCCTCCTTCCATGTGGAGTTTGCCTGTAACTCCTGTGTTGCCATGGGTTTTGCCCTGGTTCCTAGAGACCTGCTTTGACCTGCAAAATCTATGTTTTATTGCTGTGAGAAGAGAGGAGGTTTGGGTTTCCTGATGTACTGTAGCACTCATCAGATCAAGACCCTCTGTGAATCTCCTTCTGGGAGTGTGTGTGTACAGGGTGATCTCATGCAGCCAGAGAGAAGGGAGGAACTGTGGAAAACGTTTCCATGGAGGAAGTGAGAGTGGCATCTGTCAAGGTGATGAACTTCTAGTCAGGGTCTGTATGTTTCGATAAACATGTAAGCATTTTTGTGCTGTAAGCTCTGGTGTGTGAGAACAAAGTGATTGCAGGAGCTGCGTGGCGTCATGTTGCTGCCCTTTGCCTGTTTTGTTCAGCGGAAAAAGGAGCTGTTCTTCCCCCACCATTTTGTTCCTCCGGTGTGTCAGAGCCCGCTGTGTGCTCCCTCTTTCAGCACGGAGCAGAGGAGAATGAGCAGTCCCGCCTCCTCTGGTCTGGGGCGCTGTGAGTGTCCTTAGGCCTCTTGGCTGCTCCGTAGTGTCCGTGTGCTTCAGGAAATGGAAAAGAAACGTGAGTAGACCTGCTTTTATTTCATATGGCCATGGTGCTTCATGGGTATAATAATGAGGTCTGTCCACTACACCTGTGAAAATGATCTAAATGATCTTACTTTAAAGTTTGTGGTGTGGTTATACCCTCTGGAGAGCAGGAGTGACAGAAAATGAATCATAACAATATGAAAAAGGAGGGTTTAGAGACTGTAAGAGCATATACTGTGCTGTGCGGCTCAAAGCAGGTAAGAGGCTTTTCCCATAAGAATTATTGGAATAGAGTCAGGTTAGGGACCTTAATTTAGACTGAGTGTGTGTTCACTTGTGGCTAAACAAATTTATTATAGAGGATTCTGTTATAAGTCCAGGTTATGTTTCTAAATAATGCAGTGAAATGATTTAGGGGAATAAATATCCATAAGGAATAATGTAATCAATTAGAGATACATCCCCATCATACAGTTCGGATGCCTGTGTGTGCTTTTAATGTATCTATAACTCCTAAAAAAATAAAATAGAAATAGATAAATAGCATCAGCAACTCCTGAGTCATGGTCTCGTCGAAATCAACAATGTTAATCACTGCTTCGGGATAGATTTTTTTAATGCATTGTTCATGCATTTAAAGTTAGTGATCACACCTTGGATCAGAGATGTGTTGCGAGATAAGAACTCAAATTTAGTATTGGGGCATAACGATTCAAATCTAAGTCTTGTGGAACAGCTTTGTCTACATGAAGAACAATGTGAAATGTTAGATTTTAGTGTTCACTATCATTTTTAATTTCCAGAGCAAAATAATCCACAAACCACCTAAACTGCTGGCTTTTGATGTGTTGAAAAACTATTTAAGTGCAGAGATTTTTTTCAGTCGAGTTCCTTAATTTATAAATGTCAATGTGAAACAAGGTATAGCACTGTGATTTATAATGGGGACTGCTTGTACTATGACACTTCACGACTACAGTACTTAAATTTACCCCAAAAAAGGAACTTACAAATTAGTTTCACTGTTTGTCTGATATCTAAATTATTGTTACACTTGGAAATTGTTCAATTGAAAAAGTTTCTTCACTTTAAGTGAGGTTCAATGGTCAGAGATTTGTAGAAATGTTTCTTTCTCTTTTATAATTAATAATATTAACAACGCAAATTATACATTTTTATACAATACTCTCCCCAGTGTAGGAAGTGCCTTTCAGAATTAGGAACATTTATGTTCCTTTGTTTTGGAAATGTAGAAGTATTCAGTTTTCCTTCTATATATCCCCCAATTTCCACAGTCTAGTTGGCCCAGATCAGGTGAGACTGGTTTTGAATATGTAACAGCCATTAACAATGTCCCCTTTTTCAGTTTTCTTTGTGCACAGGCAATAAAGTTGTTTAGTTCTTTGCTCACATTGTCATTACTGTGACATGAACAATAAGAAATGAGTGAAAGACCCTTCCTGTTAGATCTGTACTTAATAGACCTGGAGACCTATTGACAAATCAAACCTTAACTAGTAGCTAATTATGATATTATAATAATTATAATTAATTATTATATCAGCCGTTGTGTACAAAAAACACAATTAACGAAGCTTCAGAAATCATTGGAACAAATGATCATAAGAAAAACAAGACTTTTTGTAGCAGTTAGACTGACATTTTATTGAACAGTCACTCAAGTGCATCAAAGACAGTTTTGAACGATCACTTAATCAGAGTGACACTAAATATATAATCGGTATCCAATTTATTATTCTGCTTATTTTATTTTTTTACTGGAAAAGAACATGCATAGTGGTAAGTTTCTTTTGAAGATACAGTAAGTTTATTTTACCCCCAGATATGTTTGAAGACTTGGAAGCGGTGTTTTTTCTGAGTTTATCTCTTTAGCTGTGTCAGTCCTTTGACATTGTCTGAAACTGACCTGACTTTCACTGAGAGCTCAAAGTGTCAGTAAGTGTTGGACAGATGGGCAATGAGCTTAAAAGGCAGAGCGCAGCAGAAGAGTTGGAACAGCACCAAGACTTGTCCTGAATGTGGAAAGTAATCCAGTCTATTTCTTAAAGCCGGACCACAGCCCCAGGAGTGGCATGCATGTGCTTTATTTTTGCATTGGCTAATCTTTTGTTCTAAAGTCACTTTATTTCTATTGTTCTGCTTGTTTTCCCCTGGAGGAGTGCAAATTGGTATATGGTTCCTACACTTGGAACTTGTGTGTATTAGCAAAGTAGCTCTGACATAAACGAACTGTTTTACCCTTCGTGGCTGCACCTTCTGAAAATACTGCGATAAATATTCTGAGAGAAAATCTCCTTTCACGTATTTTCTTATTGTCTGCAGAGCTGTAGGCAGTGTAGCCATGAAGCTGAACGAGCGCAGCGTGGTGCACTACGCCACCTGTGACTCCCCTCCGGACAAGACGGGGTTCCTGTTCAAGAAGGGGGAGCGCAACACGGCCTACATCCGGCGCTGGTTTGTCCTGAAGGGCAACATGCTCTTCTACTTCGAGGACAGGGACAGCAAGGAGCCTATCGGGGTGATCATCTTGGAGGGCTGCACGGTGGAGCTGTGCGAGTCCTCGGAGGAGTACGCCTTCGCCGTCAAGTTCGACTGTGCCAAGTCCCGCGTCTACAAGATGGCAGCCGAGAGCCAGGCGGCCATGGAGTCCTGGGTGAAGGCGCTGTCGCGGGCCAGCTTCGACTACATGAGGCTGGTGGTCCGGGAGCTGGAGAAGCAGCTGGAGGAGATGCGGTCTCTGCACCGGCCCCAGAAGAGACCGGCGGCGCGCGGCAAGCCCGCGGCGGCGGCGGCGGCCGGTGTCGCCACGCTGGGCCCCGCGGGCGGGCTGCAGGCCACCTACAGCTGCTCCCAGCAGGAAGAGGTGCTCCTCCTGCCCAGCGCCCACGCCAAGGAGAACGGCGTCTCCTGGAACAGGCCGGCCGAGGCGCCGAACGGGTACCCGGCGTGCGCCGTCCAGGGATCTCGGATCCCGCCGCCGTACGAGAACGTGAGCGAGGATGGCGCTCGGCCCCCCCCGGTCCCTCCCCGCAGGAAGACCGCCTCGCTGGAGAGCCCCGTGTCCCCGGGCACGGTCTGCTTCTCGAAGCTGCACGACTGGTACGGCAAGGAGATCGCGGACCTCAGGACCGAATGGCAGCAGAGCCAGTGAGGTCTGGCTACGCTCCCGCCCCCAGCTCGTTTTTTTTTTTAAGGAAGAAATAAAGTAAGTGAGACCGACACGTAGAAGGGTGAGCAATTGTTTTTCCCCTCACGTGTTTTTTTTTTATGTTTACAGAGAAAAGTTAAGATCTGCGTGCTGTATTTATAGAGATGGAAAGAAGGTGTAATATCACATGAAAATGTCTCAGTCCGTTTTGCACAGAAGTATTTTTAGAAGCCTTGTATTATTTTTTTTTAGAATGAAACCTGTCATTACTGTGGACACTATTAGTAAGCTAGCACAGTAGTGAATTTTCCATTGCGTTTTTTTTTACTTAACACTGTTTTAAAGATTCTCTGGTTTTAAACTTCAGCAATAAAGAAGCATCCGAGAAAAAGATCCTATACAGTATTCTACATCTGCGGTACTGGAAATAATTATGGAAACACTTAAGACATACTAGCGGGAACCACACAGCTGGTGATTACAAACAATGCACCATTATTGTGAATTGATATTTGGTATGGGAGCCCTCTCCTTTGTGCAGAGTATGACATCTTATCATCTTGCCTAGTGTGTTTATGTGTGACTGTAGACTGTTGTTTCAAATATCATACAACACTTTTCACAATTAATTTGTCTGCTGGTGGGTTGAGTAAATGGCACTTAAATGGGTTGATTAAATGCCATCCAGATAACCGCAGCCTAAATAATGTTCACATCTGAACTTTTTCAACAAGGCATTTTTGCACGTGCTGCTGTGGGCACTTTGTGCTTTGTGCCTGTTTTTATTCAGCGTGTTGGCTTTGTGCTAGGGGTCATCTGGAAGATCAGTGCTAGCAGATGAATTCCCACCTGAATGAGAGTCAAGTTTCCACTAATCCTCATTTTATGTGAGTCTTCAGAAAGGCAAGAACAAAGTCACGTCTAAGGTCTTTACCACACATAAAAGCATGTCAAAATGGACCAGAGTTTGCATGAGCAGCTTAGTGGTTCATCCAACATCCATCTTCTAACAGCTTCTTCCAATTCAGGGCCATGGGGGAGCCAGAGACTGTCCAGGCACGCAAAGGGCGCAAGGCGGGGTACGCCCTGGACAGGACCCCAGTCCATCCCAGGGCCAACAGACACAGACACATACTCACACTCGCACCAGGGCTAATTTTCCAGAAGCCAGTTAACCCACCAGCATGTCTTTGGACTGCGGGAGGAAACTGCATTCGCTAATCATTTTCTTGTAACCTTCTCCTGATCTGTGCATCTCTAATACTTTATCCCTAACTTGTTTAAAAAACGTCTTGGTCTTCATGGTCCATTTGTACAATCACTTTGTGTTCTGTTGCCTAAAATTCAATATTAAACTATCTCTCCTAACTGAGGTACATTACAGAAACAGAAGCATTTACTCTGGAGCAAAGTTAAACCGACGTATTATTAATTACATGTTGAAAAGAAGGAAGGAGAAACATTTCATCTGTGAGCGCTTCTGCAGGTGTGTCACTATGTTACACATTTATTAACACCCTTTGTAAAAATCTTGTTGGTTTCAGGACTGTCAAACAATCAATATGCATTTTTTGCTGAATGTGTTGATACCATTAGGCCTTTAAAGCACTCAAGTTCAAAATGTGCCTTTTCACTCTAACAGAGCCATGCATTGTTTACCTATTTGTTGTACGACACTGGCTGAAGTAGCAAAACATTTGAGTCAGCAGAAAGACTGGCTGAATGACAGTTCACTTGTAATGCTGAACTGTAACTCAGCAGTAATAAATAACCTCTGTGCTTAAAAGGTCTACAATACGTCTATATGTGTGGTTTACAATGAAGGGAATTTTATATTTTCCTAAGCATGTCTGTTTTTAACCGTTTTAAAACAGTATTTGATACTGGTGAACCTGAGCTCAGAGTATCAGTAAGATCAGTAATTGGTGAAGAACTGCCTTTATTAAATGTAGTTCCACAATAATGGTTAAATCCTCTCATTCACTCCTCAATGGTGTTAATGTTTCTGTGCCCTTAAGGTGTGGTTAAAAGGTGCTTATTCAAATCCAAGTTTTTTTTTTCTTTGTTTTAAATGCTGTATTATTTTGATGTTTCTCTTTTCCTGCTTCATTATACACAAGTGGGGATGTATTGAAATGCCTTTAAACAAGCTGTTTTATAGAGTGTTCTTAGAATAGAGGATACATGCTCTTGGTACGTGAGAATACAATAGTTATTGAAATGTGCAGCGCACAAACATATTAGCCATATTTGTCTTTCCAAAGTCAATTTAAGGGAGGCTGAGGTGTGTTCACCTAATTTTACAGGTGAACTTTCAGTTACCTAATTGATCTGAGGATTTGATTAATTGGGTAAAATGATATTTTATAAAGACTCTAAATTTGCTTGAGGTACGAAATTTAAATTGGCAGCAACATTGATAAGAGCATATTAGTGTATGGAAAATACTCAAATCAACATTGCTTTCATTTTGGTAAAAAGTAGACGACCTTGCTGCCCCCAAAGATTGAAGGTTGGTATCCCTGGTTTAAGTCTTTTAGGGCTTATCATCTCTTTATTTAAATGCCACTGTGTATTTGGTTTCCTGATCAGCCATGAAGGCACTGTTACAAGAGCTGGTTTGTCTGTCATTCAGCCAAATGCCGAATAACATCCATTCCAGCAGCTGCAGTGCTTGGCTACAGAGTGCGGGTGGAAAGAGTATAGGCCGCATATATTGAAAATGTGACCAGGGGGGATTCAGGGAGCTGGTGAAATGCAGAGCTCTAATCGAGAGCTGCGTTGGTCCTTTGTCCAGTGCTTGGCTCTACTGTTGGTGCCGTGAAGTTCATAGTATAAACAAACAGTGTGTGTTTCTGTGTAAGTGTTCTTGTACACTAGACCTCTTGCTTGTACAAGCTTTGTCATGGTAATTGTCTTTTTTAAGTGCAACCTAAAGAATAATATGGACCAATTAACTTAAAAGGCCCTTTCCAGTGGAGTTAATTGAAAACAAAGTATTCTTGGTACCATCATTCAGCGGTAGGATGGGTGAATATTGTTTACTCATGCAACTTCATTTTTATGTTCTTTGGTTAGAAGCATCATGGTACTTAGTGTATACATTTAGTACTCATGTTGAAATAAAATCGAATCCATCTGGGAAATGTCTGTGTTTTCAGAAACAAAACTTGTAAAGTTCCCAATGCATACTAGAATAAGTTCAGCATCAAGAACGATGTAAGGGTCTAGTTTCACCAGTAGATTAAACTGCACAAAGTGATTATAGAAATGTGGCATGTTATGGTGCGTGTTGGGTGTATGTGCAATTTCAGCAGTCTGAAGAAAGGATCCTCTCTGTAACTACAGGGTAATCAAATCAGGGCAATAGCCAAAAATCCATAGGATAAGAATAATACAGGACACACTATTGTGAAATAATTTTTAATTTTATGTAAAGTACTTAGTCCTCTTTATCCCAAGTGGGACATAAATCTACAACGAGTGTTTCTTAGCCTTGGCAGCTTGTTGTGCCACTGCTCCGGGGAGATTCATCTTGGCTGGCTCCTCTACCACAGTTCTGCATGTAATCTGTCATTAAACGGCATTTCTAATTTGCCTCTTTCAATAGGAACAATCACAATCTGTGCGATTCACTTTATTTGCGGTTTTCTCCAATCCAACAGCCCCAGTACTTTCCTGGGACTGGATCGGTCAGCAGGAGTATAAACTACACAAGTTTATTTAGAGGTGTATATATAGAGTATTAAAATGTTCCGTAGTGCAGGACTGCCGCAGGATTGATTTTCGCAGGGATCGTGGCGAGATTGAAGAAGGCACTGTGGCAGATTCCGATGCTGAAGACCTTGGGAACAACAGTGGAGTGAGCTGCTCTCAGAACCATTTTCTTTGAAAACCCTTTGATTGTAAACCACTGTAAGCAAACAACCGGAGATAAATAAACATCCCTCCTTTAAGCTGAGTTTGCCCAGTCTCTGTATTTAGGTAGCTCCCCTCCCTGGGTCCTAAATAAATGGCTGATGTAGTGTCTGGATTGGTTGTGAAGCTTTTTTCATCTTCTTCACACCTTATACCTCTGTGTCTGTGTAAGGTGAGTCATGAACTATTATTTCACATGATTAACTAGCTGGTGTCCTTCTCATTTTAGGATAATGGCATCTATTATTATTTGTCTTTTTCACAGTTGTTTTATGATGGTAACTTGAGCCTCCACTCGAAGCCAACTGTTTATTTACCAATTCGACATGTGGTATCGCAGGTTTTAATCTTACATTGTCTATTTTGAGTTCAGCTCTACATGATTCATCTTCCATTTTCCTGATTTTCTCTGATAGTAGTTGATTGCACTTTTTTTCCACACCTTATCAAGAGCTGCTTCGGTTTATTTTATTTTATGAATGATGCATGTTGGTGGCTTTGTGATTCTCCTGGTGTTTAGTAACAGGCTTCATCAAAGTGTTCACTAGTTGCAGCAGCTGTTATCTTTATATTAGCTGTTACCAGATTACTTTTTTGTTGTTGTTGAGATCAACAGCTGTGATCCAGTTATTTTAACTCTAACTTTAAGATTAACTATCATCCATTCTTCTAAAGAAAGTACTAAGTTATTACCTGTCGGGTTCTGTCCTTTGTTAGAAAGGTACTTATTTTCGGGATCAAAATACTGTGAACTTTATTGCCCTTCCTCCTGTGCACTAATACATATACCCAGGGATGCCAGAAGGACTTGACACGCGTGTTTGGAGTTGACATGTTGATAACACATCACTAAACAAGTATCGAATGTCAGATTTTAGATCAATTTATCTGCGGGATAGCTTCAAGACATATTTGAAGAAAACATTTTAAATGTATTTAGTTCTGATTTTAAGATCTATTTTTGTTTTAGGTGACCCCTCTATATCATTCCTTGTTTGTTAGGATGTGCTATAATGAGATCTGTTCCCTTGAGTGTCACACTGCAGCAGTGTGCAATACTGATTGCAGAAAATCCAGAATTTCATGGCGGTGGGTGTATGATGGGACAATTTAATGATTCAGTGCAATCTTGGTCATTTTAGCCCAGGGGTCTGAGTAGATCCAACTGGTTGGACACTTCTTCATTTGTAATTCATATAAGATCTTCAAAGTACAAGCAAGGGTTAAATAAAATTAGTAATGTAACACTAATTTGCAATTGGAGACACAGCAGGAACTATTGCTGGTGCTTATTTGTCTAGACATTCCTCTTGAATTTCCGCACGTTTTATGGAATTTCCGTAAATTTAGAGAAAGCTCTGGCATATTTTCATTTTGTAGCTTAATAATGGCCAAGAAGTAATTTGAAAAGGCTTTCATGCAAGATTGCTTCGATATATTATTATCAGAATCACAGTACGTTAGGGCATTGAATTTGTGTGTTATCCCAAGGACAGGGCACAAGGAGACCACACTTCAAACTAGGAGCCTTTTGGTATCACACATGCTCTATTATAGCCTGTGTAGGAGTTCTAGTTTTTATAACAGTGGACTTTCAAAAATAGCTATTCTATTTCATTACCTAAATGCCCTTTTCTTTAACTTTCCTATTAATTTAAAACAAGGTGCCTGCCCAGTAGTGTCCTTCTGCTTTCCAGTGTTTTAACTTGGGCTGTTTTGCCCTGAAAATGTAATGAACTGAACAAATGTATTGTGTATTTTGAGTTCTGAATTAGAATAGCCTGAAGTTGCACTGGATATCTAGAACAGATATAACTGGGGGGAATAACTAATAATAATAACTAATAACTAATAATAACAGCATTAAAGCAATGTTAATAATAACTTATTATATACACTAAAGAACTGTTGTGATTGTGCATCCTGTACGACATAATAGTAGCAGACAAACTATGGAAAATGTTCAGGGGCTGAACAGCTGACAGTGAAGGATCACAAAGGCTGGGAGCCGTGATATGCAGTAGCACAGATAGACCTACAGGTGGCAGTTTTATATGTGGACAAAAAAAAAGTGGTCAAGTCGCCAGTGCGGTGACAGAGGGCACTGTAGCACAGGAAATGACATCATCGTACGAGCTATCCATATGTCCTGCGGATTTAATGTCAGCAGAAACAAAGGCTTTCATATTTAAAAAAAAAACCGAATCTACTTAAGACGTGACGGCGGTCATAGATCAGTACCCTTATAAATAACCTTAAAAGTGTGAATTTAAATGTACGAATGCTCTTCCTCATTCGACGCGGTTTTTACAAGAATATATTGCTGTTCCTCAAATGCAGCTTATTTTAAGCTCATGCGCTGGGCTGCAAGTGTAGCGCATATTCGTTATTTTGCACGATGCGTTATAATTTAGCTTAAATTCGCTGCAAAGAAATAACTACCTGCGGCTTCGAGTTCGGCACCGAAAACAATACGTCACGCACAGCCCTGTCCCAGTTTATCCTTTTCCTACGCTGTGGAAGCGCTGCTCCCAGCCTCGTCCTCTCCCTGTGTGTGGCTCAGCGCTCCTACACCCCGGTGCACACTCACATGGCCTGCATGCCTGGAGAGAGACTCGGGTATTGCATTGCATGAAGAAATACCGGCCTCACCGACATCCCCAGGGGCTCGACAGCACTGAAGTACTGGCTCGGAAAGAGCTGTGTCCTTCACCGCGGAAATCGGGATGTGATCATAAAAATGTTTGGAAATATTCTTAAAACCATCCACAAAACACCCTTGGCTTTTTAAATTCTGCAAGGGCGTAACTCGTGACTTCAACGTTAACGACTAATTTCCAGCTGGGGGCAATCGCTTGCACTGTCAAGACGCCCTGGATGAATTATGTTGCATGATATATTTTGTCCCACGATCAATATGTGACTTTATTACAGCTAAAAGGGAGCCTAACTTTAATATTAATGCACAAATGCCGCTAGCTACTCTACGGCCAGTTTTCAGTTCCAGAACCTTGCAGATAGGGGTCACTTTCGGGCATTTTTAATGCTCCGTTTTCTAGTACGTCATAAAAAAAGGTCTTAAGGCTTACTCTTTCTAGTAATTTAAGGTATTTCTCATTTACATAATAAACCGTCGAAGTGCAGATCTGCTGCTCTGCGTGTTTCGGTTACTGAATCGGAAACTATCGTCTTCAGAGAACAGGAGGCGAAAGGTTACATTATCTCCGAAGTTTCAATACAAGTATGTCTCCGTTGCAATATGACTAATTAAAGGAAAAACCGAAGTGATAACAGATAGAGAGAAAAAAATGATAACGCAAGGCACTTCTGTTCGTTGTTTTCTAAGAAACGTGTTCAATTGGCTTCAGCCGCGGCACATTTTCTGACAGCGGAAATGATGAGAGTTGAGTATTTTTCCGCGCCTTGATTTCCTTCCTGAAACTTTGCAAAGGTTTGTACGACTTCAAATCAACATGAGAGAGAAACTAACAGGCATCTCCTCTTGCAGGTAAAGTTCATTTTTTATTCTTTTTTTAAAAAAACCCTCGCTTTATTTCCAAAAGCAGGGCGCCTCCTTCCTTTCGCGTCTGCCTGACTGGCGACCCCGAATTTCCCCTTCGGGTAGAAACACGCGTGGGTCGGGTTTTTTTTTTTTAGTAGGTGGGGGGTATTTAAAAAGTTGAGGCAATATGTTTGCGGCTCCGGTGGAGACTCCTGTGTCAGCGATGGGCACAACATGGACCTGTTGTAATTTATCGTCACATTCTCTTCTCGCAAAACTCACTGAAAAGAGCAGATTGGGGAGAAAAAGGAGGTGCAGAATTCACCCCGAAACCTCTCTGAACCCCTCTAAGGTACGTTTAAATACGTACCTTAATTACTGACATAATTTAACACTAATATCTTGTCTTGCATACGCAAACGCAGCGTGTGCGGTCTCGCTAAATATATGATAACGAGCTCTTGGGGTGAAATAAACATTATTATTCTTAAATATGATTAATATTTAATACAAATAATTTATTGATGTCTGTATGTGTGCGCAGGTTTTGTCTGCCCCGCTAGCTCTTCTCCACGCACGGTGTTTGTAATTATATTAATTGGGTAATTAGGTTTTAAAACGATTAGCGGTGCGCCGGACCCGAAGTTTTGATCTCGGTATTAACGATGTTAGTCTTCCCCGGGACCAACTGGTTTGAGGATAATTAGTGAATTATGTAATTATTTCGGTGTCAGCGGTGTAAATTGTCTGTTTATTTGAAATAGAAGAGCCATTACGTAACACTATCCTGCTTCACGGCTCTTCAGTTTATAGAAATAGATTAAAACGGCTCACAATTGGCGACACCTCTTGGATACCTTCATACAGAGTGTTCATTAAGCTAGTTTGTCTTTTTTATTAATAGAAAATGAAAGTTGGCTGCAGTGCTACATTTTGTGTCTACAGAAATAGTCGCTTCTTACTGCCGGGGGCAAAGTCTTAAATGATATGACTTTGAGCAGCGGTTGTGTTTTGCCGTCTTCTCGAGCTATTTCATCGCTTTTTTTGAAGGTTTCTCTTTTTTATTATTGCGCGTAGACATTAAATGTTAGATGTTGGTGGACTTATTGAAGCTTGCGTTTTGCTCGCCTCCGGCACATCCATTAATAGTTACAGTAGGAGTTACGCAGTAGTGCGTCTTTTCAAAATTAGACTCCCTTAATGATCATTTGACAGTCCGAGTTTTCGACCGACACACTACAGTATATTTTAGTGCACAAAGTGTTTTTTTTTTTATCTGCTTACTTCCCGGGAATGAACCGATACTCCCTGCACCGCCGTGAGGAAGTGTCGCAGGACATAAAACTTGAGACAGCGAGCTTTGCTGTTTGATACCAAATAAAATACCACCTTGCAACCTTTCTCCCTTTTTGTTCGGCTCCAAAGCAAGCTCCGCGTCGCTGTTTACATCGGGGGAAAAAAACGTGTTCCAGAAAACCCAGTTATCCAGCAGCGCTTGGGGTTATATAAGCCCGAAAAGTTGACAGCCAGGCGTCATTCACAGTGCTGCTTTTGAAAGTAAAACGTGGTCCCCCCCCCAATACATTCTTGATTAGCCTAATGTAAAGTTTACCTTTCAGGCCAGACAAAGTGTGGCTTATGTTACCAAAATAGTTTTCATAACCATATCGTTCGTTTTGTGGAGTTATCTAACGTCCTCTGGGTTAGGGGGGCTTGCATCAGATTCTAATGTAAACTGAAAAACGGTAAACCCTAAAAAGGAACTGCAGTTTTCTATACATTTTTTTTAAACCATTTGGCTGAAGGTACGGCTGTTTTTCTTTTAGACATCACTGTGCATAAACAATAATCATGCTCATTGTTTCTTCAGTTATTTAATTATTCAGTTTCTTGCTCAGTAATGCTGATTCATCAATAACTCCAAATTGCAGATGAAACTGGGTATTTATAGTTACTGTATGTACAACTGTAAAATGACTGCAGAATGACAAAGAAAGCTACTACTGGTATTAAATCATGTAAAAGGACTCAAGGTTGTGAGAAACCTCTCCATGATCTGTGTTGTTTTATTTTATATGTGGGAAAATTGCTGAGCTGTTAACTGAGAATGTGTGGGTCTCATGCTCCTGAGAGCAGTCATTGATGTTGCTGTGTTCAGAGATCCCGACGTGTTTTTCATGTCTGAGAGGCGCGTCCCCAGCCTTCTGTGAGGTTTTTCGGGGGTGAGGCTGCAGACTGCAACATGAATCGCATTCCTCAGGTTTCGAACTCGCGGTGTTTTATCGTTGCACTCGAATCGATCTCGATGTCTGCGCGGTAGGGTCGACCACATCAGCATTTAACCACATCGTTTGAAGGTTTTCTTCATACACCTGCCACTCGTTGTGTAAAGAGGAGCCTGATCGTCATTCCTGAATATATTGCCTGTTCCCACTTCTTTTCTGCTGATACTCTCTGGATCTGTCTGTGGAAAGCCTTGAGACGGAGCCAAACGGCAGCAGTCTGAGCACTCTGTTTAAAGCTGACGTGTGCTGGGGCAGCTTCACGACTGGTAGAAGCCTTAAATGTTCGAGATCTTGTTCTGTTTCTTCACAAAGAAAGTGAAGCACAAGAAAAAGTCTTGAAGTAGGAGTCCCAAACATTGAGAAGAAGGCCCTTTGTTATGCTAACAAAATAACCTGATGTCACCCAGATGGCCTGTAAGTCATCTGCAGAGCGGTTGACAGTACGGGCCTCGTGAAATGTCTCCTCTGCGTCTTTTATGTTGTGGTGCTGCTGGCGTGCAGTAACGTGTGCGCTTAGTACTGAGCTCGGAGAGCACTGCCCGGGCAGTTGAGGATGTGGGTGAAACAGTTGCTGTAAGACTGAAACTGGATTGAGGCGGCAGTTCGGCTTTGTCACAGTTTGGAAGCAAACCAGACGTGTGAATTTCCTGGAATCCTGCTATTTCGAATGTCACCCTTTCAGCCTGAAGGGCGAAGCATTCATTCTGAGACCAGAAGATTTTTTTTTCTTCCTCCATATATTGCTGATTTGCAGATAAAATTATTTTCCAGTCAGGCTTGTGAAATATACAGTTTGCACACTGAAGCTGATGCTCCTATGTTGACACAGATTGTAACACACTTTTAGAACAAAGGTGCTATATAATGATGGAGATCATGAGCTGGACTGGTGTCCTTTTGAAGGGAGCGTCATGCCTTTTGCACTCCATGACTCTGTATTGGGATAGGCAGTTTTTGAAAATGCATGGATTATTTTTTTAGTTATAAAAAAGATCCAACTAGTTCTAGCTTGCATATTGTTCATGGGCACAGGCCAATGCAAAGTGGCTTTAGAAATGTGAGGAGTGTATAATTCCCCAGTATCATTTGGTTTATTTCATTCTTAAAATGCTGAATGCCGCTGGGTGGCAGCCAGTGGACAGAAAGATATTCCATTTCCAGACTAGAAAGAAAGTAGAGAAATATCATCCTGAAACCTTACTCAGTTGAGGGTTAGATGGTTTACACTGTATAAATTAGGCGGCCATTGAAATATTTGTTTTGTGTGTGCTTATGGACCAACAGCACAGCTGGCAAGCCATGTGTTAGACAAGCCTGTGTGTGGTGTGGAGGTGCCTAATCTTCCATCAGAGGCCACAGAAGTGCTTTAGGCTCTTGAGGTGGGATAATACCCCTGTGTTTCAGGGAGGAGTTTCATTCCATGTGCTCCCTGTTCCTCTCATGTGGTAGGAGGTGAAATACAAGCGTGGTTGAGCACCTTTGTGTAGAGGTGCAGCTGTGTGGTTTATGTTTTGCCGTTTTCTGTTCATGCCTCAGTGTTGCTTATTTCATTTATGTCTGAGGGAGGAGAAGGGGGGGGTAGGTTGTGAGTGGAAAACAAGTCAGCGTGACTTCCTCGTCTTCTACCTTTCAAATCCTGCTTTACAGTCTTGTGCAGAGAGTTGCACACAGACGCTAGCCTGAGTGACCTTGTGGAAGAGCTGTTTCTCTCCCGCCTCTTTGAGACTCCTAACTCTATGGTCTATGCCGACTTCATATTTGGGAAGGCAGTTTGTCTTGAAGTGCAGGGTTTATATCTCTTTCATTTCTGAGATTGTTTCCCCTTTCCTTCTCAGCTGTTGGATGTGCTTAATGTGTCGTCTTTTTCATGAAACCCAATTCAAAAAATGTGGAGTCAGAAAGCCTTGTATTTCTGCAAAAATATTGGTACAGGAGCTTAGCTAGATGATGGTTAATGTCTGTTTTAGTAATGCAGGATCTAAAATGAAAAGAAATAGGAAATCTCATTAAACAGTGTAATGAAATATGTAATATGTAACTCTCATAGAAATTGCACAGTAACAGTAACATTTTTACACATCTGAAGCACCTGACTTGCCCCAGACCAGGCCTTCTAGTGTTTTTCACAGTAGTAAGTTACAGTTAATTCTTTTGGTTTGTTTGGGCATTATATATTAAAACTGACTTGTATTCATAGCTTTTTATACAGCTGGGAATTGTATTGAAGCAGTCTGAGTGATGTGGCTTAATCTTGCTGCTAAGCTCCAAGAAAAAACAGAACTTTAAAGAAATTTTAGTTAACATCTTGGTTAGTTTTCGAAATGTAACATTTCTGTGTCATGACATTTGCTCTTACAGATTTTCCAGAAATAAAATAATGTGTAATCTTGAGATATATCCTCAAAGAAGCTGGTGTTTAAAGATCGGGTCAGATATTTCCTGTTTTGTACAGTCTTTGTTTATTCCTCTGAGTATCAGGAAAGACTTGAGCTTATCGCTCCTCATATGTTACATGTTATTGAAGTTTGTTTTAATTTTGGTGTGTCTGATTTTCTTTTGTAACAGTATTTTTCCTCCACTGAAAAGTTTATTTACCTCCTGCTTCTCTGTAGCAGCACTTTTTTTTAATTCTAAGTTTATGTTGGCACCATTTAGTTATTTTACAGTTAAAATAAACTACTCAGTTGTATGAGATGTTCCTTATCATGACCCGACATGACATGACCCAGATTCAAGAGTCAAGAGCCTGTTTTTGTGCTACAGCATTCATATGTCAATTTGAGTGTATCAAATTAAGATCTTAGTCTGCACAATTATCAAAGCCAGTGTGCTAATGTTTAAAAATGTCTTTTGTATCTTAAAATGAAGCATTTGAGAAGTCTGACTTAATACTTCAAAAGACGGGGCCATGTAATGGTTTTTTTTTAATACTATTACTCCACTAGTTGTCACATTGCAGATACTGTGTCTTTTGTGCGAATAAATGAAGTTATAAACTGTACTGGAGGTGAATCTGTTCCCTAAAAACCCATTTATAAGAAAAATCAAACTCTCGTATTTGGTTACTTTACCAACGGTGTCAGTGAAAATAAACAGGGAGAATTTTCGGTAGCGCTTGCTCTTTTCTGTGTTTCTGTGTGCTGTGTTCCAGCTCTTCTAAGTCTCTTTTTGAACATGAGGAGTTCTGTAAAAAACTAATTCTTAAGGAACAGAATAAAAGATGCAGTGCCTTGCAAAAGTATTCAGTCCCCTAACACCTTCTTGTCTTGTTGCTTTAAAGCTTGCAGCTATGACACTTTGAAGCAGCAATATATATTTGTTTTACATGGAATATGTTCTACATATTTACTCCACAGAAATAAATAATCTGAAAGAAAAGTGGAAATGTCACATGATCGGTGGGCTCTGCCTGTGTGCAGTTACAGAGGTGTTTTTATTCTGAAATCATGAGAACCTGTCTGTCTGATGTTCTTTGGTCAGGTAGGGAAATTCAAGCCAAGACATGGCCATGAAGATCAAGGAGCTTGGACTGCAAGTCAGTGGTGGTCATTGAAAAGCACAGATCAGGAGAACGGTAGAAAAATGTTTGTTTCTCAGTATCTCGGTGAGCAAAGTCTACTCAATCGTCAGGAAATGGAAGGTACCACCCAGTCACTGTCTAGATCAGGCCGTCCCTCCAGGATGAGCTACTGGGCAAGGAGGCAGCTGGTGAGGGATGTGACTCCTAGGCCAGTGACAGCTTTGAAAGCTCAATGGCTGGCTGAGATGGGAGAAAATGTGCATCCGTCAACAATATGCCAGTCATTCCACAAAGCTGACCTGTATTGCAGGGCTGAAAACTTGTCTGCTATCCCATGTGGAATTTGAAACAAGACACCCGGGTGAACCAGCAAAAATGTGGCAACAGGTGTTGTCAGATGAGACCAAATCGAAACCTTCTGGTTTCAGTGGCGTGCATTGTATCAGGGGAAGACCCAACACTGCCAGAACCATCCCAAATGGTGACTTCATCTTGCCAGTTTCAGCAGATACTGGCAAGCTTTTTCGGACCAAAATAAAATGGATGGAGCAAACTATAGGTAAACACTAGAGGAAAACATTTTTCTATCTGCAAAAAACTTTAAACTGGGCTGGAAATTCATCTTTCAGCAGGACAGTGATCCGAAACTGCACTGGAATGGCTCAAGAATAACAACATGAATGTCCTTCTCTGGCCCAGTAAAAGTCCTGCCTTCTGTCTGGGGGGAGATTTGAAAACTGCTGTCAGTATGTGATCCCCAAAGAACTAGCGAGAGCTCAAGCAAACCTGCCAAGAAATATGGGGGGGGAAATTGCACCAGACTAGTGATCAAAGCTGGTAGATACTTACCCAAAAAGGCCTGCGGCTGTAATTCCTGCCAAAGGAGCTTCGACGCAATATTTTTTTATGCAAATACTTATGCAATTAGCCTATTTCATTTTTCTTTTTGTTCTTGCTGACATTTACTGAACCTTATCTTACACTTACAGGTCTTCAATTTGACAGATTTCACAAAATGTGACTGTGAAAGAAGGTCTCTGAATACTCTGAGGGCACTGGCAGACCCGGACGTGTACAGGCTTTTATAGGGTTTGGACTGCAGAGAGTTTGTTTACACACCTTTATTCCTCTTTGTTCTTGTGCTGAGTTCACAAGCTCATAAGTTCAGATATGTGCAGTAACCACAGAGGGGGAAATGTGGTTTTGACTTGGATAGCAGTATGTTCTTTTGTTGACCTTAGAAAGATAAGATTGCACCCTCATAAGTGTAGCTTTTATATTTGCCCGGGGGAGTCTTTTTCTAGGACTGGATTTGCATGTTTTGTGTAAGATTATGCTGTAGTTTGTTTTTCATTCCTGTTAGTTTAGAGATGGATAAGAGAAGCCTTTAGGGTGCCTTAAAATATAGTGTAATACAGGAGAGAACTGAGAGTTGCATCTGAAACTGAAGCTGTGTCCTGTTGACATGCCTGTCCGCTAGTAATCCACTTTAGGCTTTGATGCCAATGGGTCGGACAGTTGTGCCATGCATTACAGGCTGTAAAGCACGAGGGACTGATGTTCAGCTCCAGTAATGTGTGGACTATTTTAATTAACACTTGTCTGAACTGTGTGTGCAGTGCCCAGGTTCTTGATTTTTGCATGGGCCTTTATGCACACAACTGTACAGTTATAGTATTGCAGATGCACGTTCTTCTTTACACAGGTATTCTGTACTGTACATACCCGTGGGCCAGCATTGCTGAACAATATCAGATCTGTGCACTGGAGATTTAGAACATTCTGCAGCCTGTTGTCATTCCCCATGTCCGGACAAACTCTCATCCTGTTCCAGAAATGGAATTGCAGGTCTTAGCCGTGATTGAGCTCAATAAACTATTGACAGACCTTCTTCCTTCCCAGCTCTGCATGGCCTTTGCTTCTTGTTGTCTGCTCTGTGGAGGGGCTCATCCCCCCCTTCTCCTTGGCACTGTGCAGAGTCTCTCTAGGATGAAGATCGGAGGAGGTTTTACTGGCAACAAGGAGTGCTAGAAGCTGAATTCTCGTTTTCTTCTTTAAATACTTTAATAAATTCTATTTTAATCCACCGCTAAGGAATTATATCCGAAACCTAATGAGGGAAAGGCAGGGATAGACTTCACAGTTTTACTCCTTCTGAACTTCCTGATGAAAAGGTTCTTCTTTTCTTTTTGTTCTTCTTGCTTTTAGCTACCAGGTCTTGCTAATGACGGAAAATCAACTCGTGCTCACTGAGGTTATAATATATTTCGTATATGTGATAAGCATCACTTGTAGAATTATCTGCCAGTTTGTCTCACAAGCTGGAGCTGGTGATTCTCAGAAGAGGGTTCTCTGGATTTGTTTTCTACCATTTGGGGGTTAAATGGCAGGAATGATTTTAAAAATCCTAACTGTTAACGGTCTAACTGCTTCACTAAAAGCAGAACTGTTCAGACAAGTGTTTTAGAAGATGTGTTAAATTTGCGCCTCAGATATGACGCAGAGTGATCGAGACCCAGCATGAAATGGAGCTGATCTCTTGACGATATGGATTGTTTAAAATTCCAGTAATATTGATCAGTTGTAAATATTAGTAAGGCGCTAGGGAACTTCTGTTGCTGTTTTGGTGTTTTGGCATCTCGAAAGTGGGCTCCGAGTTGAACCCTGGCCAAGGGCAGTCTTGCAGTGTGAAACGAGAATGGTTCGTCCATATGATTCCATCCATCAGTTTTCTTACCGCTTCAATTCAGGGTCACAGAGGAGCAGGAGTCTGTCCCAAAACAACAGGCCCTGGAATGTACTGTACCTGTGTGAAAACATAATGGTGGCAGCACTGAACCCATTAAAACTGAAAAAATATTTGATTTAAGCTTATTCATGCCACAAATCTGTAAGGTTCTTTTAGAAGATGTGAATAAGACGGGTCCCAATGTGTCTCTGATTTTTTTCTAACTTCGAGGCAAATATGCAGAAGTACCAGAGGAGAAGAGGCCACTTTGCCCAGTTGACAGCCAGTTGTCTAGTGATCCCAGAAACTGGAGCTCTTGCTTGAAGAAGAATCGGCAGCCGCAATGTGTAAGCTTTTTTCGTGGTCCTGCCCCCTTTCTTGTGTGAAGCAGTCCTGGATGTCTTCTGCATTTAACCTGCTAGGAAATGAGCGTCTTCTTCCCTGCCTGCTCCAGTGCGCCTGGTGTTTCCTCCAGGCAGTTGGGAATCGGAGCCGTGCTCGCTGCACACCCTTTGTCCTTCTTTTCAGAGCTGTGAGAGAGGTGGCAGGCTCCTTTCTTCAGCTAGGAGCAGTGTTCACCTGGAGCCCGTGAGCTCGGTTTGTTTAGCCAGGGCAAGCCTTGCAGGGCATGGCACCTGTCCAGCCCGCGAAAGCCCAAGTGGCACAGACAGATGGACGGACAGAAAGACAGGGAGGTGGTGACCTGTGATCTGCTGCTATCCAGCACCTGCTGGGCTGGGCTGGGCCGGCGCCACGCAGCAGGAGTGGAGTTTTCTGAGCCCGGGGGCAGAGTGCCATCTGGGGTAGGAAATGAGTCCTGTGCCAGAGGATGCTGAGTCATTCAGAGGCTGGAAACACTGATAGAAGCAGAAACTGGGGGGCCAGCAAGGGGAGCAAGTGTCACACGCGCTGCAGGAAGAGCACGTCCACACTGCACGCTCTTGTTTTTTTATTCAGCATGTGTCTGTCTGTGTGTGTGTACAGTCTATGCTTTAAACAACCTGCTAATCTCTTGATGGAGATTACCACGTCCAGCTATGCAGGTAATGGCAATTCATTGGCTTCAAAAATCGTGTGTTTTGTACTTAGTTTGTCAGTGCTGTGCTCTGTATGTGACAGTAATACCAGGGAGTCGTTGGATAGTATGCAGGTATTTTTTTAAAGAGCAAACAAAAGTGAGACAATAATACAGTGCAACTGTGGGGACACCGCTGGCTCTCGGCTGCTGGAAGTGTATTAAAGCTTTTTTTGTCCAATATACATATATTGGCTGCAATATACGACACGTGGGTCACGCCACTCTTTCTTTTGGGGGTTTTGGAGACCCAGTAACGTGGTAAGATTAGTGTAGGAGGACGACAGGTTGCACAAGCGATTTTGCAGCCATTCATTAGGAAATCCAGCAGCTTCCTCAGTCTTCCCTTCGTGCTCGGGAACCTTACTGCTTTCACTCTCAAATTGTTTCTCACAGACCGAACCATTCAACTGTCTGTGGATTGCTGTAATTCTGTATTCTCCACGTTCTGTGTTCTCCGTAGTTGGATCCCAAGCTTTTCCAGGTTTTCGGCTGTTCATCAGTTAATGCCTTTTTGTCAAAACTGAGTTCGTGGTGTGAGATGCTGTTATTGGGTGAGGCTGAAGTACTCTTTGGAGATGACGATTCTGTCCGATGTCTAACATTAAGACATAGAAATGTATTGTGCTTGGTATGGTGAACTTTTGTGTGGTGAACTGTTGGCTTAATCACAGTAGGCAGCTTGGACCTACCAAGTCTGTGGTCTATCTGTGAGTCCCCTAGTACTCGGAACATCATTATGCCTGGTAATTGTGTAATGATCACATGCCATATGGATGCTTGATTCTGTCAAAATGATATAAGACAGTTTAAAAAAACAGCAACGGCGAGTTGCTAATGCATAGATTACTGCTACACCTGTGTTTCAGATTTCACTGTTTTCCAGACACCCACTTTCAGATTTTATGTGTGGGTCTGCTATGTGTGTTGAAATAGCCAGGACATTTCGCCAGTGGTTGGAACCTCGGGTGAAGATCTGTCGTTGTAATGTTACGGTCCTGTCTGACATCCCAGTTGCAAGTGCATGTGACCAGACCTGACTGCACAGGGCTGGTGTTGGGCCTGGGGCTTGCACTTTCAGTAGCATGTGTAAGTCAGCGGTGCCTTCAATAAGCTCGCCTTCATCAGCCAGTCACTTCTTCCTCTGCCCTGCTCTTCTGACACCTTCTCTCTGGTTTTGGATCTTCGTTATCAGAACGCCTGTTTGTGTCAAGGGCTCATGAGTCATCTTGTCTGGTTGCCTGTGACTTTTAGCTGCAGTTTTCTGGAAAGGTGTTGTGAATGCAAGCAATTTTAAGGACCTTTTTTTACAGATCCTTCCATGTGTGTGGTGATTAGTGCTTACACTCTAAACACTGCTGCTCTGCCTCACTCGATGACTGGGCCACTGCAGTTTTGCGCAGGGCTGGTTCTTCTCTCTGAGAGCTGCCTGGACTTGAGATTTAAGTGCAGGTGAGTTTTGTGCTGATCTGCTTCAACTCTCGAATTCTTGGCATGTTATATTTGATGGCTTAACTCGAAAAAAACTTTTTTTCTGTGGCAAACGAGACGATAGACCTCTTATTTGCACACATTTCAACTAGAATTCTCAAGTGTTTCTCTGTGTAAAATGATCAGACTCTTCCCCCAGGGAAGGGATCCCTTTTCATCTTCCTCTTCTTATGGCTTCATGTTCTGTTATGATGTCGTGCCTCACTATACTGGAGACCTTTTCTGTTTAACATTATGGTCATCTGAAATCGCAGATCTGGAATACTGGTAATGTTTGACTAGGATGTAGATGGATAATAGACATGGACAGAATGGGGCTGACAGCCCAATTAGTTTGTTTTTAATATTATTATCACAATACAAAAGCAATACTGACTGATGGGACAGGCAGCTTCCTCAATACTAATTCCCGGTTTTGTTTTGGATGCGTTAAATTCGAGTGTGTGTTTTTCAGCCTGATTTTCTGTCTGCCTTTTCTTATGCTATACTGCTGTAGTTCTTCTACAGTTGACTTCAATTAAGATTTTTTGGCGTGATAGATGATTTAGTGTTATACCGAGCAATAAGAATTAGTAATTTATAAAAATAGCATAAGATTCTTTGAGAGGCTGTCTCCGTTGCTCGGGCTGTGACAAGAGATCACATACTGGGCTGTTAAGATTCTTCTCCAGATCCCCGTAGGATTCGTAGCTGATTGTGGCTGGTGTGGAAATTGCGGATGTTTGTGTGAGTTGTCTCTAGGTGCTCCGGTTTCCTCCCACAGTCCAAAGACATATAGTTGAAAACATAAAATTTCATCTTTTGGTAAAATTACGTTACTCACTAGTAAGGCCTCATTTAGAATATGGGGTACAAGTTTGGTCACAATGTTATAGAAAATACATAGTCTGGCCACTCTGGAATCTGTCCAGAGAAGATCGCCCATATTCACTCTTGCACTTAAGGGAATGTTCTACTCTTACAGGCTGGAGGAACTGAATATTGTTAGACAAGGCTTAAAAGTCTATCTGGAGACCTGATAGGGACATGATACAACTATCCAAAATCCACAAAGACACTGCCAATCCCTGTCAGTGGACCCAGAGGACTTCTTCAGAATCGGCAGTGAAACACGAGCCACAGGGCACAAGTGGAAACTATGTGAAAGGGCTTTTAAAATTGAGAACAGAAGGCACGTCGTTTGCCCACAGGGCGGTGGGATTATGGAACGAGCTGCACAGCTATGTTGTTGAGGCTGATATCCTGCCGTTTCTTGAAAGAGGCCAAGCTAAGATCCTTGGATGAATTAACTACTCACTGCCAGAACAGGCTAGATGGGCCAACTGGCTTCCTCTCATTTGTAATCTTTATGCTCTTAGACTTAAACTTTACTTTAATGTAATGCCAGTCCACAAAAAAAAGAGGGAAAGAACAGAACCAGGAAACTGCACACTTATCAGTCTTACTTATGTTACTGATAAAGTCATGGAAATGATAGAGCTAAAGAAGAAAACTTAGAAAGCGGTCATTTTAAGTATTGTTTACTTTTGATTAGAAGGGGCAGCATAGTGGCGCAGTGGTCAGCATTCCTGCCTCGCAGCGCTGGGGCCCTGGGTTCGATTCCACGTAGGTGCTATCTGTGTGGAGTTTGTATGTTCTCCCTGTGTTTGCATGGGTTTCTTCCTGCTGTTTCGGTTTCCTAAAACATAGTGGTAGATAAATACGCTCTGGAGTGTGTGAGAGAGTGTGTGTGTGTTGCTTGTTGCTCCCGCTACCCCGTGACCCTGAACTGGAAGAAGTGATCAGAACATGGATGGACAGAAAGGAAAAGTCTTGTCTAACTTTCTAGAATACTTTGAACAAGCATTAAGGACATTAGATAACATGATAGCATCTGACATGATATATTTAGAATTTCCAGGAAGCATTTGATAAGGTCTCTCACAGAAGATTGACTCTCAGATTTAAAAGCCATGGGAATCCACAGTAATGTATGAAGATGGATCGAGCAGGGCCACTCGAACAGGAAACTGTTATCTTGGGGGGTCTCACTTTTGTAAATGGGTGGAAGTGAGCCGAGGGGTGCCGCAGGGATCCGTTTCAGGCCTGTTGCCCTTCCTGGTCTAGATCATCAATCTAGGTTCCGTTTACAATAGGAAACTAGTCAACTTTGCTGATGATGTAGAAATAAGAGTGACAAACACAGAGGCGGTGGCAAGAGAGTTAAAAAACAAACTTACACCATCAGGCCAATACGTGGCAATTGAAATTCAACACTGATAAGCAATTAACACCTGTAGTACGAACGTACACGATGCATATCGCATGGGTGCTTTGAAAAATGCAGAATTTTACAGACCAAAGAGATCTGGGTGTTTCTATAGATTTTTCTATGTCTTCATCAAGACCATGTGGGGAAGCAATAATGATTGTAGCTGAATTGGTTATATACAGTAGCATAAGTCCTGGGATGCTGTGATTCAGATCTACAGTGTACTGGTAAGATCTCGTCTAGAGTACAGTATCGCAGAAAATAGGTTATATCCTTAAGAGACAAGAGAAGACTAACAAAAATTAGCCCTGATCTCAAGGGATTGTTCTGTATACGGATTGAAGGAATTAAATGTTTTCAGTCGAGAACAGAAAAGATTTGATCCAGGTACAGAAGATACATGGGCATTTGGATACGGTCTACCTCGAGGACAGTTTAGAATAGATCGAAAAGAGAACACTCGATACCAGCTGGTGTAATTCAGTTAGGACGGAGGATAGGAAACACTTCTTTACTTAGAGTGTTTAAAATCTGGAACAACCTTCCTATCCAAGTGGTTTAGGTCCAAACTCTGGACACCTCTTTAAGAAACAGCTGAGTGAAATTTTAGACTGACTGGTGTACTCAAGAACAGAATGACCAAGATGGGCCAAATGCCCCCCTCTCTTTCAGAGAGCTTTCTTTTGTTCTTTATTAATCTATAAATCTTAGAAAAAAAGTTGTAGAAGAAATGATGAGAATAAATTGTGTGTTTGCTTCTCCGAAGGGGTAAACTGTACTTTTTTCACTATAGAACTGGCTTTATTGAAGCAGCTATTCTAACATACTGCTCATTAACAGGTCAGAAATGTGAAACCATGTTCTCTAGGATTTACATACACTTTCATCACTGCTCTGTTCACCTTGCACTTGATGAACTGAGGTTATTAGCTTGATACAATTGGGCTACATTGGGCTAGATACAGGGAACAAGTTCTGTTTGCTGTGGGATTCTGCCATCTGAGGAAATTGGGCACCAGCATCACATACCTTTTTCTTCTATAATATGAATCACCCACAGGAAATGAAAGTAAATGCCCACTTACTGCCAAAGTTTCCAGCACAGGCTTGCATGCTCATGTATCTCAGCCTTTGAAAGTGGCATTTTTCTATGCTGTTTGATGTAATCCTTCAAGATAAAGCTGTCTAATGAATAAAGTCTGATAAATGTGGGTTGCTTGATTCATAAGTCGTCTACCAGTGGTATTTTGTGTAATGAACCCTGGAAAGTCAATTGTCAGCAGGATTGCAGTCCTGACTTTGAAAACCTTGTGCATTGGTCAGTTACAGTGGGTTCTGTTCCTTAGTAGCAGTATAAGAATATAAACTGCGACCTTTTTACATTTGGTACTTGTGATGGAACAAACACCCTAAACACAGACTGTGAAACCTGATAGTGTGTAATCCTGCAATTCTTGGATCATTAATAAGCAAGATGCCTGAAAGGTCTCATTAATTCAGCTTGTCTAAAGTGCTTCAGCAAATCTTGTCTTCACAAATTTGAGGATTACAAGTAAAATTTTCATAACACGATGATTATTGTTTGATTGCAATGCGAGTCTAGATCAAACTTTTTGCAAATGGCACTGGATATTAAGAATATTAGTAGGACATTTTTTGAATTACTATTTTCTTTGTGCATGTATGATTTATTTTTGTTATTGTCTAATTAGACAAAAATTAGAGAGTGGGGGAAAAAAAAGAAGTCCTCCAAAGTTGAGGGGGTGGAGGTGGGTTAAAAAAAACTTTTTGCAAATATGATTATCCTTTCTTAATAGTAAAATTTCTTTAATAGACTCCAGAAACATGTACAGGTAGTCTCTATTTTAAGATGTTCTTATGGTATCCAAAAGGAAATTGTGTTGAACACAGGCCACTGTTCATTTTGAATCTTGTTTGGGTCAACCTACTAAAGTCTGAGCAGGTACCAAAGAGCAGCTTTTGGCATCTCTTGCTGTACCTAGTCTAGATACCAGATTTTGATAAATAATTCACCCACAAACACGGGTGTACCAGGCGTATTCCAGAACTCTTCAACAGTTTGTATGAAGTACCTTGTGTTTAACTCCCGAGTTGTGGGTGTTTGTGTGATGTGTTTGTTCTGAACGAGTGGAGGTTTTAATGAAAGTTCAGGTCTCCTTCACCTCTGCGACTCCAACTCGTAATTCTCCACGCTAGTTCTTTCAGGAAGTGGAAATGACTATAAATAGCACAGGCATCGTCTTGCCCTTGCTGCTGTTCATCCTGCCGCGTCCCTGAGCAGCTCCCCCTTGCTTAACTGCTCTCTCTGGGTGATGTCCTTGCTCTGCAGCTACGTTTCTTACACATGGCTCCTCGGTAAACATTCCCTAATGCATTGCCTTATTGGGTTTGCATTAACGAGGTAGTGTCTTTATTGTATTCAGTGTCTTTAGTTTTTAATTCTTCTTCTCAGGTTTGACATGGGCATGATCACCAGTGTCTCATGCGCACTCTTGCTGAGTAGTGTCATTTTCTAGGCTTCTGCTACCAGCTTCTTTGCTGTGTGGTCTACATTTGTTGGCTGACTGTAATGTACTGGAATGATGCTACGGATGTTGGGTCAGTGTTTTATTTTTTTTTTAACTTGAAAGATTCCGTAATAGGACTTGCGCAATCTATCTGTTTATCCATTGAGAAAAGTTCAAGGTTGGTTTTGCTCAGTTTCTCATTATTAATAACCACGGTGGCCTTGTCTTGCTTTTGCTCATTCACGTCATGAACCGAGAAATCTTTCTGTTTATATAGCCTGCTGTAGTCTGATAGTGTCTGAGTCACTCCACACATCACTTTCAGCCTTGTTTTTGTTAAGAGTGCAGGATCATCTGAGGATTCACTACCAGTTTTCAATTGTTGAACACAGCAGACCATGACCATTTAAAGAGAAATGTGCCTATATAAATAGGTATGTCTGTCATAGCTATTTATACACTGCATTCATGGCAAAATTATTAGCAACTATAGTAGCTGTTGGTACTCATCCATGCAAAAATCAACAAATCAAGTCCTAAAACAATTCATATTAATTTAGAACTGAAATGTACAATATGCAGTCCTACCTCTCATTGAAATTGATGAAAAATAAGTATCATGGGCTGGTTTTGCTTTCCAAATTGCACATTTTAAAGATTTGTTGAGTAAAGAAACTGTAATAAACCTAGAATCGGTAACCTGCATTAGAAGCAAATTCAGCAAGATCCAGATATGTTAATGTTCAACAGCACTTGACGTATAATAAATATAATGATATATTTTTTTAGCTTTATTCCAGCTGATGAATTTCAAAGTACTTTTCATCCACCTTGTGCGTAACAGCCTTTTTGAAGCCAGGTGTTTTTTGCAGTCTCATCAACTGCAATGCACTGTAAATGGAGTGAAAAGTTAATCTTGGCACCGACACAGAATCACACCAACTCCTCCCCTGTCTTTCCAGATATTCATAGTAAAGAATGTAAATAACTGTACCGTGCCGTCAGGCTGCTCAGAGTCTGACGGGCTGCTCCAGGGTGGAGTGGGCCTTCCCTGGACCGAGGTCCATCTCCTGGCTCGGCAGCAGCCCGCACTGTGACTGCGACGTGCAGTAAACTCAATCTGGGAGCCAAGAAGAGTGTGAAGTACCAAAACCCCAAATATCTGTAATACAGTTTCATATCATGATGCACCTTATTGACCAATGCCCCGAGTAAATCGAATTCTTTAGATTTAGTAGAACATTTTGTTTGAAGAGTGGGTGTTTTTTTTTCCCAGGTTTGTCAAACACTGAAAGAAAGTATCCAAACAGCACTTATTTCTTTGCTGAGCGATGCTGAGCCCGGTTTGTTTTACCTGCCGCAGAGTAAATATTGGCACCTGATCTTCGGAGGGTTGCGGTGTGGATCACGATGGCAAGGCGCATCAGAACATTTGGGTATTTTTGTCCTTGCTGTCTTCTGTGAAAGCTTCCTTACCCCCCTCCCTCACCCCCAAAAAGAAACCATGACTTATACCTACAGCTATTGTACAGTGTCCACAGAGGGAAGAGGGCATAGTCTCCATGCACGAGACTCTTCAGTCTTGGCTTTGTAAACTGTGTAGAGCTGAAGTGCTTGTGAGCTGTTGAAATGAGGAGCATGAATGTGCCGCTTCCAGCTGACAGCCTGTTCTTGCAGTGTATTTCCAGCTCTGGGCAAGTGCCGGTCAAGTCCTGATTGCTTCTCATTTATCTCTTCTTATCGCCCTGCTCCAGTGTTTCTCAGCGGTGCTGGTTACTGCAATGAATGGCAACACTATCCAACAAGGGACGACTTCTCCTTCCGTCGCGCAGCCCAGGGGCTGGAAGGAGTTCTGTGAGCTGCACGCCATCGCCACGGCCAAGGAGCTCGCCCAGCAGTACCGGCGGTTCGCCCGCGAGCGCGGGCAGCACGATGTCGTGGCGGCCGACAGCTTCTCCAGGCAGTTCGCGGAACTCTTTCAGCAGTATTTCCGCCACGAGGTCGGCGGGGAGGCCCCGGCCATGACGGGGCGCTACCGGATCGCCTCCTTCTCGGGGGCGCAGGACTACCGCGAGGCGCGGAGGCACCCGGCCGAGGGCCCGCAGGCCTTCCTGGCGGTCCTGGCCCCCAAAGTGGAGCCCCTGGTGGCGCCCCGGGAGCAGGAGAGGGGCGTGCGGAGGGCCCCCGCTGACACTAACTGCCCCGCGCGCGCGCTGCCCCGGAGCCGCAGCTCCGAGGAGCTCTCCGCCGGCGCCCCGCCCGCGCCCGCCCCGGCCGGCCCCGGCGTCACGCACTTCTCCATGAGCCAGATCCGGCACAGCGTCCGGGGCCTGTTCAAGAAGAGCGGCTCGGGGGACGCGAGAGACGGGGGCGCCGCGGGACCCCCCGAGGACACGGCCGCCTCCGTGCCTTCTGGCCAGCACTGGCTCGGCCGGCTGGCCAGCAGGTTTCGGCAGCAGCGCGCCTCAAGGAGGGGCAAGCCGCGGGAGAGCTGCAAGGAGGGCCATCTCAAATACCTTATGGTGGACGACACTAGCTTGGACACTCTGCCCAACTGGCAACGCTGCAAGTTGATGGTACGGAAAACTGAAGGGACTGGCGAGGAATACCTGCTTGAGCTTTTTGATCCACCAAAGGTAAGAAAGCTCTTATTTATTTATTTTCTATGTTTACACTATGAATTTCAGCTGGGGACAAAAGATTTTCTAGGGTTATTATTGATTTATTTTGCCTGAATTACTTACTATTTGTTACTATTTCTCAATTAGTTGATAACCTGACCTGTTTTACACAGACTGGGGCTTGGGATCTCAGTCACATCTGTTTTTTTTTTCAGTGGAGCTCCCAGGTGTTTAAGTTTTGACTTAATACCCTAAGTTAAGAACTCTTGCAGGTCCCAAATAACTTATGGATTATGAATGAAAGTGACTTGAAATCTCCTAATAGAGCAGAAAACTACTAATATGCACAGTTATTGACTGATCTGGGGGGCTCAGTTGTGTCAAAGAGAGCTTGAAGGCTCTGAAGAGGGTAAAGAGGATGAGGTGTGGGTTTCTGCTTCTGATCCTGTAGATCCTGTAGAAAGGGTCTAAATTAAAATTTTAATTCCACTCGATCACTGAATTAATTGGTACTAACTTTGGTGCCCATATTTCTAAGTTTGCTTCCATAACTGTAATTCATAACTGGGCTGTGACTCACAGGACCTTGCATGAATAGCACTGTCAGTCACCCAAATAAGGGTTTAGCGTCTTTGCTCTTCTTTGGCATGTTCACTTTGTGTTGGACCCTTTTTAAAAGCTCATTCTTATGAAGGCCATAAGTTGTATTTTTATATTTTGTAATTAACGGTTAACTAATGTATCAATGAAGGAACTATAATTGAGACCAAATCGCATTCAGATCTTATATTAAGAGACTCCATTCTCACAGGTTTTCACACTTTTATTGGTTCAGCCGCTACCTTGAAACCGGTAGTGTGAGATTTTACTGCAGAAGTGTGGTGGTGTATTGCGGTAGATTTGGCTTCTGCGCTCACTGCTTTCATGAGCACCGCTGGCTGTTGCACAAGGCAGTATCTTCCGACGCCGTAATCAACTTTCAACCGATGTGTCAGGTTATGGCGGAATTTCTTAAGAGGAATGTCAACATGGCAAACACAGCGCACATGACAACAGGCCCAGGATTTCCCTGGATGGGCTCCAGGCTGTGCCTGCTGTAGCAGGGTGCTGTCGGCCGCCTCTGTCTGGCACTGCTGTCAGGACTGTGCTGGGTCGGGGGGGGTGGCATCACTTTATTCAGATTGTCGGGAGGAGTGACCAGGCAATGGATTACCATGCAAGGCACTTTCATGTCACGTAGCCACATGGAAATCGCTCTTAAGTAAACAGTTTGACGATGAAGTACCCAGGAACAGCGGGTACGTGTGAGGAACTCCGGTGAATCGTTTTCCTCTATTTCTTCTCAGTCGTCATCTGTAAATTCAGGCTTGCGGATGCACTGACAAATACTAATTCCAAGCCCAGTCCATGACTGAATACTGCAAGCCGGGCCAAAGTCTAACAGCTTTCTTTCTGTTTTAAGTGTTAGTCACCAGCTAATGTCGCGGTCACAGCCTGAATCGCACTGACAAATACCGTTTCAGTCTCTTTGGGCTCCCCTTGTTAGGGTGGGAGTGAAACTCGGATGGTTTGAGAAATCAAGAACCTAAATGAGGACATAACTGGAAAAAAAAAATTGCCAATTCTTGTGTTTAAAAAGGGAAAGTCATCTTAGGTTATTATGAGAAGGATTTGTGGCTATGGAACATATTGGCTTTAATTTCAATTCTTTGGGTTTGATGGAGGCTTAGTGAGCAGCCAACTGCCATGTAGGATCAAGAGTGTTTTTACAGAAGTGTATGGGTGGCCTGACTTTTAACATTAATGACCCTTAACAGTCCTGATTCATGAAAGATTGCAATGAGGAGCTTTTGTCTGTTCTAATGACCCTGTGCAAGTTAGCCGTTTCTCTGTAAAACAGGGGTCATATGGTTTCCATCAGAGGATGGTATTCTGCTTTCTCTGTGAACAGATTATTCCACTGCTGAGATCAACACGAATACAGATTTGTGGGTTATGAGTACAGCTGTTCTCATCAGAGGCGGGGAAGCTAGATGCCCTTAATTAACTGCATCAGATCAGTTTGTTGTAGGAGGCATGAGCTCTGCAGGAGCTAAAGCATGGAGCATTAGAACTGGATTTAATTTTGGCTTCATTAATTATAGGTAGAATAAGTCCTCATTTTATTGTCAAACGGTGATTGTTTATAGCATCGCACAAGTATTTTCTCACCACTGAGATTTAAGCACTTGAATGGGCCCAATTTTAATTAAAATACTGTATGTGGCAGTGCACTTTCTCAGCTCATGTGGAGTGGCGAGGCAGTGCAACTCCAGTGCTCATCCGGGCTCTGCAACACAGGAATCTTGGCAACACAAGGATATTCTCTCTGGAACTGAAGCAGAAAATGTCCTTAAAAGGAAGAGTGTTAGAGCACACAGCACGCTGTGTGCTGCCTGTACTGTTGGGGGGCGATCTGTGTTTGTTAAACACTCTTCTCTTGTTTAGAGATTACCTGTTTGTGTTTCTGTTAGGTCAGTCTGGACATCCCTATAAAAGAGGGATGTTTATCAATTTGTAAATATATGAAAGACTATATGCACTTCTAGTGCTGGGTCAACTGTGAAATACCTAAATTGGAAATTTTGTTAAATTGTGCTCATTTAAACAAGGTAATACAGGCCATTTTATGTGACGTTCTTATACTTTGAGGAACTTCTTTTGTTTTGACACCTTGTTTCAGTTTAAAGATCCTAGGAAATCATACACTACTCTCATTTGATTTGAACATTCTTTTGTGGACTCCCAGTTAACCATCTGGTCCCTAAAAGTTAAACATCACATTTTGAAAGACATTCCTCAGGTGTGCTGTGTACTTACTGTAAGTGCCTGCCTGGGGTTTCACTGTGTTTCTGTCTGGGCTGAACTGGCAAAATGTAAAGGAATGAAATTTGTTTTAAAACCCTCCTAAAACCATGATTGAATATCACCAGTTTTCCTCTGGAGCTGTTCTGAATTAATGAGCAACTGTCTTTTCTTAAACCGACCTCTTTAAAATGCCACACTGCCTGTTAAAGGCAAGTTTGGATCTGACCAACCTGGCCTATCCACGCACTGTTGATATAGAGATCAAACATTGTCTTGAAATATTATTTTTTAAAGACGATTTAAGGTATTTCAGGGAAAAGGGTGGTGCCATCTACCTTGGTTGTGTTCAAGCTTTTACAGTGCAGCATGTTGATCTTGTTTTTATGAGCAGTTGCCTATAGATTAAAGACAGGGTGTAGTTAGTGTTTTAAGATCTTTGTTTCACTTTTCACCTTGTCGGGGATAGAGCAACGGATATGATGCTATATAATAGTCCCATGTAGAATTCATAATTACACTGTCTGAAAGCCTCTCTTCAAATGTGGATAATACCATTGCAAAATAATTGTCATTTAGTTTGACAGATATAAAATATTGTTAGTATCCCAATTAATATACTAACAGTCAAATCTACATTGTATATATAAAGTAGACTAAACATACTTTGCAGAATATTTGAAGAGATGTTACTGCTTAAATAGATTTCGGACTTGCAAAGTTTTTTAAACAGTTTTATTTGTAGCTCTGGCAACACAGGGAGATTATTAAATCTTCTGAGTGTGCCCAGAAATGTTGGGTTTTTTTGTGCAAATTTGAGTACTTGTCATATTACAATGTGGAAATTGTATTGAAAAACACAGCCTGTTGTAAAGTACAACTATTATTCTAAAAGTATTTTTCTTAAGGTATTTTAGATTATTTAGTATAAAGGGAAATCTCATCTCTTAAATCTGAAATATTGGACTTCCTCACTATAACAGGGAAAAATTAATACTACTGTACATAGGTTTAAAATCCGGGAATGTCAGGGGCTAGGATTAGGGTTAGGGGGTTGATCAGTTGCTCATGATGGGTTTTTGTGTTTCATATGCTTTAGTGATACAATATACTGTATTTATGATGCTTGAAATAAAGAGGTTATATATTTATGATAACTAAGACAGGAATTATTGTCATTGACTGTTGATTGCAGTTGTTAAAAGCATAAGTCAAAGATCAAGTAAACGTGTGTAGTATATTTTTCTCCTTTAATAGTGTTTCTTGTGCTGAAAAATGTCCTCGTCGGTAACAGACACCCCATCTCCCCTATTTGTCTATTTAAAAGGGGGTTTACTATAGCAAGACCTATTGAAAGGCTCCTACAAGCAGACATTATTTGTGCCATCTGTGCTTTTGGTGAAACCACAGCTTCTGTGATGTGATGGAGGCTTTGTGTCATCCGTGTCTCAATGAGTTATAGACAGCTCTCCACCCGGGAAATAATAATTGCTTACGCTTGTATAGCGCTTTTCTGGACACTCCACTCAAAGGTCAGTACAGGTCGTGGGGATCGTGTGTACCCCCCACCTGGATGATGCAACGGCCATTCAGTTTGAAACTGTGGAGGGGGGAAAAGTGAAACTGATCCACCGGGAGGTTGGCTGGGAGCAGTTGGTCCCTTGTCTACCTTCAGCTGTTGATCTGTGGGGCCTTGACCCTGAACGTCCAGAGCTGGGAATCGCTCACCTCTGTCCAGTGCAGTGTCGCTGTATCTTGACTGATTATTAGTCGACGATCCTAAAGCTGGAGAGCAGGGTTTGCTAGCTGTTGTCGCCTGACCAGGGAAGCGAACAACTAGGTCATCTAGGTTTATAACCCAGGCCGACGGCAACTGGTGTTGCATGCTCACGGCCTGTCAAGTGTGGGAGGAGCATATTTACTCTCCCCAGGTACAACAGGTGCATTGACTTACAGCACCATCGTTACAGAGTGCGTGTGGGGATTCGGAATGGTTGGATTTTTACGTCCGGCTTCTCCGGGACTCTTGCTCTTCAGAGCTGCAGCCCCCGGCGGGTCAGACTGATAGAGAGAGCGTGCCCTGGCCAACTCGCCCCAGGCCCACGAGCGCTGTGGAGCCCCGTCTGCTGTGCACTGTGACTCGGACAACAGCAGTCAGCTTGTTCCATTGTAATGAAAACCTATTGGAACCGTGTCTGGAAGTGCAAGAACATCTTATGTCATGCAAGCTCACGTGCTGGCCATTGTTCAGTAGAAGAACCAGTGTGATGAGTGGTGGCTGCATCAAGCAGTGATTCATTGGCTTTGGCCTTGGAAGAAAACAATGGAGGGGGGTAGGTTAGATTGCACTGCTTTTGCAAGAGGATGAGTAATTGTAATTGTTGATGTAAAGAGGCTGTGTTTCAGTCTGTGAAGCTAAAGCCACAGTTGTCCCGTGTTGCCCATTGAAGTCTACAACATGGCTTTGCTACACTTAAGCATCCCAGTCAGGGTGAACCCAGTCTGTTGTTATTAGATACTTTGACTGTTTGTTTTGAGGTCAGCAAAGTAGATAAACTCACTGTTAATTGAGTAAACTCATGTTAATTGTTATATGTTTCCTAACATTTTATTTATATATTGTGTATATTATGAAAAACCATGCAAACTGACTTTTAATCCAACATCAAGTATTTCGTGAATTCAAGTTACCAAAGACAATTGACTCAATCTGAGTTAAGCCCATGTCTTATCCATATCTGTTTGTAAATTGGTAAAAAGGTATGAGAATTATATTTTGTGTGTTTCACAGACCTCAGCAGTTTATATGTACACTATATATAGTTGTATACTTCTGTAGGGCATCTGTAGACATTTTGGTCTTATTGTTGTGTTGGTTTTGCAGCTGTAGGTAAATGGAAAGCAGTTTGGATGGAAGGATTGATTTTCTTTAAAGTTTCACGAATGGATGACCTTGCATTTCAGTAATTCGTTTATATGAAAAATAAATCATTTTTTTTCTAGATTGTGCAGTTTAGGCTTTGCTTCAACATGCTGTATCCATGAGCCTGCTGTTGAAATTGGCAGCTTTTGACTTAATTTGTTTTATCATTCAACCTGTGCAGTTCAGCTCAAAGTTTGCACACCCTTTTAAATGGGGTGACTTGCACAATTTTGCTCTTATCGTTAAGCTACTGAGTTGTGTAACTTGAATTTAATACTCACACACACTTTTTTCTTACCCTGCCATTCACATTTTGCGTGCCTAGTCATCTGCTGTTCTTTCCTAGTTGGTGTTTTTGTTGCTTGTAACCTTCGTATGAAGTGATTATTGTGTTATTGTACTTCCACGTATGGTTTGAAATGAGAGAATTAGGTTTTAATGTGGTCTGTATGCCTCCCCCTGTCTGGCAGTCTTCACAGGCTTATTTATGCACAGTCAGTCCTCTTTCTAGAGGCTCAGCAGCTGTGAAGATATTCACTATGTACAAGCAGGCCTATTTATTTGCTGTGTATCTATTTTTTGTTCTTTTGTGTCAGATGTTCAGAAAAAATCTGTTGCTAAACGATGCCTTGAAACTGTAATAGGACCAGCAACAGGGTGAGTTTGCAGAAAGAGGAAGCTTGGAAGTTCACTGATAACTTCTGCGTGAGAAACTTCATCTTAGGGAAGTCCTAACCTTAAAGACAGCGTGTGGGAACCAGATAAATGTGAGGCATTTTTCGGCTTTGCTGTCAGATTTCAAAGACAAGTATAATTTTTTTAAAGCTACTTTAATTCAAGAGCTGTGCCATATTTAGCACGTCCAGGAGCAGCGCTGAAGAGAGCTGCCTCAGTTGTCTCTTACTCCTCAGATTCTAAAGTGTAAATTCCTCCCCTTACCGACTGCATCATAAATGAGATCTCCTCCTGTTGGCTCTGTGACTCATCAGACTGGTTTCCATCTCAGGTGCCTTTTCGTGGTCTTTTACTGTGTGTGTTTTGACTGGACACGTAGTAAAGTGATTTTACACCTGTCTTCTCTATTGGATTATGTCCCATGTTCAAAACGGACAGCCAGCAGACGAATGTGTTCAGCTAAATCATTCCTAGCTGAGAGTTGGACTGAACCGAAAGCCAGAGGACAGCGCAGCTCTCCGGGGCCAGATGTCTCACAGCCCTGCTGCACGTGTTTAGCTGCGCAATAAGAATCTCTGGTTTGGTGTGCGTCTTTTGTTGGTAGCAGCTGTTGTACACTTGGCAGTGTGTAAACCACTTTCAAAGCCTTAGCTTGTGTGTGCTGCAATGTTTTTGCTATTGTTGTGTAGGTATTTTGTGTGTTTTGTGCCATGCAAGAGGTTCGCAACATTGCAGCACTAAGCTGTTTGTGAAAATATTTAGCAATCAAGACCTTTGTAACTTGGACATGTTTTTGACGCAAGTAACTCACTGCCAGTGATGTGCCGCCGTGTGTGGTATCGCAAGTCATTCTGAGAATAGTCATGTGGCACAGAAGCACATGGCCAGCCACCTTTTGAGTGTGGTAACAAGTTTATCTGATTCTGTCTTGTGATTTCGTTTTCTCTGAGGTGGCACAGTGGTTCAGGGGTTCGCATGGCTGCTGTGCAGCTCTGGAGGTCCTGGGTTCAATTCCAGATGCGGGGTGCTGTCCGTGTGGAGTTATATGCTCTTCCCATGTTTGCATGGGTTTCCTCCCGCAGTCCAGAGACCTACTGGAAGGTTAATTGGCTTCTGGGAAAATGGGCCCTGGGGTGAGTGTGTGGCTGAGTGTGTGTGCCTGGTGATGGGCTGGTGTCAAAATGGCACTTTGGCAGGGCACGTCACTATGCTGCCATTTTTTTGCCAGCTTTTTGGGGCAAAAAAAGGCTTCCCTGGCCTTTTCCATTAAACGTATAGAAGAAACGCATTCATTTCCATTTTGGAAAACTGGCGAGGTCTTGTGACTCAAGCCTTCGTTGATGTGCAGTGCTAAGGGTATATCTGCAAAAACCAAAATCATGATGATCCAGAAGCTTTTCTCAGGTTCCCTCTGTTCAGTGAATTTCTGGATTAAATGGAAGCACAGCAAGCTGTGCTGGAATTAAATTGTTCTGTGGTGTGAAAACTGTACCAGCAGGAGAGTTGGATGTTCCAGCCTCTGATGATAAACAGCTGCAAAGGAACAGGTAAGAGGTTTATTCCCTGCTGAAAAAAAGAAGAAAGAGAACACAACGTTTCGGCCGTGGAGCCTTCTTCAGGTGTCAACAGCTGTGTAATGCTACTATGTCTAAGGTGTAAATAAGAGGCAGAGGTATCTATATATTCTGATGAAACTAACTCCTCCCCTTGCTTTATCTGGATGGATGGATTGTATGACAGACATTTGAACATTTTTTTCCTCCCTAAAGCGCATGACTGTGCTCCTAGGGGAGACTGGGCAATTTAAGATTTTTTTAAAGCCTGAATTCTGTATATAGAAGGTTTAATACATTTGATAAATTATTTTAAAAAGTGTTCAAGTTCAAGTGTTTACCCCAAGCACAGAAAACGTTGAGAAGCAGTGTGAGGGAAGTTAAGAAGATTTACACTTGAAATGAACATGATTCTACTAAAAATACATTAACAACAATTATATGCGATACTGTATACTGTAAATGGGACTTCGGGTCATTTTGTTTTCAATTTACTGAATTAAATGGCCTTGAACAAAAACTAGTACACTTGGTAGCTGTCTGGCTGTGGGGTCAGAGTATCTCCTAAATTTAGTTCATGGTGCAAGAAAGAGATGCCACCATTCACAGGCTTCACAGCATCTGCGCACAGAGAACTCTGTGTGGAGGCTGTGCTACTTTTATTGAATCATTTGTGCATCTTCAGTGCAATTTAAAGAACCACCTACTGTTGAGTGTTCACTGATGTTGCATGTATTGTGTATAATATCTCCGCTCAAGTAGAATGAGTGTTCACTGATGTTGTGTGTATTGTGTATATAATATCTCTGCTCAAGTAGAACAGGAATTTAGAGAATGGATTGTTAAGAGTTTGAAAGAATTAATTGACTTTGACTTGCTACTAGGCAACAGGGTGTGGCAAGTGGGAAGTTTCCCCTTGACAGCTAGTTCTGTGCTAGACATAGTGATAATAAAACCAGAACAATGTACATACTTTGTGTGTGAAAGAACAACGCAGGAGAGGTTTATTTTATGCTTTGTTTCAATGTAGTAAGATGCATTTACAAAAATACATCCTTTTGGCATTAGGTTTGGACCCAGCAATAACGGTAACCGATTAAATGTAATGTAAATAAAATAATCATCATTAATTAAATTATTATTGATAATAAATGGTTATTGTTAATGTTCAATATGTTAAACTATTAAATTATGAGTTTGCTGTAAATTATTGTTGACTAGTTAAGAGATCTATGTCGGTGTCTCTGTTAAGTGCTTGGCATGCACTTAATTTGTCTTTGTCTCCTTAAAATTCAAAAACAGCATTAGAAATTGTTGCCTCGCACATCACTTTTAATTTGAACATCACCCCTGTCCAGGTGCCAGAATTCTCTGTCGGTGCTTTCAGCCATTAATAATCAAAACGCAGATCTGTAATTGTATACCACTGAATGGCTCAGCTTTTGTTGGAGTTTTTCCCTTTAGATACCTAGTGTTTTTTTTTCTAGATTTTAATCATAACATGAACGTACGTCTATATAGAGCGATTCCTTTGTCAGCTCCAGATGTACAGTAGCTTTTAGGCCTGAATTGGATGTTTTGGGTAGGTCACCTTTCATCTCTGTGAGGGAAGTACTTGTACCCTTATCATTCTTTCTTGTACGCTGCAGCCTCAGACATTATTTCATTTTCATGGTTTGATTGTAGTCAAATGACCACTGCTGTCTCATATACAATAATTATTTAAAACTGAACCTGTAGTAACCTTTTTCAGACTATTTAGGGTATTAGATCATATTCACTACACAGTGGTCTCCCTTATGCTTATAGTGTAGCACGCAAGTGTTGTCTTGCTGTTGAGGTGTTACTTTATGTTGTTACGTGGACTGATAATTGTAGGCCTGTGTTTTTAAAAACTGCTAGTAGTAAAATAAATTCCTGGGTGAAACGTTAGTGTGCATGTCATGACTTAAAGTACTGAATGAAGCAGTAACTATTAGTGAATTGTAAACATTTTAAACTACTTTATATCTAGTGTACTTCTTGAATGTACTTAAACCATGAAATGAATAGGAGTACCTGATTTGTGCATTGTGATCGTGTTTACAATACAAAATAACAGGCCATGTTTGCAATTTTCTTTTTAGAATATTCATACAGATCTGTAATTTTTTACATACAGTGGCCCCAAAAGAAATCAATTTCCAGACATATTGAAGCAACACCTATTTATAAGCTTCCCAAGGAGGTTATAATTTCAGTCTGTAGTTTTTAAGATGTTCATTGTCCACCCCCCCCCCCCAACCTGCGACCTGTTTTTTATGCAGTACTAGAACGTTGTTTACAGAGCAAACTTAACATCTCACTGAATAATAGTGTAGAATACTTCACTTCACAGTAGGGATCGGGGTTTGAACTTGGTGCCAAGCCGGCAGAGTTTGAATTGACTGTAAGGTCAAGGAAGGTAATGGAGACGGCATGGAAGTGGTTATTTTTCTTGTTTTGGCGTTTAGAAGTGCTTGCTCTATATTCCACAGAGTCCACAGATGTGACAGAGAATAGGCTAGTACAGCTCCAGTTGAATTGTTTCCTGGGTATGAAGTCCAACAGAGCATCTTTGGCAGACAGTGGAAATAATTATAATTTCGCTGCTTTGAATTCTTGCTCATCTTGAAACACTTCAGTAAACCACAAAATCCTGCTCTTAAAAATGGGCTCTTCAGCTAGGCCATGTTACAGAAGAAAGGGGTGGAAGATTTCTTGTAAGGGCTTTGGAGGCACATTTGTCACCAGATGAACAATCTTTTTGTGTGCTCTTCGAGTATGCACAGAGGTGTATCAGCCCAACCAAGTCGTGAATGACTCTGGTGCGGCTCAAAAAAAAATAGTTTCTGTTATTATTGCAAAGGTTTTACAACCCGGGAAAAAAAGCAATTTACACAATTGGGAAAATGTCATCTGCTGCTTGGTGCTGCATCCTTTTTCTTTGAACCAAAGTATTATTCGCTGAGTGAAAGTTAGAAGTGAAATATTGAATTGACTCTGCAGTTTCACTTTCTGGAGACAGTGTGCAAATTTGAATCGCTGCATCTTTTCAATTTCTAATTTAGAAAGCGGTCTTATATGACTTAAGTATCATTAAATCATTGCCAGTGTCATCAAAGTTACCTTTATAAAAGTAGTCCATTGTGTTTGCTTAGTACTTTTGTTAAGGATTGCATAATACATTAATAATTAAGGGGAAATTGATGTTATGAGGTAATGTATTACTTTACATACTGTACTTTTAGTAACTATAGAAACACTACTGTGATCATTGTATCCGATATGTTTTAAATTACTTTCCCTCAACATCTAGTCTTTCAAAAAGTAAACCCTTACAGAAGAACCTTGTTATTGTAATGGATTTTCAAAAGGCCAACGTGTGTGTACCTGTAGACTTGAAAATAGAATAAGTTTTTGCAAAGGGTTTTGTACACCATTTCCTTAGTAGCCACCTCAAAGTAATATTTACTGTATGATTAGTGTGACACATGGCTGTTACCCGTAGTAACAAAAACTTTTCAGGCATTATGAAAACAGAAATTAAAAGATCGGTTTATTAAATTCAAACAGTTAAATTGATCTGAAATTAAACTCCTTTTGCCGAGGGTGGTTACAGTTTGCTTTATGAATATTGTGTGAATGAATCTTTTCTTTGTGCTGTAGCCATGAGCTGCCCCAGTGCAGTCCGGTCTGTAGTGTGTGTAGCTATACCAGGTGGACTTGTCAGCCTGTCTGCCCATCTTTTCACTTTTGTTAGCAGCCTTGCCTCTTACCTTAGGTGGCTGAGGCTTTTAATTCACTTTTCATCCATCATTTAAATGCAGAGTTCTTAACCAGCCAGATTTTATAGTGCTGGTAAAAACTTAACCATTCTATTACAAAACCATAATGGAGAGAGTGAAAGGTTGTTGTTTTTTTTTAAAAGGGGATGAAACTGTGATCTGGTCATTTCTGAACAATTTTTTTCAAATGATGAGACAAAAATCTAAAATACCCCCTCTGTAAGAGATAATGGAAAATTTTGCAAGAGTCAGCATGCTTCTTCAAAGCGAGCGAAGAGCACGGAGGACTTGAAAAGCCGCCCACACGATGTTATTGCAGTTTTCTGACGGGATTCACCAGAGAACAGTTAGAAATGCACAAATGTAACGTACAGTCGAACAATCGCATTGTAACCCTGTTCTTTAAATTCTTGCATTGCCACCAGTTAGTGAGTGTACATTATAAAACTTGTTGTCAGTGCCTGCAGTGCTTTGTTTATTGAAAAGAATATCTGTGTTATTATGAAGTAAAAATAACAAAAGAAGAATTCTCCTTCACTTTTTTTTTAAACTGAGTAGAAAAGCAGGAAGTGTGTTTTCTAGCTATTTCTTCTAAAGCCGATTTTTATTTGTATTAAACTTTTTTGTAGTTATTGTAGGGATCTGAAAACTTTAGTGTACAGTATATTGATTTCCTGGACTAACAAAAAATGTACCATATTTCAATATTAATTTGTATAGTGCTGCTGTGAATTAAATGTGATTTTACCACTTTTTTTTACCACTGCAAAAGAGATGAAGTTATGGTTTTTTGTGTGTATTGTATGAAGATCTTCATAGCAGTGTCATGCACGCACTTGGCAGAACTTGGCTGGCTTTGTGGTGTCAAAGCCAACAGCTGAAGTAATGCCTTCTTCTGGTTAGAGAGTGCTGGGCGTTCACTGTAACACATCGCAAGACCTTTTCAGTGCTAGCTGGACTATGAGATCAGTAAATGCAGAGCTGGCAGGCAGCTCTTTTTTAGGTACTATGAGGGCAGTGGCAATTTGATGTGCTGTAGCTGCTGCTGTATATAATCTGCATCAAAAAGCCTTAACCACAGAGCTCATGTACCTGACCTTGTTTAGCAGTTTGGAAAGCCCCTGCTTTGTGAATGCTGCTGTAGTGCTGCCTTTTTTTTTTCCTGAGGCAGCAAATGAAGACTGACGGGACTATAATGACCAGATCTCCCAAAACACATGCAGAATAGATACTCACAACATTCTGAATCACAGCTGTCTTGCTTAATTCGATAGTAAAGTCAGATAGATCACCTTTTTTACAGCTAAATGAACTTGACACTCTGCTGCATTTATAAACTGAATAACGAGCTACGAACTGCTTCCTGATAGTCCTGTCGCACAAGACATTGAGAACGAGGTTCATCTGAATAGTCCCTAAAACTGAATACGGACCTTAAATAGCGATGCCTTTTCCTGTTGTTGTTTGATAGTATTTGCTATTTGGTCTGGTCTGCATATTTTGATTAATCTCTGCTTAAATATTTAGACCAAAACCACTTCTTTTGGCTCTTGTTTAAATCTACTTTGAGGAAGTTACATTTGAAGATAAAATTACATTTTACTACAGTGTTTGCAACTGATGTTTTCTGAGCTCTTCTTATGTTTCCCTGAGGTTAAGCTGACCCTATAGGTTTGACTGCAATTGTTTTTCTTTCAGTATTTTAATTTTATTATATATTATATAAGTATAGTATGACAAATTTATAATAACTAGTGGTGTGAAGTTTTTCTAAAATTGTTTCCAGAGTTTCTTCTTGGTTTTTAAAATTTCAGTCATAAAAAAAGGATCCTTAATTACCTGAGATCAGCTGTACCATAATGTGAGGTATAAATAAAATAGAGCAAAGTGAGGAGGCATCTGCTGCAAAAAATATAATAAGCTTTTGCAGGAGCTGGCTGCAGTATGTTCTTTGTAACATATTGGAATAATACAAGAATACTTCCCAATTTACAGGGATCTGTAAACAGGATGCATACTTGACTTGTTTCAATAGTATATCACAGCACTAGCGTTGCCAGTCCAAACATATCCTGTTTCCTGAGCCATATCTCGCATAACAACACTTTTTTTTGTGTTGGCGATTTTAAAAGTTTGAGCTTTTGACTGCATTTGAGCATTATCCAATTAGTTATTAAAATAGGAATGACGCAGCCAAATGAAATGTAACTCTCACACTTTCAGGATTGCGTGGTTGGCTTGAGAGGTCCTTTAGACTTTCTGGTAAGACAGCAGTCACTGGCCAGAGCAACCCCCTGATCTCTATCCTCTGTTAAGAACAGGTAGCGGTGTGCGGGCCAGTCTTGCACCCCATTGCCCCACACAGCAGTCTCAGCTGAGGATGATCCTGGTATGTGGTCAAGGGTCCGGGCTGCAAGCATTTCACAACCTTGTGGTGAACCAGCCAGCATCCTGGTTTCACTGTTCTTGCTGCATCCCAAATGCCAAACATTGAAGTCAGTGGACATCCCTAATGTGTTGGCATCAGTCCTATACATTGCTGAGTTTGTTCTCCGCTATGAGTTACTCCCCCTGTTGAAAAGAAACGCAAACTTTGTGGAGGTTGTGTATGTGGAGAGCACAGTTTTTTTAACCTGGCCAGCACTTCAGTCAGCATGTCCATCTGGCTGCCTTAAAAAAAAAAAGTTCATTCAGAATGAATTTCTTTGAATGTAAATTTTGGTTCACTTAAAATTAGATCACAGGATGTTTCGTAAAAACTCAAGCAGGTCAGCTTTCATATTCACCTTTGGTATTGATTTAACCAGAAATGAATTTTGATGTTGCCCGTGATCACTCTGGCTCACTTCAGTGCTGTTTTCACAGAAGGTCATTCTGTCACTCCATTTGTAACCTTGGGTCTGGAAAAAAAAAACGTGGTGCGTGCGTTTCGTTGTGGTCCATAAGCTCTTGCAGAAGCACAAATAAATAAAGGCTGTATGTGCGCATGAAACTAAACCAGGTATTAGATTAAATAGGCACAGGAAGTAACACTTTTTTACCAGCACAGTTTGCTTTTGAATGTTCTTTGAAACCACTGATGCTTTCAAGAGCGTACTGAAGGTCAGGTCAACTGACGTGGTTATTTTGTGTTCAGTACTTTCACTAGGGATAGGGTGAATTACCTGTTGCTTCTTTCAACTCAAGATTTTCACTTACGGGTCCTTTGAAGGGAGTTTGGCTGTCGTCTGATGTGACAGAAAAGCACAGGGCTTCATTCTAGAGGTGTTCTGTAGGTAGGGGCTGTCGGGCAAAAAGCTTGATTTGACATTCGCAAACCACAACTCAGGTCCGATAAGAAAGAAAAAAGACAGCATTACCACAAATCTAGTGTGGCTTTAGACAACAATCTTTCTTATTTTGGTAGCTGTTGCTGGGAAGGAGAGAACTGACATGTGATTGGTTTGTTTGTGACGTTTAAAAAAAACGCAGGTTTAACTGGTAAATGGAGCTAGTATGTATTTTTGCCGAGAGATAATCAGGTATGGCACTTACAGAGGGACACAAAAGAAAAATGCAGCTCCTTAATCTAATAGGTTTAATCAAGTATTGATTACAAATATACAAATATGCACATACATGAATCGTGACAAGTAACACGCAGTTAAAATGACAACTTTATAAGCCAGCGTTGGGTATGACCTCACTGATCACTAACACATTGATGCTGCATTGATGCTCCGACCTGTGCAGCCTATGGATAGGCTGCTGTCAGGTAATCAGATGTTCTGCCTCTTTTCCTGTGCAGCTGCAGCCAGCTGCCGAAATTGGTGGCTTGCGGTTGGTGGCAATGGCAGGGTTGGTCCCACAGGTGTTCTGTTTGACTTGTGTCAAGAGAAAAATCTGACCACAGCAAGAGCCCTGCATTATTTTAGTAATGTTGCACCATTGCAATCCCTCCATTGTGTAATGTGATAGGCTGTGTCAAAGAATGGATATCTGTAGACTTCATCATTGTATCACTGAGAAGTAAGGTTGCTCTTAAATCTGCACCCTAGATGTTATTGTGATAAGGAATATTTCACTCTTCCACCTCCCCAACAGTTGACTGCATTGGTGTAACAGTCTGCTGAACACTCACCATGCCGTCTTCACGTACAGGCTTCAGTCATGAGCAATGCATCATTCATTCGTGAAGAAAACCATTTCACCCCTCCCTGAATGGTGAATTAAATGGTGATTTAATCATTGTATCACTGTCGGTGCAATCTGTGAGCAACATGTCCCATGTAGTTTACAGAGCCTGTGAGAGAAGGATCTCATCTCAGGTGCCCCCAGGACAGGGCAGCTCACTGGCTGGGCCCAGCAGTCAGACCCCTGGCGGATTCAGTCCAAAACAGTGCCTGATCGCAGAGATGACTGCAGCCCATGACGGCAAACTGGGATTAAAGAGCAGTGCAACCAAGTTCAGCCTTTTACAAGCATGTGGACTCTTCTGAAAGCCAAGTCCAGGGACTGCATGTTTCAAAGTTGCTATCTTTTTTATATTAGTTTGCAGTAACTAGTGTAAAACTTTAAACTTACTGTTTTACTGCTTCATATTGGAGGTTAAAACCTGTTAAAACTAGCGTCAGATCATAGTGCTGTGCAATATCTGCTCACTGACAGTTGAATAAGACCGACCTATTGAGCAATTTTACAGGTGGGATGAAGAGCAGTGGGTGTTGATACCGTTTAACTAAATCTGTTTGAAGCATCCACAAGCTGTTCACAGAATTACCTAAGGATCCTCATAAATGTGGAGATTGTGGAAGAAGGTTCTGCCGATTTAGGTGTTAAGCACTGCCACAGGTCAGACCATTTGAATCAACCCAAGGGCAGGCAGTAATGCAACACACTGAAGCAATTGTGTTTAAAAACACGGCCAGATGTATCAGTCCCATATGGGTTTCAGATGGGTTTTAATAGAAGAAAAAGGCAAGAAAATGTTACAGAAGACGTTTGGGGAATTTTTCAGGCTACATATGTTTTGTATTAAAAGAGTAATCTCGGTTTTTATACTGGGTAAAACACATCTTGTAATGTCTCCAGATTTAGACCATGCCTTTAAACCCTTCACAGCAAGACCTAGTGAGTTTATTCTAATCTGTAGTTTTCTTTGTTGCTTTGATTGTGATTCAGTGAATGCAAATCTGATTTTTGTTTTTTGGGTTATGGTGCTCGCTAATTTCAATTTAAGGTGTAAAAGCTGAAGGAGTGAGAAGTCTTTTTACATACAACACCAATGCAAGATTTTATAGCCTTCAATCTGGCTATTTTTTGATTCCCTTAAGCACTGTAAAGAAACAGATAATAAGCCCCTAAAAAGCACATCCAAAGTGTGCATTTAAGTGTAATGTGGAGGAGAAACTGTTTCTGGGCTGAACAGATGGGTTCCTGTGCTTTTTAAATAGGATAAATCTCTGTACTTTGGAATTGGTTAGACATGCAGGCTGAATGTTGTTTCTTCATCCTGTTTTTATTGGTATGTTTTAAACTCTTTCAGTCATTTGTTTAAAACCATATGAAAACTCCATATATAAGACATTTTCCTCTTTTTTCAGGTGGAATGGTTAAATAATTTAGATGATGGGAGTAAAGATTTATTAATGAATACAGCTTGTGTATGAGTGGGGAATTTTTGAGACATATATCATATCAGAATTCCTTAGTAACATCTGGAAAAGGCAGTAGGAGTGAACCTTTCCGAACCTCTTGCAGAAGATAATTGAGTAACAACTGCAGTGGTCCAGTTATTCCAAGGTGCACGACACTCAGTGTGCCTCGACTTCATTTTTCTCCAAATCAAGTAGGGCTGGAAAACCATACCAGGCAGACCAGGCAGGCTGTGGACTGGTTTTAGTCAGAGGTCTGTGGGAATCGACTCCTGTACCCCTGTGTTACTACTGCAATGCTGTGCCAAGCAAGGCATCTGGGCTCCAGTTTCTTATTCCCAGGGGGTTGGGCTGGGCCAGTGTGACAAGGGTTCCCCAGGTCCCTTTAAAGCTCCAGCACCTGAAGAGCTGGTAGCGGTCAAGGTAATACCGCGCTGCTTGAGGTAATTAGGAGCTGACTTGGAAAGAAAAGGACACACTGGCCCACCAGGGAAGGGGTTGGACCACCCTGGCTTGGCTCTTTTAATTGCGAAAAAAGAACTAAAGCATTCCTAGTCTTTTTGGGAATAAAGAGACTGTGAGGAAAAAAAAAACAATTTCTACTCTGTGGTGTTTTTTTGCCATGTGCCCAGTCAGCAGAGTAATCTGGATATTATGTGGATGAGTTCCACACATCAACATGTATTTCATGATTGATTCTTACATTACAACAAATAGGTATGTACTCTCTCATCCAGCATCCTTGAAAGCTTTGTGATTTAATCTTAAGTGTTTTTCATTATTATAAAACTGGTGTATTTTTGGTATACTGTAGTTGCATTAAGCAGTGATTTCTTTTACAATAATTCTGTTGATAAAGGGGTGTGACTTGCATACATGTATCTGATACGTTGTGGAATTCTGTTCCAGAAGGAATCGTTTTAAACTGAACAATAGTTAATGGCATGATAACTTTCTCTGACAAGCTTAGAGTTATTTTTATGTACTGTACTACATTTCTTGTATCCTGGTGAGATCCACAGAAAGTTTGCAATAGCAGTTTCTGTTATTGCAGATCTGTTTACATCCCTGTAAAACAGTTGCCTTGTTTAGCTGAAACTGTAGTTTATATTATTTACAATTTGTGAATATTCATACTTAATAACACTGAGGCAAAGGTCACTTTAATAACTACTTATAGAGCACCCTAAGCTGTTTAGAAAAACTGATGAGATCCTTTTAAGGTTTTCACATTTTATGTGAACGAAGTGGTGAACAGTTCAGTGTACAGAAATACACTACCGTTTAAACGATCTTATGTCTGTGTCTGCAAAACACTGGCCTCCTGCCCAAGGTCTGGTCCACCTGGTGCTCTGTGCTTCCTGGACATACTCCGCATTACTCTGACCAGCTTTCTGAACTGAATTCTGATGGTTTTTCATTCTCAATGGGGAAACGAGACCATGTGATATTTCCAAGTGATAATCTCTAACTCTCTAAAAGCCTGAATTGTTAAAGTGTAGATTTATGTTACTAAATTCTGTTTTAATTTCTCCTCTTGATGGGACCATGCAAAGAAATGTAAACAGTGCTTTGGGTGGACTCAGTGGTACATGGAACAGGAGCTTGGCAGAATTGTAAATATATGATTAAAAGCATGAGGTTTCATCTATGTGTCTCTGCTGAGAAGAAAAGATGCAAGCTGAAGCATAACATCAGAGCCTCCTATCCTTAAAAAGCACACTTAAACCTGCCTTTCCAGACTTGTATTGCCAGCTGTAAAGTGGCACTCACTTACAGCTAGTCTCCTCAAGGAATGTATTTTGGTAATTATCACATCATTAGAGAACAAATCAGTTCATTAGTGTCAGGCCGACTTGCTTTTCACAGATGTATATATAAATCTAAAATTAAATGCTAAAAGAAATTCAGATCTTTCCAATTAAAATTGAAAAGGCTGGCTTAAGAGAATAAATCCAGATTTGCTCTTTGTTTTTCTTTTGTTCTCTACATTATTCAGCTGCAACTGTCGATGAGATTTGTGCTAAAGGTGCCCTGTCAATGGAAAGTGAAAGGACTCGGGTGTCTGCTGAGACATTTTCAAGTTTTGTCGCTTGTTTTACAGCGGAAGAGCAGGAACCCACAGTTCCAGATTTCATTTGTGTTGTTGATGATCAGAACTGTTGGTCGGACGGTCTGACGATCTGACTGCTGTATTAGGAGAAGGGGAGAACGCACGAGCAGTTGTCTTGACTGCAGTATGCTGTTGGCTGTGCTCTAAGCAGAGTGTTTGGAGAACAGGCAGGCAGGAGGTCAGAGCCTGTAGTACTGAAACGCCTTTCATGTGATCGTAGTCCACAGCCACAGTTTCGAGGAACAGGCCGTAAAATTAAGAAGCTGTGACATGACTGTAAAAAAGAAATTGCAGAAATGAAAGAGCAGTGCGGCTGGGTGAAATTGAAAGCAACTCTAATGGGGAAACAGCACATGCTCAATGAGGCCACGTGGCTGAAGCCATGCGGCGAATCTGCCCAGACCTGGCTGTGCACTGTCCGATAGCCCAGACACCGCTGGTCAGAACCCCGCATAGAGTAACCTCAGGCTGGGACTGTGCCATTGCTAGTGACCACCACCGGCAGGAGATTGACCCAGAATGCCAGGTAGGCAAGAAGGCAGTATTCTTCTGCAAGATCCACAGTCATCTGCCACTCGACCAGGAGTGAATGTTATTTACATAAAATTTACATAATTTAAAATAAACAGATTAACTAATGTATTAGTTTTCATGACACAGGACATATCTGTAGAAATGTCAGATAATCATTTTCAGACATTTTGATAACATCTCTTACCCTGCCTGGTAGGTTGATGACTTACAGAAAATTCAGACTTGCTCTGAAATGCCAGTGCATGAAAGAAGTTCAGTTGCCTTATGTACAATACTGCGGTTAATGAAGCATAATTGAATAAAATGTTTAATTAGACCTTTTTAATCTGCCCCACCCCCACCCCCTCTCACCCCCCGCCAGAGAGTCGCAGCTTTGGAAATATTCAATTTAGATCTCTGAATGTTCGAGTCTTTAAAAAAAAAAAAAACACCATTCAAAATGTCAAATTAGGACATTTCGTTTTTTGTTTTTTTTTAGGTGAATTTTTATAGAATGCAGTTAAAATAAAAAAAAAACAACATTTGATACTCAGGAGTGGAGCTTATGGCTTGCTTAAGGAAAAACTATAAAAACATGTTCAGTCAAGCGTCCTTGTGTCAGGCCCACAGCTGAGGAAACCCCCACTCCTGTCCTCAGACGCTGGCAGTACTGGGATGACTGGAGTTGGCAAGCACAGCTGTGGGCACCACTGACGAGCTGCAAGAACGATTCTTCAAGACCCCTTTGTGGGGAGGTTTCCTGTGTCATTATTATTTCCTCAATACAAGCTCAGTATGTATAAACACAACATGAGGGCTAGCCTTTTAACAGTGCACATGCCACCACCTAAAAAAAAAGGAGGCACTGTCTTTTTTTTTTTTTAGGAAAAAAACGAAACCATTCCTCCCAACCTTGCCTTGACTTTCAAACAATAAGACTTCCTCGCTTGTGAACAGGGGCCGGGTTAGGAGGGGGGGAGTGTGTCTGCAGGCCTGGCTGATTGGCTGATTGACTGGCCAGTAGGAATGCACATCTCTAAATTTCTGATGCCAGTTAGCCAATCAGCACCTCCTGAATGGACACCTCTCCCAACTGTTAACCCAATGAGGGCAGGCTTTTTTGACCCCGGTTCATGGCTATACCATGCTGCTGCCCTGTCATGAGATCTTGTTGGCAGTCCCTGCATTTTAAGGAGCTGCCTAACAAAGTGAAATATCCTTCATTATCTCCCTGTGGTGTGTATATATGTTCATCTAGGTTTTAGCTAAAGTGTTCGGGTGAAAAGAAAAGAGTAACACACAAAATAACTTTTTTTGCTTGACGACGCCGCACTAAAGCCAGTTCTTTCTGAACAACCTGAGCATAAAAAGTTCATGTAAAGTGGCGGCCTTCAGGTTAACCACAACTCACAGCACTTTACAGCTCAAATGTTTCAGTTTTACATGTGTTTTTACATGTGTTCAGCACAAATTCTTCCTTATTCTTATTTAAATTTGACTATTTTCATATCCTCATTTCTTTTGATTTGCTTCAAAAAGGGAATTGAATCCTTTTCTTATTGCATGTCCATGTGGGGAACCTTGTAAAGATTTGCAGTCTAAGCCTAATCTTTGTTTTGCACAAGAGGTTTTTTAAAAAAAACCTTTATAGATTTGTAATCTCTGGATTCTGAATAGGTTGGGTTACTCTAATTGCGCTGCTAGTTCCCAGATCAGCCCAGTGCTACTGCCACTCCAGCCTGGGGTTTCCTGTTGGGCTTCGCATACTGTGAATTTCCTTCTGTTTCATTGAACATTTTTTTTTTTAATTGTGTATTCTACTTTACAGTTGAAATGTTAAATAATAAGCATTGCTTTCTTACTCTACACATGCAGTCAGTATCCCATGGCAGATAACTCAGCTTTTACAATAGACCTTTGTTTCACAGACTTTAAGAAGTAATTTTGAAGAGTGGTAGACTGAAAGAAGAAAGTAGCTGATGGGTTTATTGATGTAGCAGTTACTGATTGGAAGATAAGCATCAATTACTTTTGAAAGTAAACTTGATCATTTTTTATAGTATTTTATATACAGTAGGCTGCTGACTCAGATGGACTTGCATTGCAATGTGAAAAAGCAATAGTGTTTTTTTTAATTTATAAATATTGGATAAGTCTTTTCCTGCTAACATATGATCCTTAGCAGCTTATCATTTGGCTAATACGGAAAGAGTTATCTATTATGTATTTTTTATTGAAAAGCTCACCAATTATGTTTGGTGGATTTGCTGACTGTGTTTGCGTAGGTCACAGACTGTGATTCAGTCCTTTAGTAACCTTCAGTGTGCCTCATAAATAATATAATCATTCAAAAGGAAAATTTTAACCCCAAAAAGGTACCACTCATACGATTTCTATCCTGACTCGCTTCATTTCAACGTCAAACTTGGCACAGGATTCAATAGTTCTCTGTTTTCAGCACTGCAGGTAGTTCAAAAATATAAAAATAACATAAAGCAGCATTTTTTTGCTGTAGTTAAAGAGCACGAAATCTCCCTGTATCTCAGTAGCCAAAATCCTACAAAATCTCTGGACCAGATTATAAGATTTTTCCTTTAGATAGTAGCTTTTTTAAATTCTCCACTCCACTGTAGTTTATCGATCATGATAGTTGTACCAACCTAAGAAAATCTAAAGCAAACTCCTATGCTTTAACTTTCTGTTGTAGTTTTAGCATTAAAGCCTACAAACAGACTCACCCGAGTTTTTCAGTTTTCTTGTATCAACTTACAGTAAGTGTTCTTAGGTCTTAGTAGTTTAAGTTTCAAATTCAAATGTTACTATTCTTATGCTCATTGTACACTTTTTATTGCAAAACTATCAAATCCAATACCTTTGTGTATAGAGTGATGGGTTAACTGTTTCAGCTTTTTCACCCATTTCTTTTGGTTCCGAGAAATGTTTTTAAATTTGAATTTCCCAGTTTTGTGTTTTGTTTTGAATTCCTCTTTTTTTTTTTTTTTTTTTACCTGTAGTACCTTGATCTATTTCAGTGTGCAGGGACTAACTGGAACAGCGCCTGTGGTTCTCATGGTTTGGGTTTTTGATGCGAACATGTCGATGTCTTATTGTCTGGCGGGATTGAAAGGTATCACTTGTGCCATTCGTCCAGGTAATTTCCTACTTCATGTCCCCCAGAAATGTGCTTCACTGCCATCCTCTCCCCTGCTGCACGTCGAGCGGTTTCACACCTTTCTCTGGCATGAGTCATTTGTTAAAAACCAATAATCATCAAACCTTGCTTTCAAAATGAGTCGGATAATGTCGATAATACGCAACCATTTAGTAAAGCGTGTCATAACACACTAATTCCTTTGCAAACATGCGGGCCACAGCAATTACAAACTCAATAGATCCATTCATCTTGCTCTGGAGGGGCGAGTCGGGTGTTGTTTTAATGAATGAAAGAAACGCTCCTACTGCATTATAACATGTTCCGTACTGTATAAGGCCTTCATAAGCAATTAGCAGAGCAATGTGGTGTAGATGGAAAAACGCACAGTTTCTGAATTCCAGCCTTGTCTGTGTTTTGTCTGAATTACCACTCATAGTCTTCATCACCCTCGTCTATTCATGAGAGTGTCCTCATGAGTCTTTTCACAAGGCGCCTTCCTGGGAGATAATCCAGAAAACTGGACACCTGCTAAACTATAAGCTTAGTTCTCTGTGGAAGCCTTCTGCATGCAGCTGAAAGAAATGTTGCAGAAAAGGACAACACAGTGTTAGTTTTTACATACTGAGACTGTCTCACTTTTATCTGGATGATGGTCCATAGAGCATGAAGATAATGTCTAGTATTGTGTTAACCACAGGACCAGTATGTTGTCATCGAATGTCTGTGAAAGGGCTCCTTTGTGAAAGCTGACCACAAGAGAGGACATGGGCAAAGAATTTTGCTGCAATCACTTTTCAGGCACACTAAGAAATGTGTGTGGGCTGAAGGGATTAAATAGCAGTCAAGTCAGTCGGCCTTCTTTGATTGTAATTGTAGTCAGGAAAGCTACAGAGTAACCATGATGATTATTTGAAATTAAATAAATCCTTTGTCCAGGTAGATGTTTGAATTCTTACCTGGGAGAGACATGCCTATTTGACATAAAGGGAGTGAAAGTCGAGTTTGTATTTACCCAGTTTGAAAATGGGGACAAATTCTAAAGAAATAGTTTTTCTTTTTTCTTGGTTTTATAGTGGTGAACAATAACTGGGGAAGATGTAAGATGTGTGCCGTGAAAATGGCACAGTCGTTCCCTACACCGTCCTTTAACAAGAGTCATTTTATTGTATTTTGTAAGAAACTCAAAAGTGCTGCACGGAACGAGAGAAAAAAAAAGAAAATAAGATTTTTTCAGCGAAAACTTTTAAATGATAATCTAGCAGGTTCGATAAGTCTTTAATAAGATTGAACAATGTCTACAGTAACAAAGTCTCTAATGGATGTGGGCAGTGAGTTCCAGAGACATGGTGCTGGGCATGTGGTGCTGGTCTTTGGCAGAGAAAGAATTCCTAAGATAAGCTGGAGATCAGGCATGGACCATGAGCAGGGGAACCTTAATGCCCGCTATACATTTCAAAGGGGACCAGTGTAATTATAGAGCAAGGGGAGTTGTGTACTTACAGTTAGCATACCACCTCTGGCGTTTTGGAATCACTGAAAGCCATTTGTAACCTTTGAAGATACTGTATTAAGTAAAGCATTGCTGCTGCAGTCTAATCTTGATGGAACAGAGGCAGCATCAGTCAGGCAGACCAGGAGACTTAATCAAAAAGCGTTCCGCACGTGAAAGAAAATACCCTTCAGGAGAGGAATTCATACTTCACATCCTGCCAGTCTTTGTTCTTGGTTGCATAATTTAACCCTAAAATGAACTAACATTATGTCTAATTTGTGCTTCTAGTTCTTTTCATTTCTGGAACCTGTCGGAGGTTCCATTTTATCATTTTGTAAGTAATATAAAACCTCTAACTTCTGAGGAAATTCTTGAAGAGGCCCTAGCTGAGCAACTTATTAGCTCATATAAGGGTTCGGTTAACTACTAGACCTCAGCAAGAATGAAACCCAGTCGAATGTAAATTGAGAAGCCCAGGTTTCAGATTTCAAATTGATCTTTCTTTCACAACTAGTCATATAGATAGCGAACACCACTGGTGAAAGAGGCACGTTTTATCCTGATGATGTACATTACTAAGAACTTTTTTTATATATTCAAAACAGCACTGCCACTTTCTCACCTCCAAAGAGAAGCATAAGTTAAAGAACTATGTTGGCTTTCTGCAATACAATAATTTCTTTGATTTACTTTTAAGGGCACTGGGATTTTTTCTGTGCATTTGATACAACGTTTTCAAATATACTAAAGAACTGTAGCCTAATTTACTTTGGATCCAAAAGTATTTACAGACCATTGCCCACTCCATGCATACTGCATGCATCTCATGTAGAAGTCAAACTTTCCATCTGTTTGCCTCTTTTTAAATATGTCATATGGACTGCCATGAAAAGGGTAGAAAATGAAGGAGGTACAGTATCTCACTGATTGCGCTGTGCTGCAGCTGCTGACTCTGCAGTTTTTTAAGCTTTTTTTGGTAATACCAAGAATCTCAGCTCTTCTTGGTAAGTCTTGCGAGCTTTATCTGGAATCAGAGATTATCAGGTAGCTGCTCAGTGGATTAGGTGAGTCTAGGCGCAGTGTGCAGTGCAGCGTTTATTCACAGTGCGAGAGCCTATTTTGGTCAGCTTATCTCTTCATCAGGCCATTTCCTCCCTTCACTTCTAGCGAGCTAATTCACCAGTTACACTCTGACTCTCTCGACTGCAGCGAAGGAAACGAGAAAAGATGAGGAGAATTTGTGTTTTCTTGGTTGAATATTGTGCTTTCGTTAGACCGCACAGCAGCAGAATATTTTGATGACGGCCAGAAAAACGCTCATGAGAGAGGGTAACAACCCTGTTGCCGGTGTAAAAAGAGCTGGCATGACTCAACTCAAATGCTAGCATTCTTTTCTGGGTTAAAAGACCCCTGGTTCTGCTCTTCAGATCTGAACAAAAAGCAAGTCTGAGTGATTTCATTGACAGAGAGTGTGTGTGGAAAGAGGTTTATATAAAGAGGCATTTTGCCCATTAGATATAATGGGATGCAGAGACTTCTGTCTTCATATAAAAAAGTTTTGATAGTTAGGGTTTTCCTTTTTCTCATCTTATCTGGTGCGGACTGTTACGGGTCATTACGTGGGAAACAAATGGTATGAGAGTACAAACATTTGTGGAGGTAATGTGTGAAGTGTGAAAACCACATTTTTCTTACTTTTATGTTTATTGGAATTTTTTTTCTAGAACAGAGAGTTGTGTTTTCTTTATTCACCCACTTTGGTTCTGTGATTTCCATTTACTGGCAAAGTGTGAAGTGCAAAGAAAAACAGCAGGAAAGAAACTGTCATTCAAGGTTTTCTTTTTAAAGAGAGGCAGAAAGCGTCGGTTTTATTTTTAGATTTTTTTGGAATGTTTTCAGCTCTGATGTGTAAAAACCTGGATGGGGTTGTACATTCTCCTTCTTGTGTCGTGTTAAACTGGCTGGAGTTCAGTTTGTTCTGCCTCCAGGAATTTATTTCCTTTTTATCCAGCTGTAGAAGTAAGAGACTTTTAAATGTTGGACCTAATCTGCGTCCCTACGGTCTTTAAAGGAGTATATGAGAATCTCATTTTGCTGGTGCCTTACCAGTGGGACTGTACAGCTCGGTATAACCCTCAGTAGGTTTCCATGTTCCTCCTGCAGGTTTTTGCCAGGAGCTATTTGTTGCTGCAGCAGTTAATTAGCATGGTAAATGAGATCCCAGGCAACCCCTACAATACAAAATGTAGAAGAAATACTTGTAGGAAATATACAATCCAAATCCTTCACCTTCAACATCAGCTGTATTTTATATTTAAATTTAAACAAATTTACAGTCAGCTTCTAAAAAAAACATTTTGCTCTAAATGTACTTGTCAGAAGTTGACGAAATCTCTGCCATTCATCCTGCAAATGCGGAAAGACATGCAACTGCTTTTCCCTGTGCAGAGGCGCATCCTCATGTTGCGAGGGAAAGAAAGTGCAGATGCTGCCCTAGACGAGCTGTAAATTGTAACACAGTCTACGGCCGTGTGCCGAGCCTGACAGGAGCAGAGCTAGCACTGGGGAATCTTCCCGAATCGGTTTCACGGCCTTCCTGCTTCCATGAGACAGGTCCCTGGATGCGCAGTCTCCGATGGTGTGCAGGTAATGGGAAAAGCAGCTTGTTTTCCACGGAGGGATTCCGAACGTGGAAGGACATCCTTGGGGAATGTTTTCTGGCTTCACTATCCGGCTTGTTTTCAGAGGAGGATGGAGGACAAGGAACTTGTTAACATGCGTAAGCTGAGCAGGAAAACCAAACACCACCCCCCCCCCACCCCCCCCCCCACCCCCAGGGAGTCTTTCCTGGGAAAGGCAATCCTTGCGGCAAAAGATTTTGTTGAGAACACTTCTAGCAGTGTCATTTATCGGACTTGGTTTAAAAAATGAAAGGTCCAGACCCCAGTGTGTGTGGGAGATCTCCGCTTAAAGTAGTGTGGTGGCAAGGACGTTTGCGCATAAAGTACTTCAAATGTTAAAGACTAAAAATGTTCTAAAATGCCAGGGAAGCTTCATTTTAAAAACAGTATGTTTAAAAATACTGTAAACCAGCTATGCTTCAACGGAATTCGTCCCCCTGTCTAACCATACAACAGACACAACCTTCTAACAACAATTTCTGTCCTGCTCCCAGTGAACAAACAAGCCCCCTTTGTACACAGCCTTCCATGGGAGAATTCCTCCTTCCATAACAACCATCCGGTGAAACTGCACACGACGCAGCGTTAGGGCCGCTTTGGCGGTCTCTAGTGGCAGGTCCCCGGTACTGGGTCACCTGGCACACGGGGTGGGATTAACATCTCAGTGTCCGTCAGAAAAGTGACAGTTGCGTGGTGGTCAGGCCATATTGTGTTTTTAGTGGAGGTACCGAAAAGGAAACCGCAGGCCCAATTTCTAATTTCTCAGACCAGTTGTGAAATCTCAGTAACAAAAAAAATCAATTAGCGATATCGCGTAATTCTACAAATTTCTAATGAAGTGCACAGTGGTGAAGTTAGTAGAAGTACCGTGTGGTCTCCGTGCAGTACGGTTTAGATGAGAAACTGCAGGTGTCGTCAAGGGCAAACTGTGATGGCAAAGAGGCCCTTCCTGCTCACTAGTCGCTGTCAGCAAATGAGACAATTGTGTCGTAACAACATGAAATGTTATGAGTGTATTTTAGTTGGTTGGCAGGCTTTTGCATCTGCGAGGTTTTTTTGCCTCATTCTGGATCACAGATAAAGATTGTTATATGTCTATGAACACATTAAAACTTTGTTTCTTTGGTGATGTAAATTGGAGACTGTACTTTCCACCATTGAGCTGGTAGTTTCATTATGGTTTGAAATGCACTCTTCATGGCCAGTTCATTATAACCCCAAAATATAAAATAGCATTACAGTTCCCCTTTAAGCTAGTTTAGTAAATGATCATTTGTTCTTGCCAGCACACCCCTATGCAGTTTGATGTTCATTCGTTATGCTGTTCTCTCAGCGAGGGCTTTTGTAGACTGAGATAGAGATTTTATGTAATTAAATAGGCTGTTGTAGCCTGCTGCTAATTTAGTTGACATCAAATTAAAAGATACAGGCTAGAGGAAGCAAATCTCCTCAGCCAGATAATTCGTAATAAAAGGTTCACTAGCTAAGTGTTGCTTAGACAAAAATCACCTCGATCTTTAACCGCTGCAAATGATGATGACAACATGATGGTTTTTTGGTCATGGTGTATCTGGTGTAGTGCAAAGGTTCAGTAACTTCACAATGGAAATATGGAAAGCATTCAAGTACCTTAACCTTTTGTCACCTGCTGGAAAAACTCCCTGCTGAGTGAATGAGGTCCATGCCAGCTTGTCTGAAAGTCTTTCAGAGCCCTGCTTGTATTTTCTAGTCCCAAAATTGGCAGCCGACCCCGTGCACAAATTAAAAAGTTAAATTTTAAGGTGTGCTTAAACATCCATCCTCTTCTAACTGCTTCGGTTACAGTACGTTTGGGCTGCAGGGGAGCCGGATCCTAATGGCGGGATACATCCAGGTCCTTCTCAACACACACACACACACAGCGTAACTGTGCTGCCCTACTTTAAAATATTTCTAAGTTTGTCTTAGCTGGAAATTGAAATAGTCACACATCTGTTATTCAGTATATTTGAGTTACAGCAGATTATGTGAATGTGTTTGGATGCTTTCCTTTGTCCCCAGTTTTCTTTGTTGAGGTCATATAGCACATACTGTACCGTGTGTGTGAATTAAAATAAAACTTAACTGGGTTATATTCATAAATTCACTCTATTGGTCATTAGGGATTTTTTTGGTGCTGGGTTTTATTCCTGCTCCTGAGTGGAGTTTCCTTCTCTGTTGATAAATCGTGCACTTTTTTTGCGTGTTGATAAACGTGGACCCAGAGCTGAAGACCTCATTCACTTCATGACTAAGTTCCCCACTGCCGTTTGTATGGCAAAGCATGCAATTCACTCACCCACCTTTTTACTGGTTTCTTGAGTGGTCCCAGTCTCCTCTTACTTTTCCCAAGCAGAAATACCTCCTAATAAATTTGTCATGACCACATGTCACATTTCCTGTAACTTAAAGAATAAACAGCATTTCATACCTTAATAAACACCCACATTTTATAGAGGCAAAGGGATGTTTTTTTGTCAGTTTGAGTTAACTAACATGATAGTAAAGAGGTTTTCCATTTAAACAAAAATAGGTCAATATTTAACGCGACAAAAATGCAAAGTGAAATATTGCAGACATTTTTATGAGGCAATATAGCTTCCCTTAGGTTGGCTTTTGTCATGTGAAAGAATGATTTGTTGTAGTTAAACTGTACCTTTTGAAACATTAACATCATCCGTGGGCTGTGTGCAGAATTTAACTTTATTCTTACAGGATGTTTTCAAGTAAGCAAGTATTTGTGCTGAAGGTTGCCATTTAGACCAATCTCTTTTAACCAAGGAGGTTGGTTCATAGAGGGTTTCAGATTGAAATACAGGTCAGTCAGTCATTGCAGATTCCCCTGTGAATGTCCAAGCGCTTCATCCAGAATCATAAATTGTCAAACACATCTATAACCTTTCAATTCCACTCGCTGTGGGGGACACTGGTGGGTGTGAGCTTTAAAGAAAACCTCACTACAAAACAGTTTTTGCAAAGTACTGTATGCCTTAAACATCTGAGGAACCTTTTAAAGTTCATGAGCTTTGAAGCAATAGTTCTCCCTCCTCTCTTGTAGTGTTTTCTGTTACTGTCAGTCTGAATTTCCTCTTTGGTTAGAAATTGCCAGCTGTGGCAAAGGAGGTCCAAGAGCATCCAGGCACAACGGATACTTCCTTCACATAACGTTTCCATTTCACCCCTGTATTCTGAACATCGTGGGGTATTTACAGTTGCCTAAACAATTTTAACATGTCATGCCGGAAAAGAGAAACTTGCAGAATGGCTTTCCCATGACCCCTGGGCTCCCAGGAAAGGAGGGTTTAATAAAAGAGCTGTTTTATTACTGCTGTCTTCCATCTTAGAAAACCAGCTGTGAGTGGATCGTCTTGTGCGGAAAGGATGACTTTTATATGCAGACTGATTGGATAGTACTGCTGTTTGCAACCACTTGATTCGGAAACCCCAGAAAATGGTAGTGATCAGGTTTTAAGAATCTAGTTTATTATAAACACAATGGATAGGAAGGGAGAGCTTGAAATTGTTCCAAGTCAGTGTGCGACTCTGAGGGAATCGGCAGACCCCCACGACATTTTCTAGAGCCTCAGTCAGGACTTGATTGATGAGTTTTCTTAGATACTGACTCGACTCAAGGTTTCCCAACAAATACACGTGCAGCTCCTGTACGGGAGGACGATTGCTGTTCATCGCTCCGTCCTAATAGGATGTCAGTCTCGGACAGTTCCTGACGTTGGAGTTGTAGTGCTCTTTTTGGTCTAGAAGAACACACGCTCACGTCTTCTAACTTGAGCTGAAGCTGTAGAACAGCACGTCCTCACGAACCAATCTTCTTGTCAAATGCTGTTGAAACACTATCGCTCAAGGCCAGGGGTGAAAACAGTCCGCCAGCAGTGTTTTACCTTGTCAGTGTGGTGTGTGCAGATGGCTAAGAACCAACGTGTGGAAATGAGGAAGAGGGGGGCTGGTTCCTGGCCTTCAGAGAATTTCATTTCAAATAGCTATATTCACAGCAGCTCTCACCCTGCTTTTGTTTTCCCCACGGCTTGTCAGTGGTGCTTTTACTGCAGTCTGTATATGAGTCAAAACAAGTGGAGCCAATTATAACGTGTTTGGATGAAAGGATTATGTTAAGATGGTCAGTTTCCTACAATTTCGGTCCTGAAAATAACGGTGAGCCCGTGTGTCAGCAGTGCTTGGCAGCGCTTACAGCCTGCCTTAGCTCTAGAGACACACTGAAGACCCTTCAGAGGCCTGTGTCTCTCGCGGGTGGAAAGGGAGAGTCGACTCTCTCTCTCTTCCACGCAAGAGCTGCTGAAGAGAGGAGCGTCAGACTGAAACCCGGGCCGGGAAGTGTGATCTCCGTGCGCCGCGGCGGGGAAGTGAAACATCGTGGCGAAGCGTGAGATTGCGTGTCAGGACAGAGGGCTCGCATTTTGTAACGGACTGCGCTTCTGCATCGGATTTTTTTTTCTCTTTGGAGCGCAGTCCTGTTCCTGTTTTTTATTACCCCGTTTATTCTGCTCTCTCCTGTCATTCTCTTCCACTCGTGTCATTTTTCAGTGTTTTGGAGGAGAATAGGATTACACAGAAATGTCTTAAACCCACGGAGAGAAATCTTCTATTTTGAATAATAATAATATTGAACTGTGTGCTATTGATGAACACAAAGCTGGTTAACAGTAGAGAAATAAGATTTGTGAAACCGTTTGATGAGAAATTGATGCTCTTTGAGTGCTACTTGTCTCAAGCAGGTGTGTGAGAGTAGTTATTCAGCAGTGCTGTCAATACGTGGTCCTCAACTCAGTCTGCCCTACACAAAGTTATCTTTAAAAGGACAGAGAGCATTTTATTTAAGCTACTTCATTGTGGGAGGTCTTTCTTCAGACAGCCTATGGGTTTCACCTAGTTTCCTATTTCTGTGATATCACTTGCTAAGGTTGTATCAATTTTAAATTGTGAATACGCAGGTACGATACAGTAGTTGTGTCTAATCCACTGGAAATAATGCTGACTACAGTGATTGTGATTATGAAGCGTTCTTTCACGTTGTGTTGGTTGACCCTGTGGTGAAGACAGAGTCCTGTTGTGAAATCACCAGCGTTATTCAAATACTAAGGAAGTGAGAAAATCCCTCTGCCTATTACTAAACAGGAAATAAAAAATTGCTTAAATCAAGACAGTAAATAATTCAGTATTTTTATTTTTATTATTACAACTATTGCTACTGCTTCTTAAAGATTATCTGAACTATTCAAGAGATGATTTTTATTATATCGCACCAAACAGCCAGTCTGCGCATGACAATGAAGCCTGCATTGAGATTAAGGCATTTGATGGTGAAATAACATCTGTTACTGCTAGTGTTTTCAGAGCTTGTTTTTCAATAGTGCTGCTGCCTCACAGTTCTCTGGTCTTGCGTTTGATGGAGTACCTGTCCTCTCCTGGTCTCTGGGGACTTCTCCGAGAGCTCATCTAAAAGAGATTTTGTGTAGGTTACAGCCTGGCGTCTTCACACTGTTGCCGTGTGCTCCCTGCAGTGGACTGGAATCCCATCCAGCGTGTGATCCAGTGTTGCTGCGACCCTGAGCGGGAGTGAGCAGCTTTTTCACAAGGGGCGGATCCAAAGCGCAGCAAACAATCTAAGTAGAGACATGAAGAACACGTGTAAAAATCTAACAGAAGTGCAAAGCTGTGGCAGAGGGCTAGCATGCGATGTTATCTGGTGTTGGTCCTCTATGTTTCGTCACGGACAGAAGTACAAATCCCAGATTTTGTCTGGCCTCTCAGCAGCCATTGAGCAACAGGGTAATCAGTTTTGTGTGTTGCGTCTGGAAACAAGCTGCGCTTTGTTGTTTAAAACAAAGAAAACAGCCTTTGAAGGTTCAGCTGTGCACAGAATAAAGCCTTTTTTCTTCTAAATGTAAGACCCTGGGGTGACTCAAGACGACCTTGTGGTTCCCAATAGCATTCAAAGCTCCTTTAAGGCTTTATGTTAGGAAATACGCTGGCCGCTCGGGATGCTCCTTTGCAGGCCACCCACAGCTGCTTGCTTTTTCACCAAGAGGACGAAAAGCTACCGGTGAGCGAAACGGCCTCTTTGGACCAGCTGTCTCTCCTGCATCCCAGCTCTTTACACTGAGAGCAGGAAGAAAACAGAACGGTCCTCTTTGTGACAGGATGGACGTCACAGGTCCAGCTTCAGTGTATGTAAACAGTTTACAGTACATAACCATCCAGCATTGGTCAGATCTTGGGTAGAAGTAAACGATTCTTTCCTGTGCTGCTGCAAGGTATTTTCTCATTCTCTTGCACCAAGTCATTAGTGCTGGCCAACCCACCAAAATGCGTAAAAACAGCCAAATACAGAGAGGTCTGGGTCACATACTTAACAATTGCGTCCTGTGTTGTCTTTGACTTGAAAAGCTGGTCAACACATTTGTCTTCTCTAGAATTGGCTACCGTAACACCCGCTTACTGGGGTATCTAAGTCAGTACTGAGCAAACTTCAGCATGTCCAGAATTCTGCAGCCACAATCCTGACCATGTCGTGTGCAAGTGATCACATTACTCCTGTCCTAGAGACTTTGTACTGGCTTCCTGTCAGATTGTGAGATTGCTTCAGAATCCTCATTAACACCTATAAGGCCCTACATGTCTTGGAACCTGATCTCCTGTTTGCCCTCCAAGCCTGTGGTACGTTTGTCCACAAAATAACGAAAAGCAGAAATGGAACACAGTGAAAACTCTGTCATGCACTGGGCCTGCAGTTCCCAAAGCTGCAGACATGAGCCCTTTGCCTCAGTGAGGTTTTATGGTTTTGTAGATGCCAGCTTGTGGTCATTTGAAGCATGAATTAATGTAACCATTGTCTGATTGGACTAGGAGCGAAGTATCTTACTGTCCGTTTTCTCCACCATCTAGTATATTTTCTTAATTATGTTATTGTAAAACAATCTTTGAAAAGATTCTTTTAAAAAAGAAAATGAATCAGAGAATTGCTGTTTGTCACTCTGAAATGGTGTACTATTGCTGTTAGATGTGTTGGTTTTTAAATTCTATAGGAGTTCTTTACAGGAGTGAAGTTCCTTGATAGCATTGGTAACCCACTAGCCAGTTCACACACATATACTCTTAATTTCTCTTTTATTTTAGCAATAGGCTAGCGAGAGTGCTTCCGTCATCATCAGTGTTTCTCCTAGAAATAGAACTAGTTGGTGTGTTGGCTTATCCCTTACACAGCCACCCACTTCCCTGTTGAAAACTTGTCAAAATAAGATTTGTTATTATGAGATTTTGAAATGCCTTTCTTTTCCAAAGATCAGGTTTCTGTGCTGATCTCTCGCGTGTTTTCGGGAGGGTAGTTGCAGATGACAGTGGGCCGTCTGTGTTGAACACCATGACTGCAGGAGCTCAGTGTTTTGTTTGTCGCAGACCTAAGCGTCTGGCTGTGTGTTCCGATTCTGCTGTCCCAGAATGCTGGTGCTGTGATGTCAGCACAGGCTTACCAGGGTCAGGAAATAGGTTTATTAGGTTAAGTCACACCACAGAAGTATTTACTTAAACCTGTAAAGAGTATCAGTGATCTATCTGTCAAGATGATATTGATCTCACTGAGGTAAAACAAAACCAAAACAGTTAAAGCTCTGTCTCTCGCCCAGCTCTGAGTCCTGCCCTGTGCTTCTGAGATGTTGACTCCATGCTGGTGTAAACTCATTGTTCAACTGGAAAATCATTTACTCAACAGGATGAGCAGCTGATGGATGTGTGTAAGAATTACATTTGTAGTTAGTGTGCTATTAATTTACAAATTATCAGGTAGTATTGAAGTTGTCAGTTAGGGTCATCTTGTCTACTCCAGTTTTAAACAGATTGGTCTTTCAGTCAACTTAAAGCATACAAGTATTTGTTTCTGAACGCATAGAAGCAAATCATTTTTTCAGGCAGACAAGAAAAAATGGTGTCTGATAATCAACAGGAACTTGCAACCACGTTCTTTCAAATTATTTCGATATGACTGGTGACGCAGAGAAACTGTTTGGCTCAAGTTTTAGGGGAGAGCTGTGGCATCTTATGTAAAGGTTTTTGCTGATAATTGAGGACCAGAATTAAAATGAAAGGGATTTGTTTTGAAGAATACATACTGTATGGAAATGTGCATTATTTATTTATTGCTCTTGAGATAAAATTGGAAATACAGTTTGAACGCTGGAATATTTTTGTAGTCCTATTCTATTGCAGAACAGCTAGAAATGGGCCTTTTAAGCTTATATCTCCTCTCTTGGCTCATTCTCCAAGTCCTTCCTTCACTGTGTCTCAGGGTCTTCAGCTCATGTTGTCACCCATTCATTCCCATTCCCTGGCTCCCCAGTGTCTGTGAGAGAGAAACGCATCACACAGCATGACTGATCTCGCTCAGAGCGCTGTGCAGTGCTCACATGCTGATCCTGGCTCTCCCCTAGTTCTCCATGTTGTCATTTTTCAGTTGTGTATTCCCAGAATACTCGGTTGGGCAGCACATATTACTTGATGATTAATTGTATTTCCTGCACGCTGCGATGCATGTGGATTTCTTTTTGACACACACTAGATGAGGAGGGGGTTGAAATAACGGTGTCCTGGCTGCTTTGTTAATAAAGGACAGTGAGGGAAACGAAGAGAGCACCTTTCTTGTTGAACCGAGGAGATGTTGGAATATCACCCACTGGGATGTCTTCCTGTGCGCTGAAGAAGGATTATTTTAAAAGCAGCTACTTCGCATCGGCAGTATTTGCAAACGGAAATTCCACAGATGCTCACCTGGTCCTGACATTTTCTGGATTTTCTTGTGCATAGAAATTCCAGGGTGCAGGATGACGGGCTCTCGGACGTGATCTTGCTGCACCTGCGATGCTTTTGCTTTTCAAAAAGTGATTGCCAATCAGGAAAGGGCATGATACTTCCAGGCACTCTAGCAAACACGAAAGAACCACTAGCAGCAACGCCAGCCTTCAGTGCGACTTTAATTCTTGTTTTCTTCCGGGAAGATTATTTCTTCCATGTGTTCTGCCTGTGCCTGGAACACCCTTGAGCACTTGAGTTTGTTATAGATGGGAGACCCATGCTTTGGAATGAGATACAGAAACTGTATGTTGCGAGAGAAAGTTTGCAGTGCCCTCCTTGCTCAGGGGAAGTCTGTGTATGTGTTTCAGGGCTCCAGTCCCAGGCTGAGGGCCCCCTGCTCTGCTATTACTGAGATACGCCGCTGCAACCGCCTCGAGATGCCAGACAACATGAACACATTTGTTTTAAAGGTGAGTAGAAAATGTCACCTCCGGACCTGTGACTCTCCTGTGCTTGCATGCTGAGAAGTGAATTCACATTTGTGTCACCTCACATGTGGATTTGCTGCAGGCCATTGGTTTCTTGTCTGCTTGCTGGTGGCTTGTTCATCCAATGGTGTCATGCAGCCACATTGCTTGATCACTGAGTGTCTGCAGCAGCACAGTGGCTACATATCTCACTCCAGACAACCACAACCCTGTGTGTGAGGAAGCACCTTCTCTTCTCAGTCCGAAAATAGACTTCCACTTCATTTTCCTTCCTTAACTACCGGTGTTAAGAAAGAAGTATCCAAATCCTGTAGTAGTTCAGGTGGGGAGCTGCGTCAGCATGCGTAGGCTGCAAAGGAACAATTGATAGGTTTATTCCATGCTGAAAAAAGAAGAAAGAAAACACACAACATTTCGGCCGTGGAGCCTTCTTCAGGTGTCACCTTTGAAAAAACAAAATGTTTAGTTTTCTTCTTTTTTTCAGCATGGAATAAACCTTTTACTTGTTCCTTTGTATCCATATCCTGTCTTAACTATGCAAAATCACTAGAATCAGAAACTTAGAAGAGGTGTTTCTGGCAAATAAGCATTATCTAATGAAGAAGTGTTAGACTTAATATATTAGAAAATAACATTGCTGGACATAGACAGTACCACCTACTGTACTTCTATCTGCAAATGTATATTGTGCAGGAGCTTTATTTTGCACGACTGCCTGCTCATGAGCCTAGTTGTGTGTGCTTGCCTTCCAGCTTCGTCTCTGCCCTGTCTCCTCTGGCTGTGCGGTTTGCGTCACGATCAGCCACGCTGCTGTCCCCTGCCTGCTCCTAGCAGTCCTCCTCAGCCCAGTGTGGGGCCTGCAGGCAAGGCAGCAGCTGGGCAGCTCCTATCCAGAGGCCAGATAGCTGTTCAGGTTTTCCTTTCCCTCTGCCTATTTAATTTATTCATTTACAGAAATCCGCAAAAACAAAACCCCGAAGGCGAGTGATGATTTACAGGAGGCTTCCAGAGCTTGCGCGCCTGTGACCAGTCCATGCTGTGCGCTGTGCAGAGTTTTGCAAGAGTTGCAGCTGCTGTTCACCCTCTGATCTCCTGGTCTTCCTTCTTTTAGGTTAATCACTTCCCAGGCAGTTTAATATTTGAGACTGATAATGATCAGCAAGTGAGCTCCTGGACTACTGAAATAAAGGAATGTATTAACACGGGGTAAGCTTTGAATGCTTGTTTCTGTTTTTTATTCGTCGTGTTCGCCAAGTGAGAGGGGTTATCAGCCACTAGACCACTAGGAGTTATCTCCCATAAACTTGTACTTTTTGTTGACTCATTTCAGTCCTCTCCTTAATATTTGGTTTGGAAAGGTACTTTATTATTATTATTATTATTATTATTATTATTATTATTATTATTATTATTGAATCTTCAGAAACTGTTTCCTGCTGTGGTTTTCACAGTCATTGCATACAAACTACAAATGCAACTTTTCGTCACCACTGCTGTTATCCTTTGACCTGGAGCACCATGAGCATTTTGTTTTGAAAAAACACAATTCCTGGAGCTGCAGTATGACTTTCCAATACACAGAGGACATTCTGACTGGCCCCACCAAACAGCCCCGTAGGCCTCAGGCTTGTCTTTAGGAAGATCTCAAGCCATTTGCTCCAGGGTTTCTTTTTCTATTTTTCACACTTCTTTTTCTTCTTTCACACTTTCATTAGTAGTTACAGAATCCTACAGAATATTCTAAGGCTAATTATGGAATACAAAGGTCATTTCTCATTGCAGGTATCATGGCGAATATTGCTGTTGACACTGCTTTTCACTGTTGTGCTTGGGTTGCAACCAAAAACAGCAAGTGGGTCATGAGGCTCAAGCCAAGAGCAAACACCCCTGCCCTTGTAGCAGGAAACAACAGCAGATTTTGCACTGTTGCAGGCAGTCATAGGTTGTTTGAAGATGCATAGAGTGATGTTGTATGTATGACGTTACATTTAAACCTCTTATCCTGTTGTTACTTATCTCCAGTTGGATGTAGTCAAAACAATGAACAGCGTTCTGTACTGGTGTTTTCTTGTGTTGGCACTGCTCCACCTCAACTGACAGGAGGCTGGTAAAAAAATAATCTGGGATTTTAAATTGCTGTTTGACTGAAAGTATTTGACTGATTTGGCAAATATCAAAAGTACTTTTTTCTTCTGAAATTCACTTGTACTTCTTCGCCTTAGTTTTTACCCTCTGTAGCAGTGGGAATGATTTCAAAGACACTGTTCTGGGTTTGCTATTTAAAAACACTGGTCGATATGGCTGCTGTAGCACAGAATTGGAACTGGGGCCGATTTATTTGCACATGCTTCCTGGAAAAGCAAAATATCTGACGGATTAGTGTCTCGAAAGATATCCAGAATGAAGGTTTTGAGATGTAATGACCTCAGTACCTCAGGATGGCATAGGTTAATAGGACTTTTCTCTTTCAGAACGCGCATTTCAACATATCCTTTCTTCTTTACAAATCGTTTCCAAGGGAGTCCGTGTTAAGGTGGGGGTACAGAATGCTGAGCAGTGGGAAAGGTCCCTTGCTGTAGTGAGGCTAGGAAACTGACACTGGCAGAAGGAAGTGTGGAGGAGGGCTCTGGGATCCCTGGGAATTTCAGCTGCACCAGATGTCTGATGGGAAGAGTACCTCGCTCTCTTCTTCTCTGAGAAAGGCTTGGGTTTCACAAGAAGCATTGGTGGTATTAAGATTAAACGCCGGAAATTAAAAGGTGGTGACTTCTCTGCACAGAGACTGCAGTTGACAAGCTCTGCTTGCTGAGCCCTCTGTACTATCGTGAAACCAGTACAGTGCCGGTTTCAAACACTCCTTAGCAACGTAGCATCTAAAAAGTATGCGTCAGCCCACGACGTCAGTAATTCAAGCCACCTCTGGCTCACTCCTGTTTGCACTTCCAGTCTGCTGTTATTCTACTGTATTGACGTAGCCGCTGAAGGAAATGAACAGTGATCAGAAGACGTCGGCACGCACGCAGGCAGGTAGCTGTCGGGAGTTTGGTGTGCACTGTCCAGGTTGAGAGGCATCTCTCTGCCTGTTCTCAGTCTGTGTAGCACCGCAGAGCTGTCACAGCTGGCCAGTCTCCAGTCCACTGGGAGCTGACCAGAGACCTCAGTCTGTGCTGCATTTCATTGCAAAGGCTGGAACGGCTTTATGTCTTGAATAGTTACATCCCAGTATAGTGCAATAAGAATTTTTCAGGATTTCAAAATAAATTAAATTGGACGGCCCTAGCTTCTCAACTTGCCCCATTCTGATGTTACACCTGTCCAGCTGTTTGACCAAGGGGCTCTGCAGAGTCACTTTAACCACATCTGGAATGCTTCAACCCCTGCTATAGTTTAACACAAAATATAAAAACATTGTTTTAATTGAAGATCCATATGGAGTTGAAAAATGTCTTTTATAAGACCTCGCTGGATGAGATCCTCAGATGAGTTGGTTATTAACAACCAGACCAGCTAAATGGGCCCATCGGCTGTTGTTAATGCACATGACGTCAGTCCTTAGGTTCCAGGATGTTTGTGTAGGTTTGACAGTTTTCGCAGCTGTACAGAACTTTCAGCCTACTTCAATAGCAGGAGTGATCACAGCTTCCCTGTGATTAAGTAGATTCCATTCATTCAGCTAAATTATAAACTCTTTTATAGTGAAAAGTACCAAAACCGTATTGAAATAGTAATAAAAACATTTAACTGATGTCTAAGCATTAAAAAACTAAGAAGCGATGCGTTTTGTGACCAGCTTATTGATGGGGGGAGTTCTTTTATCTGTCTGATGTTAATGATATTTTCAGAGCTAGAAATAAGCTGGGAGTATTCTAAACAGCAGGAAGTGTTGTGACACCTCTGGCTTGTTTAGTTGTTGGTAGCTTTATGTCTGCATCCCATTATGGACTGACAAATCCCACCGAACCGGAACTGCATTGCGACAGGTTAGGCTGCCCTCTTCACTTGCTGGGGAAGAATTTCAAACTGGTTCTTTCGAAAGAAGGGTAGTATTTAGTACAGATGGCTTGTCCAGGGATTATACAGTGTCCAACATCATTGATGTCCACTGATGTCCTTAGGTCATTCTGGAATAAGGAATGCTTTCTTGTGGCATATGCTTATGAAAGAGTTAAAGTGTATAATCACGAGCGAAACTTCTTGTATCTGGAATTGTCTGAATTTTCTAGGATGACTCATTGCTGTAACCATGCTTTATCTCAGTGATGCAAGTACTACCTCGGAGAACTTGCTGGTTTCGCGCATTTCTCCGATAATGGCATCGGTGACTGAGCAGAGTCAGCACAGCTCTTGTCGCGCACCTGTTTCCTGTTTCCTGTTTCTGGCTGCCCTTCCACACAGGGTGGCCAGGCCCTGCCAATACCCAGGGCTGCCTCAGCCTGCAGAATCCCAGGCCGGGGGAGTCTTTCTCGCAGGCCAGCAGGAAACTGCAGCCCTGCAGTTTCACAGAAGTGGCTGCTGCAGTTTATTCAGCAGATGCATACAAAGAGACCCAACAATACCTCCCACTTTAGAGTCGAATTTGTGATTTAGCCTTTCTGCTAATTTACAGATATGAACTTTTGCAAAGGGGTTTGGAAAGACGTGAGAGTAGCCTAACATGCTTTAATGGAACATCTCTGCCTTATTTCAGCTTTATCAAAGCTAGACATTGGGCTGTGTAATTCAGCAATTTGCAACATATGATTATTAGAAGTTGTAGAAAATTATTGAGAAAGCTTGGTATTGATGTGCTAACTGCAGATAAAACAATTAATTGCTGCAATTGTATAAATTACTTATCTTTCCTAGTGGCTTCTTTTTAAATTGGTGGGAGAAGAATTCTGTGAATGATCCTGGCAATTCCAACAAAGTTCATGAGACTTCTACAGATCACAGGCTGGCCAAATGCCCCTGCTGACCTGTGGCTGTGTCAAAGACTTTCTAGAGAAGGGTTTATTTCACGCAAATCTTTTTTTTTTTAAAGCCTCAGAGGAAGGCTCTTCCTGTTATTGAAATGCTGAGAACACTGTCAGCAATTCATCAGGATCTGATTTGGCCTTGTTTCTACATCCACTCTCCGGTTTTCTTTGGGGCGGGAACAATAACATTTCACATTTCCAAGAATTACAGACGTGCTTCCTGGCCGGGCCAGCTGCTTTTTATGTCTCGCTCGGCTTCCTTCACCACTGCACCCTCGCTCTTCTGGGGCTTGTGCGAGCCCAGACGTGTTTCTCATTGCGGCCACCAAGAGCACCGAAAATAACACAAATTTACAGATTATGAGAGGAAAAAAAATGAAATTCTGTAGCTATGAAAGAAGTAGCTCAAAGACCAAAAATGCTCAAACTAATTAAGCTGGCTAACTAGAGCATCTAGCTGTTCTTATCTATGTCTCATTGCTCACAGAGCGTCTTTCTAATGTATTAGACTGGGGTGAAGAATTCCACAGCTACTGCAAGTAATATAACCAACAATAGGCATACTTTTCAGTTTGGTCACAGTTAAAGTTCTTTTAGATTTCTGAACTTTAAAATTAGACTCCTTTCCAAACCTTGGCCTTATTTGTTTTTTTCTCCCATGGTACAGTGGACGTGAAGGCTCAGCTGAGACAGCAGCCTCAAAGCCCCGTTCCACTGCATTGTCTTCCAGTGCTGCCCTAGGGGTTGACAGAGGTCATGAGCATATTTCATGCAAATGGAGATATTCGGATGAAATCTTTCAGTCTAATATCCGTTACGTTTACTGGATGCTTGGCAGTGATATGTCTTGAATGTGGTGAAAAAACTCCAGCCTTAAACTCCTCTAGCCCCTCAGTATGTGCTGCTGGTCAGAACTGAGTAACCCAATAGAACTTGTTAAAAGTAGTTAAGTTTAATGAATTAATACTCCCCACTGCTGCCCTTCCTAGTTTTATTTCAGCCTCGCTGTTATCATTTTACTGGATTTTCTCTGTATTATTCCTTGTGTGTACACATAATGCAGAGTCCTATGCAGCAAGTTGCTCTCGACAAGGACATCTGCTCATCAATTGGCTTTGAATCTAAGCATGGTTTGCTGCTGTTTTGCCCTTAACTGTGATGTTGTATCAATCTGGCAGGTCAGACAGTGCTGACATGGAGCTGCTAACTTCTCCTCTGAGTGACTTGTTCCCTAGTGCCAGGAGAGGGAGCTCAGAATCTATGGGCCAAGGTGAGTCTCCTTGCTTGGGGGTGGGGGGTGGGGGGAGAAATCAGACATCAGGTTTTAGTGTCCTTCAGGCACTGTAGCAATAACGGTACGTGCTACTCATTGGTAACGAAAACAGGGATTAGAAGGAGATGGATCTTAAACGGTAGCAGAAAACCGGTGTTTGTGTTTTCCTGGTGGAGCTCATACCATACTGCTGAGTTTCACTTTGAGCCCAGCTTCCCTCGGTGTGGTTTTGGTTAGTCTTTCACATTCACAGCATCACCCTCCTAGCATTCCCTGTTTCTAATTCAAGGGTAGATTTCAGTAAACCACACCACGGTTCTTAGACTCGGGAATCTAAAGCTTAGGCAGATCACCAAACATGACTTCAATGGCAAAAGGTGTATATTCTTCAGAAATGGTGTCTTCTGTCCAGGGGACCTGTGCACTCTGACTGACTTTCTTCGTAAAGTGCCCTGTCTGATGTCAGTGTTTACTGAACTTTATCCTGACTCACATTATCTTAACTGGATTGAAACAATCCCTAGGCATTATCACAGTGGAAGGCACAAGAGAAAGGAGGAAAAGCACTTTCTTTAAGCCGTGACCTGCAAACGTGGTGCTTTACACAGGCACCTTCTAAAAAATATTTGAACGAGGAGAGTTAACAACAGGACAGCATGGTGGCGCAGTGATGAGCACTGCTGCCCTGGGCTCAATTCTGGGCTTGTGGTGCTGTCTGCATGGAGTGTGTGGGTTTCCTCCTGCTTCAGTATTGTCCTGCAGTCTAGAAACGTACTGGTAGGTTATTTGGCTTCTGGAAAATTGGCCCAGGTGTTGGTGGTCTGTGTGTCTGCCCTGCGATGGGCTGGTGTCTGGTCTAGGCTGGGATAGGCTCTGGCCCTCCGTGACCCTGTGCTGGATGGTCAGAGAATGGATGAATGGGTGGAGTTAACAATGTTTATTATAATGGCTGGCCCAGCATTTCAGAAAGGCTCCTTTAGAATATGAGTTGTTTCACCCTTCACCAGAATAGGCAATCTGTTATATGAGGTATGGATTGATCGGTATTACAGCCTCCGGGGTGTGTTGCAGGGGCGACGCACTTTGCTGTTGGAGAACAGATCTACCAGAAGACGGATCACTTCCTGTCTTCGTACCCCTGGTTCCACGGGCCCATCTCCAGGGTGAAGGCAGCTCACCTGGTGCAGATGGCGGGCACGCGGGGCCACGGCGTGTTCCTGGTGAGGCAGAGCGAGACACGCCGTGGAGACTACGTCCTCACCTTTAACTTCCAGGGCAAGGCCAAGGTATTCCTGACCGAGAGCTGCCCGCCGCGGGGGGGGGGCCCACCTGAGACCCACTTAATACTGAGCCACATCCAAGAGCACACACAATGAAGACGCTGCAAAGAATGGTTCAAGAGGCAACGTGCCAGTGCTTCTGCTGCATGATAAGAAGATGTATTGCTGAACATAGTCTAGTCAGCCTGGCAGGATCCACCATTTCCTAACATACCAAGTGATTCTATCAGAGTGTCGGGCAGCATTTTGGAATATCCCCGTATCGTCACCAGCTGTGTGGAACAGTTTTTAGGCAGTAGGGCTTTTGATGTGTAATTAAAACATTGCAGGTTTACATCCCAGGTGGTAATATTAGCAGAACCCTTGAACAAGGTACTCAGATCGCTCCAGTAGAATTCTCTGCAGGACACATGGGTGAAGATGTAAATTGTTTTGTATAAAGAAGTATTAACCAAATTAATTACTATTAAGAATGTGTGTAGTAAAGTTTGTTATAAGAAGTATTTCCAATGCACTTGTACCACAAGTGCAAACGTTTACCATCATTTATGTGAAAGTCCTGTTCTCAACAAGGCTCCTGGAGAAAACTGCCAAATCATTCAGCAGAGCTACAGCTGAGGGCTTTGCTTCAGAAATGAGGATAAAGCCCACCTGCAGTCGGGCTTATTGAAGTTATTGTAGTGATTAGCATTACCAGCAGCTTCAGCCCATGCAACCCTGCAGCAGCGCCTGCAATTTGTAAGGGAGCCACACATGACGTAACAGCGAAGAAAAAGTGAAGGATATGATATATTAGGAGCAGCAGGCAGGTTGGAAGGAAAAACAAAGTAAGGTTTGCATGATTATGGGGATGGTGGGGAAAATCTTAATATGCTTAACTGAAAATGCAAAAATGTACTGTATATGAAATGTATATGATGTGCTAGCCAAAGAACGCCATCCCATTTGGAAAAGATATGTGCCAACGAGAAAAGTATATTCATGTAGGTGTTTTGAAAGGGTGTTTTATTGAAAACCGTGCCCTTGTGTTGTGGCAGCACCTCCGGCTGTCCGTGACAGACAGGGGGCAGTGTCGAGTGCAGCACCTGCGCTTCCCCTCGGTGGTGGAGATGCTCAATCACTTCAAGCGCTATCCCATCCCCCTGGAGTGCGGCGCCGCCTGCGACGTCAAGCTGTCCAGCTACGTTGTGGCCAGCTCCTCCTCACAAGGTACGGCTTCCCTGGCTGCGCAGCAGATTCGTACAGGCAGGGAGGGCACGAGCTCGGGTTCAGGCAGAGTAGCTGGAGAAGCCAAGACGATTGTACAGTGTTTGACCAGACTAAGTCTTTGTGAAACTTTTCTGTTTCTTCAGTGTTTCCTATTTTTGGTTTCAGTCATTTTAACTGGACTAGAATCTAGATCACAAGTGTGAAGCGCAGAGAAGAAATGGACCTAAAACAGGCCCTGTGGAACTCCACTAATGATCTCCGCCATCAGCCCAGTTAGAGTTTTTCCTCTTATTGCTACACATCTTTTCTAAAAATCAGTTTTCAATCCATATACATACAATACCCTTGGTACCTACAAATTTGTCTTGTTTACATCTGCTCATCTTAACGCGCTCCATCAGCGTACTTTTGACATCATCTGTCATATCAATAATTCTGCAAGTGACTATCATTCGAAAGGGGAGGAAGGTCGAACTGTTTAGCAGCTTTTTCTCCACACAGTACGTGTCAGCTCTTTTGACAACAGTTAACAGTTCTTCACTAATAGTGTGGGGCTTACCTGCTTTAGCAATCCACAAGCTTGCATTTTTCCCCTATTTCCCCTTAAAAGACAGGCAGGAGTCTATCTCACGAGTTAAAAAGTTTTTATTTAATGCGCATGGGAGTGAAACAGAGATGCTCAGTGTATTTTTCTTAAATTAACCTAGAACAGCCCATAAATATTTTTCCGTTATCTATCACGCTTTCCTGTGGTTTCAAGATTGGCATTGTTCCAAAATCAAGCACATTCTCCTACCTCCCTGTTTGCTGAAGATAACTTTTTGATACAATTGGTCACTTAGGTTCGTAAAGCACATACCTATACAATGGTCTAGACTTACATACTAACGCTTGTGTCCACTCAAGTATTAGCGTGCACTGTTTCGTAGTACGTAGGCTGCTAATTTGACACAAACTAATTTTATTAAAATAGGAAATATGAAAACCCATCCCGATTTATCAGTGCACATAACACATTTCCAGGGTTATCTGGCGTACCATCTGGGGGTGCGTACCACCGTTTGAGAACCACAGTACTAAAAAATCCTATTAACATGTATAACATCCTTTATCAGCCAGTCCTGCTAGTTGGTTAGCATTGTACCCCCTGCAGTAATTAAGGGCTTTCAAAACTGAACAGGATTATTCTTCCCGAAGCACATAGTTTGTTTCCACTTCAGTAAACAAACGTGTAGCACCAACAGAATGGTTTAAAAGTTGTCCACGGTGCACCATGCACAGGAAGTTTCTTACGAGCCTGATTTCCCAGATGTTCTTCATGTCTGCATCTCTTTAAAGCTGTCTGCTGTACTGTGTTTGCTGAGCTTGTGCTAAATGCTGGAACCCTAAGGCAAATAGTTCTGGCTGTTATGTCATGGTGTAGGGCACATTTTCCTGTGGATTTCTATTCATACCCTTAGTAGGCAAGATTATTGCTGATCATGACTGTTAGCATGTGCTCAGCTTTTGAAGCATTTCTTTGCTGCTGGGAGGGATGTCTTTTAAGCTGACATGGCCTCTATCTACAGAGCATATACAATCGCTAGGTAGTCACCAGATCTTTACCCAAAGGAGGACCTGTGGGATGTTCTGTCAGCCAGGCCTGAGTCAGTTGACTTCCTTGTGGAGGAAGGGTACCGCTTCCCTCCTGCAGGATCCAGACACTGATGTAGACTGTCACAGCTCACACTGGCCACGCTGTCCGCACACAGTGGCCTACAGCCTGCGAAGTGACTTCAGATTAGCGGTCCCCTTTCTCGTCTGCTACACGTGTATGATTGTTGAAAAGTAAAAAGCAAAGGTGGACCTCAAGACGAAGAGGGCTTTACCTGAAACGATCAAACCTGTGCATGAACGTGATTTTCACTTGCTCGTTCACCTCGCCGTTGTGTTTCCCTTCCCTCACAGGGCTCAGTGTCCCCACCACCATGGTCTTGGTGCCCTTCACTCTCCACCGCTGGAGCTCGGAGCCCAGCCTGGCCCAGGTCAGCGTGGCCAGGTGCCCGCGGGTGCACACACTGGACAGCCTGCACCAGCCCGCGCCCGCGCCCCAGCTGTTCCAACGCATGGCGCCCCCAGGGGAGGTCGCGTCCCAGAGCCTGCAGCGCAGCGAGTCTGTGGGAACGCAGCCCCAGCGACACAGCCTGCACCGAGACCCAGACTATGAACTAGAGCCCACCACCAGGGGGCACAAGCGAGCCATTGACAACCAGTACATGTTGCTCTGATGCTCCACGAACCCCTGGGCTGTGGACAGTGTTTTTCACTGACTAGGACTCTGTATCGGACTTTCAGAGTCTCAATGAATGTATTTAATTTTTTTATTGCTCTTTTCCAAGGGACATTGCTACATATTTTGGGAGTGAAATATGCCAATATGGTATAAGTTCTCACAGGGAGTATCTGAACTTCCTCAGGTTTGGCATCATTCTCTGTTGCAGGGAAAGTCTTGCTCTTGTTAGGCCTGTTGAAAGGCCCTGAAAAATGTTTTTTTTCTGGCATGTCAGAGCTGAATTTCTCTAAAGAAATGGTGGATTTTCATTGCTGGTTTCTGTGCGATGAAACTTCTCAAAACCCCCAGCTTGTTTTGGGCTCCCTGCAGGTGTGAGCCAAGCCTTTACAGGAGCAAGTACCAGGGCCTACTACAGCAGTACTCTCAGTCACTGGCAGATTCGTTTTCCATTGCTCCAGAGCTTATACAGGAGGATCGTGCCACAGCTGGCAGCCATGCCTTCTCTGCTCATTTGCTACACATGACTGAAAGAAACCTCACTCCCATACTGTAGCAGAAAAGCATTAAGTATGATTAGCATTTTAACACCATAGATAATTAAAGCTGTTTTTTTTTAGATTTGCTTTTATTTTCCAATAGATCTTTATCTGTTCTTCTCTCCTTCTTAATACCACATTTCACTCAAACTAACACTAACAGTTCATTTATGTTTAAAAAAATAATTCATAGTGTTCATAGTGAACAGCACAGCAGTATCTTTCCAACAACCCATCGGTAGTGTAGCAGGGTTTCACGAGCAGGCTGAGCTCCTCCGACACCCTGAGAACATCGAGGTGAGAACTGGCGCGTGAAGCTTCTCGTCTTTTACTCGAAAAAGACTAGGGGGTTGTTTTTTTTTTTGCAAGCACACAACTTCACGTTCGCGGAAAACCACGAGATCTTTTGTTTCTCTCTCTCCGACAGGGCCCAGGAAAAGTTGCATTCACAGCAAGAAAGTTTGATACTTACAAAAAGTTTTTAAAGTATTTCCGCACTATTTTTACGCATCTCTTTTTATCGCAGACCTTCACAGATGCTCGTCAGTCCTGTGAATATGAATATGTGGCATTTGTGCCAAAGCTGCCTTCTACAATTTTTTTTAACCAAAAGATTTCTCCTAAAGCCTCCTGCGTGGCTCATGCAGCCGATGTCCTTTGACCCGGAGGAAGGTAGGCAGGCCCAGGCTTTCGAGCCAGTGGGCAGGTGGCACAGTGCAGGTTGGTGCTCTTGCCAGGTGACAGGTATTAGAGCGGGGGGGCGCTCGGCTCGGCTCGATCACAGCCAGGGTCTTCGCATCGGCCGCGGCCTGGAGGCGTAGCTGCTCACCAGGCCAGCCAAAATATTAGGAGCCCAACCCGTCTGTGTGTGGCACGGGCACGCAGGGGGCACAGTGTGAGCAGGAGGCGAGACAGAAGTGGGAACCTTCCCCAAGGGTGTGCCTTCCTCTGCTGAATACAGTGTTCCATAGGACTGGCAGCTGGAGATTGCTCTGCTCTTATAATAATTATTCATAACAATAATAAACTCATGCTCCTGCATCCAGCCATTTCCCTACCAGAACACTCCTCCCCCCACCCCCCAAAGTGGCCAGTAGCATAAGCCCCACTTCAAACCAGCAGGACTTTCAGGATTCTAGGGCTGGCCTGTCTGACTTTCAGCGGCTGTGAAAACTCTTTTTTCCCCCACATCTCCCCCCCCAAAAAATGTGTTCATCCTTTAGCTGCTAATGACCCCTACGCCTCTCTGAATTGAATGAAGGAAACAACGGTATAAATCCTTGCACCATTTCTACGTTGCAGTTAATAGAAGGAAATCAAGCATAGACAGTACTGCAGAATTCTGACCTTAAATCAGTCCTCAAACCTCAGAGTTGTGCACCGTGGAACTTTTGTGCAATACCTAAGCATTCCCAAAAGCCTGCATGTCATGGCCTACTTCTATTAGAAAGATTAAAATGACTCCGAAGGTAAGATTAAATTTAATTGGCATGTTTCATGGCATCGTCACTTGAAAGCAGAGCATGTAGAGCTTATGCTTTAGGTATACGTTAAAAAATATTCAAACGTATTTGGAAGTATATTCAGTTAACTTAGACTGATGCAATCATTTAAATTCTGAACCAGTTTTAAGAACAAATTTTTGTGAATTGTACTTAAATCTTGATACTACCTCGTGTACAATGTTCCACTTGAGTTTTAAGGCTTATGTTCGAATAGGGGCCATGAAAATGCAGTTGAAGAATTTCAGTGACAACGAAAACTGAATTGCAGTTGTCAATAACTTCAAAATATGCCGTTTTGTTCTTTTGTATTGAATTATTTCAGTTTTCTAAAAATTTTAAAAGGGCCTGTTCCAAATTTTTAAACGTTAATATATACATATTATGTAGAAGAAAAATGTTCATCTTAAATGAAGTGAATGTCTTTTTTAATATTGATTTTTACATATGTATGCCAAGGTGTTTGTTTAGTGAAAATGCTCCAAAACCACCAGAAACCTCACTGATACGCTCGACGGCAGAATTTGCGTTTTAATAAAGTGGGTTCTATTTTTTTTGCTTGGAATTGACAATAGTTTGGAATTGAAAGAGCTGACATTTTGAGGAAGAGCGGCAAAGTAAAATGTATAAATTCTCATGGGGAAAAAATATTTTACTATATGCTTTTGTAGACTACGTTCCATACAAAACTATACAAAGAATGTACATCCTCTTTATACTGTTCAAAATGTATTTATATATATTTCTTAAGAACTAGCACTGTAAAAATTTCTTGACTTGGGTTTATATTGTTATATTTGCCTTAGTTTCCCAAGTAGCCCTTCTGTTTTTCAGAGAAACCCTGCTGCATATAATACCCCAGTAAATTAAATTATATTAACTGTATATTTGAACTTTTTTATGAAGCTAACAATAAAATCAGAAGTATTACAAGATCAAAACAGATTTAACTGGATGCTGACTTCTCTTTGAACACTTGTGTGTGAACCATAACTGGTGAGGATAATTAAATCCTCCATGAACACTTATTTACTTCTCAATTTTTTGAGATTCGTACATTCGCTGAAGTCACTGTATTGATACCCTCTATCCCCACCAACTGTTATTCATTGAACTAACGACCTTACGTAGAAACAATTGTTAAACTCATCTTGATTAACATCTGATAGTGTTAAAATGTTATTTGGCCTGTGCAAGGACAAGTCAAGGCCTGACGGAGTGATAATCCTTTTTGGAAGACAGTGAACTCTGATGGACTGAATGGTCCGTCATCCTTATTAGTTTTCTTAAGTTCTCAAGTGGCATATTATTAAAATGTGTAACATTATTGGATAACTGGGTGACAAGATTGTCTATTAATATATAAAGTATATGAACTAACCATTTTAGGCTCTTTTAAACCTCAGTGGCACAAATAGTTCCTTCTAGAGCAGTAGAAAGTATTGTCCTTCGGACGGTGCGAGTCCAATGCAGTAGAAAAGTATGAAAGTTTAAGATTCACAACGTAACATTTCCCAGAGGCATTCTGAGGATTCATTAATTTTCTACTGCAATCTGAATTTTTCACATTTTGTCATTTAAAATTGGAATGTATAAATGTGACCAACAGGTGTAATATTTATGATACATTATTAGATTATCTTAATTTTGTACCAATACTGCAGAGCATACAGGAAGGCTTCCCCCCGCTTGGAAAGGCTTTATTTGTAAACAGGAATTAAACAAAAATGAGTAGTTTGGATAGTGATGGTAATCCCATAAACAGATTTGCTCCTTAATAAATTGCACCCTACCGCCACCCAGTGGCCATTCTGATCAACTACTTGAAGGACAATGTTTTAACTCCTTGTAAAAAGCCACATATTTAGACCATTTCCACATCTTGTGAATGTAATTTACCAGGTTCATATGAAATAAACATCAAGCATATGGTTAAAGTTTGTAGATTAGACAGACTAATACACAGAATTAAGCTTTTGTAGATGTCAGTAATTCTGAAAACCTGTCCGTAAGCAGTAACAGGTACAGTATTGGCCTTTGGACAGCAATGTTGGTACAGCACTGTGATTTGAGTGCCTGTACAAAATATCCATTAGAATGTGTGATTTCGCAATAAAACGCATAGCAGGGTCACGTTACCTGAAAGGCCAGCTAAGGCTCTTCTCGTCTTCCTTAGTGCACGAACAGCAGGTCTGGCAGCTCACACACAGCCTTCTTGCTTGAGCTCCTGCCATGGCAACCTGGCTGCAGGTGTACAACAGACACCTGGCTCTGGAGGCAGCGATACACGCAGTGAGGTAAGCAGCCGACATTAAAAGGGAGGGAAGGCTTTTGAAAGAGTAATTCCTTGACATGGGCTAAGCTAGTGAACATCTTCTATAATGAACCTCAAGAATCATCCCGATGAGATGCCCAAACCACCTCCAATGGCTCCCCTCGAGGCTCTCCCAGACTGCCGAGCTCCGCGCCCCGTCACGGAGAGCGAGCCCAGCGGCCCTGCGGAGAAACCTCATTTCCGCCGCTTGTATCCATGACCTGGTTCTTTCGGTCATTGCCCGCAGCCCATGACCCTAGGTGAAGACGGGGACGTAGATCAACCGGTAAACCGAGAGCTTTGTCTTCAAACTCGGCTCCCGCTTCACCACCACAGACCGGTACAGTGCCCGCAGGACAGCCGACGCTGCCCTGATCCGCCTGCTGAACTCGGGCTCCCCTCTTCCATCACGCGTGATGCCTAAAAAACTCCACTGCTTCCCACTCGCCCCCTCACCTGGAGAGGGCAATCCACTCCTCCGGGAGAGAACCGTGACCTGTAAGATCATAACTAAGACAGAACGCACCCTGCCCCTGGAGCCAGGCCTGGGGGTGGCATTTACCAGTGAGCGCCTGCTGGCCGGGCAGCCCACAATGTGGGGCTGTCTTGCGGACTCACCACCTGCAAAACGAAGGGTGAGGGTCAGGTCGATGCCAGCCTAGTGGGCATAAGTGGAAAGAGTTACAGTACTGTCACCAGTAATGTTCTGTGCTTAATAATATTTTACAAACTTGGTCAACCTGGATAATAAAACGGACGTATATTATGCACAGGTACCGATTAAAAAAAAGATTAACACAGTTATTCAGTTTTTAAAACTTTTTTATTTTTTTGTTTTTTTATTTATTTTTTTAATTATTTATATTATCTACAAAGTAAAAGTTTTTAACTTAAAAGTTATAGAACTGTCAGGTGAGAAGGGGTCACCTAAGCAATTATGATCATAAATAATCCAACCTTTATGCCAGATTGTGTTAAAGGACGTCTTCTTGTTTCAAGTTTGGTTAGAATGAGAAGTTTCCCCAAGTCTTGATTGCAGCAGTAGCAGCAGTGATTAACAGTAATGTTAATACATCACGTGAAAGTTTTCTAACTTACAAGGGTCAGAAAATGAAGTTCCAGTTATCAGCAAGCTGATCTCAGTTGGGCAGGGGGGCATCTGCAGGAGTTTTATTATGATAACATATCTGTAGGGGGCTTCCAGTAAGTTAAAATTCTTAGTTCACAATCTGTCCACTTCAGGTTGACCTGTTAGCATTCCTAATTAGTTTACAAGAAAGCAAAAGTTTAGCATGATGAGAGAAAACAGCCATCTTTCTTCAGGTTGGTAAAGCAGATTGGTCAAGATGGGGAGGGGCAGGGAAGAATCCAGTCTTCATTTTATCCTACAACTGCTGTTGATGAGGTTGAACTAAAGGAGGGGGAAAAAACAATTTAATACATAACATTGAATTCACTTATAGGGGTGGTCAGTCTTGGTCCTGGAGAGACATGATCTATGATTTAGTTATCATTTGCTAAAGATTCTTAATAAATGAGTATCTTCTGCTTAACTGAGTTAAAAAAAATAAGCACCTAAATCCCCAAACTTCTCATTGAATAATGAACTAATTCAACAAATTAGTTCATTAGGAGGAACACCAGTAAGCTGTATTGTTTTTATGAACAGGTGATAAACTGGGTAACCTGTAAAGTGTCCTGCATTCGAATTACTCAGGAGCAGGACTGGAGACCCTGTGGATCATCTGGTATGTTTGTCACACGACAGTCTTTCCATCTTTTAATATTACTGCTAAAAGAACCGCCAGTGATGTTTAAAGGGAGCTTTGCAATGCACAAGTAGTTGCTACCTGAAGCATCTGCCTTACATTAGCGGCACACGTTTTGTAGAAGTAAGGTTTCTAAAAAGACGTCTACACGGACGGAAGTACACGAACTAGTCAAGGCAACAAATTAAAAAAACTGAAGAAAAGCCCAGCACGCAGGCTTACCTGAAGGGTGCGTCATGTAAGAGAAGTGTGCGGTTGAAGAGACTGGAATGGGAGGCAGAGCACTCTGAGGAATTGGAGGCTGTGGGCCGCCAGGCGGCTGAGTGGCCATCAGCATCATTGGTGGGTGTGTTGGTGTGGCATGGTGGGGAGGCACCATTCCAGACTGCACATGAGCCTGCAGGGAGCAAGGACAGACAACAGCGTCAAGGCATCTTCACATATAACTGGTGCAGGCAATGGCTTCTACATTCACAAGAACTTGATAATGACGCGTATATTCTTTCAGAAAGACATTCAGATCTATGCATGATTTTTAACCATGAATACACAAGAATTTATTTCGAAAAGAATCTTTAATAAGATTGTACGAATACTTGTTTGCTCAGGAACTTAAAATTGTATATTCTGCAGTATTACAACAGAAACGTTTATGTTGTTGGGGGGTTGCTGCTAGTAGGATCAGTGTATGTTTAATGTCAAAATATTTTACATCCACAACACAGGTAGACGTTTAACTGATTAATGTATTTTTCCCAATTAATGAACCATGCCAATTAGCTCCAAGTTTGTATTGTGCATCATACCTATATTAGTCAAACAATTTGCATTTTGAGCAACATTTGTCTTGTCTCTTAGAAATGACTGTTAAATGATGGGACAGTAAAAAATTAAGCATGACCTATGCCATTTTATTAAAAGCCCAAGTATGAAGCAAGTTCAATATTCAGGTTTTCAAGAATGATCCGCACATTCCATCAAGACTTAAATGAAGCGGCGACCTCAAGTGAACATGCATGATCACAGAAGGTCTGCTCTGAAATCGGCACGTAGGAGATCCAGAGACCGAGGAGGCAAGAAGATCACACATTCTGAAAAGCACGTCGCCAGGTGTCAAGCACCTACCCACCTGAGGTACGTGTGCCATGTGCGAGGGGTTGTAGCCATGCTGCACCTGCTGAGGGTGGATGTAGACCGTCTGCTGGGCCGAGGGGAAGCTGGTCTGCGGAGACTGGGGGTTGGGGCCAGGCGTCATGGAGGGGGGCGTGGGAGTCAAAGTGGAGTACATGGGCTGCTGAGGAGGGTTCCCCAGGTGCAGCGCCTGAGCTGCCTGGTGCTGGGCATGCTGTTTGAAAACATGCATCACCTTCTTCAGTGTTACCAGATTTTAAAGATAAAGTTGTTGAAACAAATATCTTAACAGCAGTGGTAGAGTGTACTCAAGACTATTTGGCTTATTTAGCCTCTTTTGCAAAGACAATATCCATGTTGTAATGTTTTTACTTTAAAATAAGTTACATTTTTTAAAAAGTATACTCATAAGTTCAACATGTCGTTATCCTAGCTTTCAATTAAGGATTAAGAATTTTTGCATTCACAGTGCTACTCTAACAATGGTCGGGGTTACTGGTAATTGCACAAAGTAATTATCTTTCTTGGACCTTTCAGTTGCTAATTGGGAGTTTTAAGTATTGATCTGTAATCAATTTGTGAATCTGTGTTCTTGGCTGGCCTAGGCCATGATGTTCTTCAAATCTGAACCCTAATTAAGTTGACGGTGGTGAGGTTCCATAAATAAAGCACAAAATGATCATAAGGACATAAAAGGTGAGTTTAAAGGTGAAATTACAAAGCTGTAAATGAGCAATTATAGGGGCAACTGTAGGCTGCACCTGTGCAGGACTTCAGAAACATTACTGAGACAAATACTTTTTATGGTGCACATGCAAAAACGTCTCCAATATGAAAATGTATTCCCATTCTCGCACATGGCTCGGGAAACTACCCGATCTGCCAAGTTCCTTTAGGGTGTAGAGTGTAGAGCCTGACTGGAGTGCGAAGGGAGTAAGAGTAGAGCCTTACCTGGACAGGGCTGGGGGCAGGGTGGCTACCCGTGTGCTGGCCTTGCTGCTGCTGTTGCCCAGTGGGGGTGGCAGAGGGCTGCGGGTGCTGAGGATGTGGGTGCAAAGTGGCATTGGGGTGGGTGTACTGCTGTGGTATAGGACCTTGTGACACTGGAAAAGACCAGAAAACACATTAATATGGATCCTCTTCATCACTTAGGATATATGGCACCTAAACACAAAGCCAGAGGTCCTTCATATGAAGACAATCACAAAATATGCTATTGCATGCTATTTCATCTGTCACCACTGCACAGTGAGGATATGATAAACCACGTGACTGTAATAAACCAATACCACACTTGGCACTGCTGCTATCAGCACTGATATGCCTCAGCACTCCTTTATGACCAGTGTCCTAGCCAGTACTCCTAACACACCTGGATAAAAGCGCATATCTAGGATGCACATGCAAGCAACTCCAGCACACACAGAGAAGCTTGTAGCAGTGGATCCTGATACTATTTATGCTAAAGCCAAGAAGCAATGAAAAGCAGTTTGCAAGTTCTCAGCTGATGTGCGGCATGACATCTGTTTCCTGTGAGGCACAGCCAGTGTCATTTGTAATCGCTCGCCCGTTCTACTGCGATCTCGCCTGTCACCGTAATAGTTCTGCGAGTCACAGCCTGGCCCCCCCAGCAGATGGAGTGCATCCCACTCACCCACCACTGCTAAGCTGGATGAATGATGATTAAGCGACAAAGACTCCCGACAAAATATCAGTGCTTAGCTAAACTGTTCAGTAACTACATGGTAATTAAAAACACCAAGCTGTATGAAATCGGTTTTTAAGTATATACTATTACAATATACCAACGAAAATTACTTATACAGGCACCATAGAGAGCTTCTAGACCCTCTGAAGAGGTTTACGTTTGGTTGCCTTACAGCCAAGAATTAAAATAGTTTATCTACACATTGTTGCCACTTATAAATAAAACACTGCATCGAGTATCTGATTGGGTAGGAGAACTTTCCTTGACATGTTTTTGCCGAAACAAAGTTGCCCTTGGCATTCTAGAACATTAAAGAGTTTGGGCAACTATAGTTTCGGAAATATTCCTCTCTCGTAGGTTAAAAAAATGCAAATTATTAAGCCTGCAACAGAAGATTATGAGACCTGATTCTAGTTGGAAAACGGTACAAAGTCACCCCCAAAGGGTTCTTCTGATTCAGTGAAACAAACCACTGCATCATCAATGTTTTCACTTTTTAATACGTCCTTACCATACATAGTGTGCGTCTGCTCAGCAGTGCCGTACTGTGTTGTGGAGGAGGAGACCAGGCTGGGCTGGCCGTGAGTAGGAGGTGCCATCATTCTGGCACTGCTCTGCATCACAGGGCTGAAGACGTGCTGTGCCTGCAGGAACCAGGGGAAAGGAAATGAATCCCTGTTTTCCTACTTAAGATTTTAAAAAGTATCACTCCTGTTAAAATGACAAGTATCCTTCTTTCAGAAATGAGCATTAGGGAAGGGGCATTTTATCAAAAGAATATAAGATCCCAGTTTTTCAGGTTCAATCAACACACTCAAATGGATGGTTCGGTATACCTATTGGACGGCAGGCCATACCTGTGACTGATAGTGGGGTACTTGCTGCACAAGGGGCTGATTGGCAAATTGCTGTGGACTGCAGGTGAAGTACTGTGGGGAGTAGGCAGGGTTGGGGGCCACGATAGGCGGGCCTGCTGCTGTGGCAGGGTGCATCATGGTAGGAGTGCCCTGAGGGTGGTGCTGATCTGGCCTCTGTTGGGGCATGTTGGGCACTGAAGAAGGAGGACAAAAAAAGAGAGCATGAAGCAATGGTGGGAGAAAACTGAACCTTCACTAAAGATAAAGAGCAAAAAACAAACTCTATAGCTGTAAAACAGTGCCTAAAATACCTAGAATGCCAAAAAATAATCAAGACAGCTGAGTCATGACAATATACTACTTTTCTGAGTCAAATATACTGCCATTTCTCAAGGCTGCAAGAGTGCCAGACCGTGCTTGAGTGCTGTGTTGAAGGTGGTGATAAAACGTACTTTCAAGTGAGGATTACAACTCATAGAAAGGAAGAGGAGGCAGAAAAGTGATAATGCTCCAGTAACACCTTCCACTATTACCTGTTGCCAAGCTTAGGGATAAAATATATTTTAGCTTTTTTTTTTACTTAGTACAAGTGCACAAAGCTAAGAGGGCACAGAACCTAAAAGTCACACCTGTGGAATTTAAGAGTAAATAATGGGATTATTGATGCACCACAAATGTATGCATGCTCAGCTGCATAAGGACATGGCAATCAATCCACAGCTTTCTAATCCAGACATTTTAGTAATACTAAAAACGTAGGAACTGTTCATATTTTTATTTATGGATTTATATTTGCAACATTGAATCCTTACATTACATAACTGTATACTGTCACAGCTGTAAGACAGTATAAGGATTCAATGTTACAATGTTACATAATCATGCAGCATAGAAAACTAAAACCATCTGGAAAACCAGTCATTCCAACCAAGCATACTTAATTAGACCACTCTACATTCTTGGGCAGAAGTGATTGAACTTAAGTATTCAAAAAGGTCTGCAAATAATAGAAAAGTCATATTTTTCTATATTCCTATTAATGTTAGATCAAGATCTTCAATGTTCTGGTTACAATGGATGTATTGGAGCTTTTTCTTCTGTAATCGTATTTATAACTTTGAGGCAGGTACACTTACTTTTAATAACTAGTCGTTATGCTGATTAACTTCTGTGCATTGTGAATCACTAGCATTGTGCTCACTACATGACACATGCTTTATGCCAGGTTGCAGATGTCTTATTCACCAAGAATATCTATATAGAAAAAAATAAGCTAATACATACACAACATGCAAGCACAAATCAAATGTCCAGCATTCTCACCTTTACCTGCTCTGTAGGGCTTTGTCTGGTTCACTGTCATGGGTGCTACTGGGACGTGATACATCGGAGGCTAAAAAAACAAGCAGAAATTAAAGGCATCAAAATTTAAAAAGGTTCTAAACTGCCTAACTTACAAGGAGCAGCAATCACAAAGAACCAAAAATTTAAGCATTCCATTATACAAGTCTTGATTTTCTACTTGACCATATGCTGCTGAAAACAAAGAATTAAAAATCTGCATACAAAAAGTTTTTATTTCTAAAACTTTAAAATTGATTCAGAAAGGCCTCATTTTAATTAATTGTTTTTAATCAGAAGAGTGTAAAAGCTAAGAATGCAAGGTAGAATACATAGAATCCCACGTCAATTCAGGAAAAAAACTATACACACTACTGACTTCCTGCATTTTAACTAGTTTGAGAGAAACTAAGAAACTGCATATTGGAACCATTTGTCTAAGGTAAAATATAAAACCTTAAACTCAGGTGCACACCACTGTGAAGATGTGATACACCACTAGATGAGATCTTAGGCGTTTTGCCATGTAAATCCTCACATGGAAGTCATAAATAGTACAAAACAGAAAATTACAATCACATTAACAAATTGCAATAAGAAATAGGCAAACCAACATCTGATAGGACATACTGCAAGCAATTAACTAGACTTTCAATAAAAAAAGAAATTTTAGAATTGCACAATACCTTCCAGATAATGCTTTTCTAATGGAAAGAGAGAGGAAAGGGAGAAAAGAAAGAGAACCATATTTTAGTTTTGGTGCTGTTGTTGAAACAGTGACTGATGTTGGATCACATACCATTTCTTACAGCAACTTGCTAGAAATGCCATCAATCCGCACTTACAATGAGCACTAATGGAATTTAGACCATTTAAAAACCTTTCATTTCAAAGGTACAGCCTGGGCATCTACTAGCATTGTGCACTGTGAAGGTCTAATGCTCTGTGTGGGTTTTCGAATTACATTTATGGTGCTGTGAAAACACATTTAAAGCCATCAAGTATGGATCTACAAAGGAAGAGGTTATATTTAAAAGCTTTCAACAATCATTCTTATTACTTAATTCAAATGTTAATATGGCACTTGTCTTCCAAACAAATTAGCCATCACTGCAGGCAATAGTTTGAACATTAATACTTAAAAAAAAAAATTTAAGTTTTCCATAGCGGTCAAAACAGAGATGGATAACACCAAAAAGAATAAAATAAGTACTAAGTGTTCTCATCTTTGTAAAATAGTCATGGATGATACAATGGATTAATATGAAGTTTTGATTGCATAAAACAGTATTAGTCATGAAAGAAATAAACTGACATGCTGAGGTACTAGCATTGCACAGTTCACTGTTAGATTTAAATTTTAAAATGTTGGCCTAAAGCTTAATAGGCTTATGTATTTCTGGGATGCATGATGCAAAATTAACATGCAATTTAGTATTAGGACTATGAATACTTTCAGAGCTGCAAAGTTCCACCAGCCATTGACACATGTGCAAACATACAAAACGTTAATATTCATATTAACAGTAACAGGCAGTGATAATGGAGTGATATTTTGATATTAAACTAAATTTAGTTTTAACACTTAAGTCAGGTAGTGGACAAAGCTGAAAAATAATTATATCAGACACCAAGTATATTAAAAGCAAAGGCTTCCACACAGTTGCAGTCCATGCATTAATTAAGCAAATAACATTTGCATGCTTACAGTGATGTATAAAAATACTGGACAGGCCCAAATGCCTAAAATTATAACAAGAGGAGACCTCAGTGACTATGAAACAGGTATGATTATTGGGACATTTAGAAGGCGCTTCAGCTCAACTTGCTGATGTTTCAAGAGCAATGGTGTCTAAGGTGATGTCTTTCCCTCCGTATTTCATGCTGACATCCGCGATGGACAATAGCAGGTGGAAGTGTAACCGCTAGGATCAGGATATCTGTGCATTTCTTTAAAGAGCAAGCGCAGATCACTTGACTGCGGATTCCAACCTGGGGCACGAGAAGCCAGTTTCATCAACAACAATCTACCATGACTACCGGGGTAGTCTGCAAGAACACAACTGGGAGGCAGGGAGCAAACCGCTCCTCACGCCTGCCAACGTACACTGGCGTGTCCGGCGATGCAAAGAGCACAGAGCGGACAGCCGGGCCGTGGAGAGGTAACATGGCCATATCAATCCTTCATATCCTCAACAAACAGTGCATGTGTAAAGAACTCTAAAGCTCCGAGTGCTTGGTTCCAGCAATGTCAGGTTCTGTTAGTTTTGTAATATTGTTGTGGGGCACATCTTCCTGGCATGGTTTATGGGCAAGGCTTATCATAACCACCTCTTAATGGTACTGGACGCCCCATACCTTTCCTGCAGGGGCTCCAGATGCTATAGATAACAGCACACACTAGCTATACTGTCCACATGTGTGGGCAACATTGTATTAAGGAACTTTACATTAAAGGTGTCCATTAATAGTCCACTACCTGCACATTTAGTACGGTTTTAAACAAGCAAAAGGTTAATTTCTATTTACCTGCAATTGAAATACTATAATAAATTAACTAAAGAGGTCTCAGACAGCATTCGGAGCACTGAAATATACTTGCATCTATGAATGCAGAAGTCTTAAATTTGATAAGCAGGCTACATTGACCCTGTCTACATCATCGCTCTGAAGTACTCTACTTGAAAATGTTTAACTTAATCTCCACAGCCCTACGCTGCAGGAGTGATGTGTAACAAATTCTTGCTTACAAACTGACTAAAAAGTTAAGATAGTCATATTGGTACAGTGAACAATGAATTTAACATCCCACAAAGCACCATAAATATACAGTCTACGTGTTCAAATGGACGATTTTGCAGTAGAAGTTTTATGTCTGAAATTCATATGGTACCTAGCTCAATAAAAATTTATTCCACTTTGAACTCTGAAGTTCATCATAGTTTCATTACTAAAATGAAATCAGCTCCTGATCCCTTCTAAACTGGCCGTAATTTTTGTGTTTAGTTCTATTAATAAATGAACAAGGAAAGCCAAATTAAAATGACATCTGAGACGATGTAGTTAAAGAATGGCTTTGCAGTAAAAGGCAAAAAGTGAATAAAAGCAAACTGGTTAGAATTTCAAATTATGGATTTCAGATGGTAAAATGATGACCACAGTTCAGCAGGCAAACAGAACAGGTAAGAATGAGATGCAAATCTGCCTCAGGGTGCACATTAAGACATCAACATGACAAGAAGATGAAACAGCAGGGTGCAAAATGAGAGGACCACAAACACTTGGATGACAATGCTAGCTGGATTGTGCACATGTGCAAAGAAGTCTTCCATCATTCAAAGACTCACCTGGACTCCTGGGCTGACTGGCAGGGGGTACATTTGAGGGAAGCACACAGTTTGGCTGTACACAGTAGGGGGCTGCTGCACCACAATTGAAGGACTAGGCTGGCCTTGAGGGCGCGGGGGAGTCGGAGTTGTGGCCGGTTTGGGCTGAAACAAATTGAAATCCAAGATCTGGGATTAAAAATATTCATTTTAATCAGTAGTTTTTATTTAGAAAGTCTGTAAAACATAGGCAAAGTAATGGAGAAGCTTTCAAAAGCAAAGATCATCTAAGTTAGTGTGCAGTGAAACAATGGCATGGGGTTTAGTAATCCCTTCTAAATATGTCCTATAAGTTCGATGGCTGCAAATCCAAAGCCTAGTGGGACCTCCAGGTGCCTCTCCGAGCCAATGGAAAAATGGTTCGTTATGCACATCTGTTCTGCATCGCCATAAAGATCAGACTGGAAACCCTCAAGTCAGAGAATTATCAGCGGCCTCAATCTAATCCTCAAGGCCTATAGCACGGACTACACGTGTATACAGAAGCAGTTTTACAGTTTTTAAGTACTGTATATTTAATTCCCATTGACCAGTTCCCAGTTGTGTGAGAGTTATTAAACTGCAGCAAAATGCACTTTGCTCTACAAATATTCGGAAGACAACACTGGAATGTACAATGTTCAATAGTGACGGAACTGTTTCGTATGGAAAACAGGGCAGTAAAGGCATTTGCTTTATAAGTGGGTCAACACTGTGCACTACACAGCATTTGGCTGTACAAAACAGGGGGTGCTTAAGTGCAATATTTTTTGTAATTACATTTTTACATTTACTCATATTAGAACAAAAAATCATTGATTTCAAATGACTATTTGAACATTCACTTTAAACACGTTTTTAAAAACTTTAGAAGTGTGGAAGCCTGTTCTCCTGTATATCCCTTTAGACAAGAACTGCATGACATTTGCCACCCACTGAGCTCACCATATTCGAACTCTAGGCTTTGCTGCAGCCCATTCTTGGGGTGTTCCAACGTCCAATTGTATCTTCAGCATGTCAAACACACCCTCCAGTGGATTTAAAAAGGTAGAGATGACCTTTCTCACTTTTCTACCCCCTGGAGAGCATTTTGGTTACAATGGCCATTAGTAAAGATACTAACTCCAGGCTAGTGTGAGACATATGCATGTTTTTCACAAAAAGATTTAAAACGAATGTTCGCGTAAAAAAAAAACGACCATTCTGAGTCATACATTTTAAATTGGTACTCATTTTCTCCAACATGCCCTTCAAAGTGGACAGCATATTGCTGAAACATATGGAAACATTTATATAGATGAACAGACATGTTAAATCAATAACATGCATCTATTCTGCTTTTCCAAGCAGGTGTCATGGGAATAAAAATACTATGCAAAGGAACAAGTAAAAGGTTTATTCCATGCTGAAAAGAGAAAGTGTTTCAGCTGTGGAGCTTTCTTCGGGTGTGAGGCCTTCTTTTGTGTTTGTTTTATGGATTTCTTTTTTCAGCAAGGAAAAAAACCTTTACTTGTTCCTCCTTTGCAGCCTACACATGCTGACGCAGCTTCCTACTTAAACTAACAGTACTTACTTGAGCACAGAACGATCTGGGATTAAACTCCTTGGCGTTGGGATTCAGAGTTGATTTTCTGACTTGTCTGAAAAGGTAAAAATAGGAATAATTTAATATGGTTAAGAAGGGAATCACAACTCCAATCAAGCTTTATACAAGACGTTAACAGTCCTATAATGCTGTGTAACAGAAACCCTGTTTGGAACTGTATAAATCAAGAAGCATCAGAGAAGTCATACAGTGATAACTACTGATATACTGGTGTTCATCTCCAAGTCTCCAAGCACTTAACATACTGGATGGTGTTCCACATGAAGCATAGCACCTGGCTGACATGCAGCTCCTGTCACGGCATCCCCACTACACGGGGAGAAGCAACAAACTGTCTCACGAACTGAATTAACGCAGGGAGCCACGATGAAAATGTAACCAAGACTAGCATTAACACCTCCCGCCAAGCATTTTTAACCAACTCCTACAATTTAGGGTGGCAGGGGAGCTAGAGCCTCTCCCAGCAAGCGAGGCAGGAAACATCACAGGGCACTCGCAGACAAGCAGACACAAATACAGGACCAATTAAGCTACCCGTATGTCTTTGGACTGGGTTAACACTTTTACCCTACCCTTAGAGCAGTAGAGGCACACTAGAGAACAGGTCCAGGCTTTTCATGATTTTGAAATCTAATTAGATCAGACAACATGGTAGTAACTGCTGCCATATTGATCACTTCTATTTATTAGTTCTTATTAGTGCTACAGAACTGGGATTTTGACTGGAATACCAGCCCTTTACCTGAATACAGTTATTGCACACCATCTTTCCCCCTTGTTAAGTTTCCTCCTAAGGTGCAGCATTAATGGAATGGGAGCGAGCTCCTCACTGGGATGGAACTCATGGAATGACAACAGAATGAGCAAGAAGGTCCAAGTGACAACCTTGCATTTTTACCATTTTTCAGATTCTTAAAGAGATTCTGAAACTGTGGGGCGACCAATTTTGATTGTTCTCACTAAATATAACGTATGGCTCAGGACGGCATAACTCGTCTTTCCCCACGGCACAGCAGGCTGTCAGACAGGACGTACTCTGGAGTCGTGTCCTTCTTATCGTCCTTGTCCTCCTTGTCGACTTTGCTGCCCGGGCCCGAGGTCTGGACCCCCTGGGAGGTCACGTCCGGGCCCCTCTTCTGCTCCGAGCTGCACACCGCGGACGGGGAGGCGCAGGCGCTGGGGCTGCTGGGCTTGCTGCTGCCGCCCGTGGCGTTGGCCACAGAGCCGTCCTCGCTGGCCGACTCCTTGCCGCCGAGCTCTGTGCTCTTGTCCAGCTGGAGCTCCTTCGGCTTGTTCATCATCTGATCAAACACGGGATCTGGGGTGGAACTTGCCTGTAACTGCAGTAAGGGAAGAGTATGCAAACATCAGTGCAAAGTTCATGCCCCCGATGTACAATTCCCCCCAAACACCCACTGTTACAAGCTCAGCTCTACATAAGCAGAACTAAAGCAGACAATTAAAATCTAAAACAGTTTATAATCCTTTACGTAAATGATTGAATGGTACCGAGGAGAAGATGGAGAAGCCATTTCACAAAGATACTTACCCTAAACTCTACGTGGAATTTCTTTAAATTATCTATTTGTTTTCGATGGTCTGAAGCCATGGCAGGCGAACCTAGGGGCAAAGAGACCAATGCCAAGGTTACACACAGCCTTACCTGGAACATGCAAATTAAGTAGCACATACCTTGAAAGTAGAGAATCACACTAGCTAAATGTTAAAATATAAAGTGTCATGAATTTTAAATGAAACTAAAATCCAAGCATGGAAGATAAACTAGGTGGCATGCACTATTTAAGAAATACAATATCATTGACCACCCTCGTGGGGTGGGGGGTCAGAAATCAGCCATACTCTGGGCCAAGTAAGCATTTGTTCGAATTCACTGCATGAGACAAAAATGCCTATTGTCTTCTTTATCCGTCATGTTTAAAAGAAATCTCCACTAATTCCTGTGGATAAGAGATCTGCACCTTCAGATGGTGTTAACGATCACATCAAGATCTATGGATACAGGACAATATAAATACAGGGGATACATTTGCAAAGACAAATGTGACAAATGACAGTTTAGTAATGACCTCCTTCCGTCTTCTCCATTGTTTAAATAAAGTACTTTTTCTTTCTAAATTCTTGCCTTTAATGTCCTTTAATTTTCTGTCCAAGTGTACTAAATCCTAAAATAACTAAAATGGCTTGTTTGTGATCCCCCAACATTTTGAGTGTTGTGTGAGAATTTCAAAATCAAATGCACTGAGTAGAGCAATACTCACCCTTACTGACTGGCCTAGCGATGCTTGGAGAAGTTTCACTTGGCTTTATATTTTCCTTGTTCGCAGCAGGAGAATTCTGTCTTGTCTCTTGAACTCTTGATTCTTTTGCTAAAAAAAGGTTACATTTAATATTTTTTTATAACGCAACAAGAAATATACAACAGTACAATGATTCAAGAAATTGCAAGAAAATCTCAACTTATAAGACACAGAAAAAAAGTTAATGCCGTTTTGGGGATCACCAAAACGTTCTGATGTTAAAGGAACATGCCATTCTAAATGAATGATGCAATGGGTACCTGCGTAGACGTTAAAAGTCTTTAAAGACAAAGATTCAACCAAGAATACCAAAAACTTTCAAACCAACTGGGATAAATGTAGAAGGGTTTGGGGGATTTTTATTACACACATCTCTCTGAGCCTGGTGAAGTCAATCGTGATGAACATTAATGGAACACACCCAGACAACACCCAGGACCTCCAGACTGATTATCCAGACAAGGTGGAAACTATTTGCCAAGCTTGAAAGCTTTTCAAAGTTCAGTGGCTAAAATGGGAGAAAATGTCCACTGGTCACCAATACCCCAGTCATCCCATAAAAAGGGTGCTTGAATAAAACTTTCAATTCCTATTCTACATGGATTTTGCAACAAAACACCTAGATGACAAATGTGGCAAAGGTTTGGGTGCTCAGACAAAACAAAATGGGACCTTTCTGATCAAAGAGCAGTGTTAGATTCGACAAAGACAACATGTATAGAAGAAGCTCACCCTCCGCAGATGGGGTGACAGCTCTGTTGGAGGCAGGGCTGGCTGCTGCAGGAGAAACTGCAGAAGCAGGCATGGCTACAGGCTCCATGGGAACAGTACCGGCTTGAGGAGATGGCAGAGATGACCCACTGGAAGCACTTCCAATACTGTTCTGTCTGGGAGACCTGGGTCTGTGTGCTTTGGGAGACAACCGTGCAGTTGGACCTAGAATTTACATACGACTTTCAGCTGTTTATCTTGCTTCAGGTAAAACATACAAGGGTCAGTGAACTTCTCTGATGGGAAAGTTATCAAGATGTATTCTTTCAGACGGAAGACTGGAATACAATGTAGGATTTGTTGCCTATGCTACTTTTTCAAGTGATTACATACTTGTTAAAAAAATTAACAATAAAGGATATGCACAGACTCCATTTGCTCCTTTGACCTATTCAAATTGTCCATGACCAAGTGTCTGAGGTCTGAAGGACATCAAGCAATTCTACTTGGAGGAATGTTCATGACTTTTCCCCCTGAAGTCAGAATTAGCCCTGTCAGAGGTGAGTTTCAGAAATACATACAGGGGTGCAAATAAACGTGACCCCTGTGGCTTCTGATCTTAATGAAAAAGGAGCACGTCAATCTGAACAGAATTGCATCGAGCGATGTATAAACTAAACAAGAAATATTTCAATCTAAGAGGTATGAATCATTAGAGCACATAGCATTACTGCATATATTCTGCATTATCCTTCACACAGCATTTGTAAGGAGGATTTATCGATTTGGCTTGGGATCTGCCTCCCCCGTGCAGCATCACACATCGAGATAGCCCCGTAGTGCCAGCTCACCTCCACTGACCACTTCAGACCAGCTCCCGCTCGAGTGGCTGCTGCGCGCTGGCGGGGGAGCAGAAGCTTCCGAAGGCAGGAAGTCAACGCTGGGGGGACCACTCGCGCGGCCCGTCGCAGTTCGATGTATCCGTGGAGTCCGCTGCGTCTTCGGAGACATCCTGGGAGGACCTGAGCAAGAAACAAAAGGGACTCGGGCTAGTAAGTCCTCCAAAGCTTGGGGAAAAAGAACTTTACACCTCACAGATTCATGAATGTCATAAAATCAGCTGTTCACATATGGAGAGGTTAGCGGTCTCCGAATCCAACTGAGAATAAAAAGTGTTGCGCTGACATTTTGATATCTTTAATGACCCTTAGTTAGCTTCAGATTCTGCAAGCACATAAAAAAAAATCTGTACAGATTTGTCTGTACTAAAAGAAATCAAGTCTGTACTGTTAAACACGAAATAAAGTGTAATGACAAGGGAAGGTAGAATGTTTGGAGGTGTACAAAATTAGCCAATGCATTTCTTCCTTATTCACAGTAATACTCCCAAATATCAGGACCTGCACACTCACACCTTCACATCACAACAATCTTTAGAACAAAGCTCATCATGTTCCATTAGCTGCAACTTCGCAATCAGTACGGCTTAAGACCAACTTACCTGCCACTTCAATATTTGTTATTTCATATTAAGATTGATTTTTCCATACCCAGCAGCTCAATATATAGGTTATTTTATTTTCATACTTGCTTCTAAATTTGGAAGCAGAATCTCTATTCATTGTTAAATGCAGCGATCACCCTTAAGAGTTCAGCCATTACCTTTTGCTTCCTGATTCACTGGAATTTGCCTGAAACGGCAATTCAACTTTGAATGGGATTTGTCGTTTTGGCTGCCACATAAATTTGTCATTCAGCCATTTAAAAATCTGAGCACGAGAAGCCTCAATAATGAAAACAACTTAATTATAAAGACATCACAGCAGGCCACTAAGGAAGAGGATAGCAAAAGCATTTGGGTTTCCGAAGTGGGACAGCCAAACCTTGGCATCTTAAGCCTAAAGCATGCAACCGAGTTGTTTTTTTAAACAACCTACAGAAGAAAATTAGTGTTAAAATGTTGCTGCTTTAGAAAAAAAATCACTTCCAAACTATGCAGTCTGGATTAGCTTTTAAAAGGCCATCTGAGTAATCTTCCGGTCATGATCCCTTTTATTTGCAGGTAATACCTTATCAGTTAATCCTGAGATGGAGATAGAAGTTCCAAAAAACAGAAAATGTTTTGAAAGCAAAGGCTTCAGGTGTCTTTTCTAAATCAGGGCAGAAACCGCAATCCCAATTTGCCTTTTAAATATGTCTGCATACAAGACAAGTCTTTTATTCACCAGAATTAGATTGCTGTTTGTACCTATTCTGATCCTTGAAAAAAGAATGCTAAAAGTTTCCAAAAAACTAGATTCCTGCAATGAAGACTACAAAGAACTGTAATATCAACTTTTTCCCATGCTGTATATTTTCTCTTTATAAAGATTCTCTGCATTTAACTTAAGTTAATTTGTTTAATCATACAATTACATTCTATTTTCTTTTTTGAAGTCACACAGATTAAGGCCTTTGAAATGCAATCAGCTAGCTGATACAGCCCCTTTTCAATCACAGGAGCATGGAGATGATCCCTATATCTAATCAGCAGCTGTCAAAGTCACAAAGCTTTTCAGGTCCATGTCACAAGGCAGCGATGTCATGTTCAAAACAACTTCACTATGGGCTTCCTTTGCAATTATACAAAACAAATCACGATTGTAAACAGCACATTTCCACAAAGTACCTTTTAGACCTCCAACAGATATAAAATAAGAAAATCAGCTTGTTTGCAATGAAACACTTCTGAAAAACAAACAAGCTGTAAACTTTTAAAATTGTAAGAAATGTTCACATTATGAGAACTAAAGGGACAAATCTAAGATGCAAAATGTACAATTCACTCATGATGCACTCAGTGTGGGTTGCAGAACGTCCTGGACTTTAATTGGATGCAAAGGCTCACCCTAGTTCTTTCAGAGTACAGTAAATTGGATCAGTACAAGCACCAAATTGCACAAAAATGCAGAGAAGTCCACAACTAAAGAAATCACTGAACATGTTGTTATGGGAAGCAGGCCTTGAAAGTATTAAACAGAAAAATGCACAGCGCACACAGGACAAGTTTACGCACACTGAAGTCTTTTTCCCCACCAGCACAACACCAGAATTGGCAGCAATGTGATTGACTGCAACTCGTTAAAAAAAACCTTGAGCATTCACTTGGCGTGTGAGTTTCACAAGACAGCAGAGCTTAGTCTTTGAGCTGAGGGGTTAATCTAAGAGGAAGATTAGTAAAGTACTGCACAAAACTTTCAAGAGTCACCATTCCATAAAAGACAGAACAGAAGGGGAGAATAACCGAAAGTTATTTTTTAAAGAAAGAACCATCCCCAAACAAGAGCAGCCACACCATGCCTGCACGGAAACAAACAAGACTATGGACTGTGTTGTACCTTCTGTAGACATGCGTTTAGGCATAGTAGAGACAGGAGCTGAAGAGCCATGAGCAGAGGGGTGAGACGGGGGGCGCAAGGGCCTGGAAGGGGGCCTGGAGGGTGGCCTGGTGGGAGTGGAGGCCCGAGGCGGAAGAGAGGTGGGGCCTGACTGGTAGCGAGAAGGTGGGCGAGAGGAAGGAGATGGGCAAGGCGATGGCCAGGGGACACCTGACAGGACAAATGAAATGAAGGAAAGTATAAAAACTAAAATAATGTGGATGGGAAGAAGGAAACAAAAAACAGAAATGACAGATGCATACCAATTTAAAAAAAAACTGAACACTTAAAAGGTAAACACAATACAGAAAAACAGAACTGGAGCATAGATAATGCAATGTAGAAAAAATTCCAGAGGTTTTTTTACACTTGGAATGCTAACAGACCCCTATCCGAATCCATTCTGAAAACCTACACAAGACTTGTAGTCCACCGATATCACTGCTGCATGTGATCTTGCTCTGTAAGTGCATTCAGCACCAGACTTATACCAACATCCTTATTTCTGGAATTGTCTTCATGATCAATGACCTTGAAAGCCAAGAATTTTAAAAAAGAAAAGCGTGTTCGTAACATGAAGAAAGAAAACACTACATTCTCCTAGACTTTTAAAAAAAGACCAGAAATGTCAATTGTATTTCCCAAAACAGACATCTCATTTATACTGCTTCTCATGGAAAGGACTTAAAAAACTCTCAAAGTGGACAGAAATAAAATAAATTGCCATCTGCCCAGGCTTGGCTTTTTTGTACTTTAATTAGCAGTGTCTTTCTGATAACCGTTTTTCAATTTGATTTCAATCTAACTGCACAGAAAGTATGCACGTTCCTGTAAAGCTGTTAATGTATACCTTGCTTCCATGAATCATTACTGGAGGCACGCTGCACAGGCAACATCACATGCAAACAAATGACCACAAATGTTTTCTTCAAGTTTTAAAACTCACCACTGCAGCTATTTTTTATAAAACTGGATCAATTAGTACAACTGGAGTCCTTCTTTCAAAAAGGAACGTCAAGTGCAGAGAATTTCACTTTTGTGGTCAGAAAACGGAATCAAACACTCCATTCTTCATGCAGGGTAAAGTACACTCGCTTGGGTTAACCGGAAGTACAATGACTTAACAGGCATCAGACACTTGCTTAAGGACCTTAGTTTCCCTTCTCAGCCTAAAGATAAAAAAAAAAGAGGTTTGGCAACTGTCATACAAATAACAAGCCAGGGACCAGTCAAGGCTTCAACTTGGGATGTACTGGTAACAAGCCCTTTAGTTTAAAAACTGACCCACCTAGCCTCTTAGAAAAAAAACTGCCTTTCATGCCGTTGAAGTGCAGATGCTTGTGTTGTTTAGCGCTAGGTTATTAATTTTTTGCCAAATACTTATATACACCAAAACTATTCTTGACATCTAGATCACAAATTTTGAAGATCTATAATGTTCATCGCTCTGCATCTTTCCTCACTGATTTTCCTGAGGCTGTTAGAAACACGTCAATCTTGCACTGGTCTGATGTGACCAGTGAAGTTTCCCAGTGGGACCTGAACATGGCTGCTCATGGGAACTGCCAGCTTCAAAGTCACAGCAGCATTTTTTTAGACAGGTGTGAACCCTGCCCAGATGCTGTAGACCCAGACCTTCCATGGCCTGTGGGGCTGTCTTGGGAGATGTCTTTGAAATGATTAGAGGTGCCACAATGATATTTGGATTTGATGGGATTTAAAGCAAATAAAAGCACATTAGCACAATCAATCTGACTTCAGCCAGCTGGATTCAAGCTTGGATGTCTTAATGCAAGATGTAGTTGGGGGAGGGGGGGGGTTGAGGACAACTCCTAGGAGATGCACGTTGGCATCAGCCAATATAGACCAACAACCACTCTATACTGCAAATCAGGTGAATTGAGCCACTTCAACAAACGAAAAGAGAGGAAATTTCAAAATTTCCTACCAGCCTAATGTCTACCAGCTTCTTTTGCTCTATAATTTGTCATGTTGAAAGTTCATCCCCTTTCAATTTGATTTCCACAAACTTTTTATAGCCCCCAAAGCCAAGCCTATAATCCATTACAACATTCTTCCTCAAATGAACTGGCTTCATTAAAATCCAAAATACTGTTGCCTTATACCAGAAAACTTTATTCCACCAGGCACCAGTTAATCTCTTGCAGACTCCATTCACTTAAATTGTACAGTTTGAACAGTTTCTTGGCATAAACCCTTCCATGAAGAATTGTTCCCAATATTTTTAGTCCAACAATGCAAGAAAAGGCCAGGATTCAGACCTTCTCCATTTCAGTTGAAAAATGTGTCTAGATATCATCTGTGCTACAAACACACAATCTTTAGTTAGTATTACTTTTTGATGGTTTTGGGTGGTCACGTCTGTCAGTTTCTTCATATTATAATGCAGTCTTGTGTGCCTCACTCTAACCACATATCTTGCAACTCCAAGACAAATGCAATCACATGTATTTTTGTACTGTTTCTCTTAATTTATGCTAGTCCCCAAAAAATCAAATACTTAAAATAAATGACAGGTTCCTTTTTAAATGATTAATGGTTTGTCTTGGTAATGTTTCAAGATTTTAAAACCAACCACCCAAAACTCCTACAATACTCCAAGTATAATAAATGCACAATATTTTAAAGGTCAGGCTGCCACTGGGGCAGGGTTAATTCAAATCTACAATTAGCAGCTAGCTTGGATAATATCTCTTCAGACATATTGGAATAAAATTAAATCTTGAAGCATCAAGAATAACATCAGAAGGAATGCATCACAAATGAACAAATATTCCAATAGTGAAACGTAGCCGATACCACACTGAAGGATTTTTCCAAACCCTGTCATTTTTTCCACATTCCAGTAGGTATTCGAAGATTAAAATGATGCCCTATGCACCAGGAGAGGTTTCAGAAACCAGAGAACAAAACTGCACTTAAAACTGAAGGAGAAAAAATGGAGGTGGTTTTTGCTTTTAAAGAAAAAAGGCAAAGCTCAACAAGGCTTAGAAATATGCACCAGATTTGTTCTCAGTCAATGTTCAAGTACTCTAGGCCTGCATACCGTAATGTGAGCTGCCTTTTGGCATGCAGAAACACTACTGTGAATTCTTGCATGTTTATATTAGAAATTGTGCAACAATTAGACCCAGATTTCTCCTCAGGTCCAAGAGCAGGTCCCATGACAGTTACCATGCCTGTTACAACTAGTTACCCCTGCTATCAAGCAAGCTAGATGGGCTCAAACTCCTCTCATTCTTCGTTCTCACTGGTTATGTGATTGAAACTGAGGAACCCACCGAGACATTACAATACGAAAGGTCATTCCATAAATGTAATAGCTTGCCAACTGCTCTTAGTTTTATATTGTAAAGAAATACATTTTAATACAATGGTATTCTACATGGACTGCCCATTCTAATAGTGCCCGTGATGAAAATACAAATACAGAATATACACTATAAATCACAAATGCACTTAACCACCAATAATTCCAGAGAATTTTTTTTTGCGCCAGTTGCAGTGACATTTTATTGAACAGACAAATATAATTTACTATGGTCACCAACAAGGCTGTCCAGAAGGGCATTATGAGAGAAGGGCTAACCAACCGTGTGGCCATTGCTGGAAGTAAAACTGGTGACAAATACTTTGCACCAGGTTGCAGCTGTAGCCTTTGAGGCTTCTGCCTCATTCTTCTTATATCCTTTTACCTTGTCTCTGAGCCCTAGATACCACACGTCACCCCAGCTCATCACAGAGATGTTCAGTGGTGCTGAGACTGAAGCAGGCATTCAAGGCAACACTGTCACACTTGCACACTGTGCTTGTAGGACATGCCCATTCCTCATCAGAATGTGCCTTTAGGAGGCACAGCAAGCAAAGTCTTAGGACTTGGATCAATATAGCACTGTTTAGGCAGACTGACAGCAATCACGTCAAGCTGAGTTTGTAGCTTCTACTCACTCCTAGCCAGACCCCACTAGGACCTCTGCACTGATCTTGGCAAAGTGTCACTTCATGACAGATATTGTGGGAGACCTTTGACTATGTAGGACTATAATGGCTTCCCAGGCTAGAAATGTCTTTAGTGCTCACAGCAAGCAGGTAAGCCACAGTGCAGAAAAGGTCTAGCTTCCAACATACTGATGGCACCAAGGAGGTGTTCTATGTATTAGTAGGATGCTCCTGAAACTCAGGATATTTGCAGAACACCAATGCAAGCCTGGTACAACAGGCTTCCTCTGTTTAAATTAAGGGAAATATTTTGCTTTTGTGAAACACTTGTAATTAAGATGGCTTATTTTGCTTTGGTGAATATTGAAATTTAAAACCAAAACTGGCAAAATGGTAAAAACAGTGCAATATATTTTGGAGAGGACTATTTCTCAACCACCTACTATGATAAATATTTTTTGCTTAAGTCCTTAGAGTAACTCTTAGTTTAATGGGTAATGTCACAAATGCATTCATCAGACAGTTTTAAGAAAGTGATGAGAATGGTCCATACATTTCCATACAAGTTTCCTTTCCAGTTCCTTGACCTGTCTGGCTGTATTACTGCACCATCTTCTTTAGTCCTTTTCAACTAATTCAAAACTATAAACTGCTTCATCCACAGGACTGTGCAGTTTCTCCCTCTCCACTGGTTTACTCTTCCATCATCAAATCCAGCACAAGGTTCTTGTACATTTACTGTGGTAAGCCAGGACAAAACTACTTTTACACCTCTCTGACTTTAAATGCATTTTTATGCATTGTACTGCCCTTACTGCAAGCCATATTAATGAAGAAATGTGCAAAAAGTTTTAAAACGTATTCTCCTTACCAATTCTCTCATTAAGTGACTTTCACAACAGGTTCAAATGGAGATAATCTATTAAAAAATTAGATTCACCCATTCATCACTCTATTCATCAAAAACACTCTTCCTAGTAAGTGTCATAGCACCCCAGACCCTATCCCAGAAGCTCTGAAAGGCACACGGCAGGAATTAATCCTGAACTGCACCCCATTTAACCAAGAGGGAGAGAAACTACACATGGACATGGAGAGAACCACTCAGATCAACTAGGAAATTACATTTAATATCAAACCAGCTTTCACAGTATCTGAAAATGATGTAACTTTAAACAAATGTTTTAATTTCTTATAGTTTTGGACATGCATCTCCATCTAATACTGCAAACTCAAGATGTTCTCAGCTGTCCAATGATTAGAATTTCCATTATCTCAGAACATCTTGTAACAGTGAACCCACAGTATAAAAACTGCCACTATTTAGGTGCTGGATAAAAACATTCTGAAGAGAAAGTGCAAACATTAAGGGTTTGGATACATGTAGACCATGTAAAGACAGCTATATTAATCAATGCACTCAAAGGCACCTTGGAACAAATGGTAAAAGGGCTAAGTGTAAATCTAGGAATCAATGTTTTTGGGACTAAATCAGGAAAAATGTTAAATGAAATGCAAGATGAACATTGATTATGATCCCTAGGAGTGTTGGAAACTAATCACTAAAAAGTTTTTCATTACTGGTTTTGTTCATACCATTCTGATGCTCCAGGTATACTTGTTTCTTGCAACTAAGACAAGTGCACCTCTGACAAGTTTTATCAGACCTAAACTACAAAAAAAGTCTGCATGTTACAGGATGTAGTACCATGTGCAAGCCATCACTCCTCTCTCAGCTTTAAGAACAGTTTATTGTTTAAAAAGCATTTACATTGCACTTCCAAAAACAGCAGACAGACCACCCCAAACATGAGTGCCACACTCAACTTGGTTCGATTATGAAATTAGGAAGTTTAAACTTCAGATGCTAAACATTGTAACACGATTCTTTCCCCTGAAAATTGGAAAGCAAAATGCTGTGGACCCTTAAGATATTAAATACTTTCATGCTTCTACAAAAGATGTAGGCTACAATCTGCATGTTAAAAAGGATTCACAAAGACTCTGAATGGGTACATAAAGATGGAAAAAACATATTTAACACTACATACTGGAAACAGTGCAGTAAGGGTTCTGTGAATGACTTAGAGAAGACAAGCACTGTGCTGGGAATGAGTGAAATCCTGAGAGGGGGAACAACCCCTGTACAGCAAAGCCAAGAAAAGCACGTCTTGGTAACAGGAGTAGGCATGCTGTACCTTATTGAAAAGCTGAGCCAAATGATGTGAATTTCAAATCTTGATTTGATTAAGATTTGATTAACAATTGAACTAATATTCTGAATAACCAACCATACACTCATTTCTTGCACTGCATTTTGACATATTGCTGGTTTCCCAGTTCAGACTTTGAATGCTATTTAATGCCAAGATCCTGTACATCTGGAAAAGCAGAACATTTCACAGCTTGCAATACCAAAATGCTGACTATCTTCGGTGCAAATGTGACCTGCTCTCCTAAAACCAAGGTTTATTGTCAAGCGGATTCTGCTAAATGCTCTCTTGACAGCTTGAAATTTCTTACTTTATAAAGCTTTTAGGATTGGTTTTTTTGAGAGCTCATCATTAAAAGCAAAAGCCTCCACACTGAAAACCTGGCCCCAAAGACCCTGGTTTTAAAAAGCAGGTCCAAAACAGAAGAAAATTCTACACTTCAGCTGGAATCCTAACACCGTCATTAACCAGACAAAAACTCAGAAGGCACAATATGCAATAAGAAAAATATTGCATGTGAAATTAAAGAACCACTACACACCATTAACTGTACTCATTCCTATTTTTGTGCCTACTTCTATTAAACCTTTTATTGAAACCCCAAGGGCTTAATTTTTGTGGACAGCGCATTAAATAGAAATGTACATTTGACATGATAGAGTTATCGGCCAGTGAAATAAACCACACCAAGGACATTCCTAAAAACGACTTAGGAGTCACAGAAGCTTGGGTCATTACCTCCGTTGACCACTCTTTGGTCGGCTCCAGAGCTGGGACTGTAGTCATGAGGTCCAGGCCGGGGAGGAGGAGGGCCTGAGCCACTCTGCACCAATCTGGGAGAATTCTGCCTGCCTGTCCCCCACGACATCCCGTCCCTGTTCCTCTGCCCTGGTGGAATGTATTTGTTTTCTCTGGGGGAGACGAGACAAGAACAGTTTTGAAAATTTCATTTCACTCTGGTGCCTAATTTTTCCACAGAGCTGGCAAGCCATTTGATTGGCAATTCTCTCTCAACGTTTGGACAGTTAGTGTCGATGCAGGTATGCGTCTTAATACTTCAGGTTCTCAGTGATATGATTGAATTGTTAACAAGTAAAAAAAAAACAGTACAAAGATGGTTCTTTTTACTGTTTTGTACTGATTCCAGAACAGCAATCAATCAGCATTACAACTACAATAATCTGGAGAATAGTGTCTGGGTCATTCTCAGCTGTCTTACTTACAAAGTTAGTGAGTGAGTCTTAGGGAAGTTGGATTCCTTAATCCTGCTTCAAAACTGGTCTTAAGGTGTGTAGAACAATTCTGCTTTATATAAATCCCCAGTATAACTTTGTTAGTTTGGCTTGGCTTTTAAAATCAGACACTTTGTTAGTACAATTCCCGTCATGATCAGACTTACAGTACTACAACTGTGACCTGCTTGGGAAAACAAGGAGTAAATTTCCAGGTGAGTCTGGGACTTAAGTTATTTTAAAAATAAGAAATGAAGAGAACGAAACTCTGCTCCAACTATTTCAATATTTTTATGTATTAAACCAATTTGGTAATAACGGTTTAACATAAAACAGAGTATAACAAATGAAAGTACAGCTGTGAAAGCTAACCCAAACAGGAGTAATTACATTTGTTTACAATAAGAATCCTGCATTAAGTTATGTAAAAAACAAAGTTAAAAGTATGACCACTCAGTAAGAAAACTGAAAAAAGTCCAAAACTGAGGCAAAGGAGGAAGAAGGAAAACACAGAAAACCAACAAATCAATAAAGCTTGCACTTATCCTTCCGACTTTAAACTTTGACCCTTCTCAAGGGATTCTACATTTTGTACAACAGATCACACTTGCAGACTTCAATAGCATTTGTAAGAGGAGTGTTGGAAGATTTGTACTATAATCCAACAAACCCTTCAGCAATAATGAGATATTGAGCTACCCTTCACAGGGTTAAGACAGCACAACTGCAATTGGATTACCAAGCCCGGATGAGAAGTCTCTGTTAATTGCTTTAATCATTTTCTTTAAAGCCTTTAACACTTTTGTATAGCTGGTAAAACCACGTTTGTCTTTATAACTAGGAACAAACAAAACTTGGCCAGGATAACTTCTTTACAATTAACAGCCAGCAGTATTGTACCATGAAAACTGACGGCCATCTTACCAAGATGAGTGATCTGTAATAAAGCTTCTTTTCCACAATTATTCACATCCTGTACTGCTGAAGCCTAGATTTATTGTTTAAATAATTACTTTCTGAAACCACTTTAATAAGGATGTTCTTGGAGTGTCATCTCTACATAGTTAATAATTGGGATTTAATTTGTTCCTAGATGTGCCCAAAAGGCAAGGCACTTAAGACAGCAAAATAAAAATTGGACCCTTTTCTCACACATTCCAAACGATTAGGTTTTGCGAGGATACTGAGGCCTTGGCCCGTACCTGGAGTTCATGCTGTGTCCTTCGCGCTCCGCAGTTCGCACCACAGCTGTGAATTTCTCCTCCTCGCTGCGGTCATCGTTCTCCAGCGCAACCCTGGCTTTATAGGTGGAGCTAGACTCGATCTCCTCGGCCAGCTGAGCAGCTCGGGCCTCTCGCTTCAGGAACTCCTCTGAATTGTCCCTTTCCAGGGGAACTCTGGAAACAAATGAAATCAAACAAATGACATTCTTTAACTCACACCTGGAGTCACTTACCATTGATGCAATGTGATTAGATCAAGGCCTGACTGCATTTTAATTGAATCAAGGCTGAATATAATTTCCAACTCTTTGAGGATCTGTTTTTAGCTTCAAATTCCGCCAAGATAAAAAAAAAACAGTAAATTCATTATATAAATGCACAAACATAGGCTGCACCATGAAAATTTGGTTTTTAAGGCAATGGAAATAAATTAGTCTTTCTACTTCAGGTTCCTGACCTGCTAGATGTTTACTACTTGATTCAAGTATAGAGGCCAATGCAGCAGTCAAGTCTTGACTGTGTTAATAATGGGTATACTACTAGCAAATGCTAACACTTAATTTAGGACATTAAAATCATGAAAGCTGGAAGGAAAAATATCCTAAACAAAACGAAGGGCACAATGCCCAATGCGACTGCAATGTCATAACAGGCAAGGCATGCTACTTTAGTAGGAAGCATTAGTTACTGCTTCCTCAGACTTCAAACCCTTATCACTATGTGTGCATGACGTGACCTGATTCTAGTGGAACCATGCTAACGTTATTTTGCTGAGAGACTGCAATCCTTCAATTTATGGATCACTGAGCTAAAGAGACTTTAGCAGCTGACAAGTCCAAATAGTACGAGTGTGTGAAACGGCATTACCAACCTGCGTACCCAAGACCACTTGTGAACCACAGATGAAACCCTGATAAAATGAGTACTTACGTGTAAGAGGATAGGCTGCTATCATAAGTCGATTTCACACCATAATTCTCTTCATTAAATCTGAACATGTCATTAGCATCCCAGCCATTGGACTGTAAAACAAAAAATTAATTGCAGTTATGAATAGATTTATTCTCGTGGGACAATGAATAAACAACAATTGTAGATTTTAAATAAGAGGTTTTTGATCATTCAGAAAGTGCCTTTATAAAAGCATTTTCTTGTTTCGGGTTCTGAGACAATGACAAATTTACCAGAACCAGTAGACAGCCAAATGTGTTGACAGATGCAGTATAAAATACTACACATTTATCTGTATAATATTACAGCTTATTAAGCAACCAATAAAAAAATCTGACTGGCTATACTGGAATTAATGAAAAACTGCAAGGAGACTTAACTGTGAAACCGATAATACTCTCAAACCTTACATTTGTTTGGACGTTTCTGTTTATATACTTATAGAAAAAATGAATTTAGTGCAAAGTGTGTAACAGTCAGTGATTTAAAGATTAAGGCAAGACTAGGTAGAAAAAACTGGAGACCTCGATGTTTGCACTGTGTTAAGGTGGAAACAACTGAGGTACACAGAGCAGTGACGCACATTTGGTCCAAGTGCTGCTGCAAAAAGAGCTCAACAGGAAATAGAAATCATTGCTGCTCGAGTGAGGCACAGCAGGTGATGAAGGTTTCAGTGATCCTCGGGCATGGTGGTGACCTTGGTACAAAACAAGACTTGGTATCTTCCTCTACACTTATCCTGCACTTCAAAAGAGTTCGCCATCATCCCTGAACTCTGCTAATCTCCTTCCTTTAAGACAGCTCACTTAGCCGTGCATCGCCCAACACAACACTGCCAGCTTTGTCATAACCCAGGGTCAACCAATGACCCTCTAAGGCATTTATTTTGAAACTTAAAACCGCAAACATCCGGATTTTGAAGAAACCCACCACATCAGTCTCCAAGGCTTCTAGGCTCTCACTGGCACTCTCCCCACCATCCCAGGGCTCCAAGTCCTTTTCTTTGTGTTCCCCGTTTACTCTAGCACTAACAGCAGAGTCTGTGAAGTTATCTGTAATTAAAAAGAGCAAGAAAGCATAAGTCAGCTGTTAATTGGCATCACATTTCAGCTCCACAAAGAGAAAATGCCGATACATATACTGAGCATCAAAAGAAACTTTTCATTATGCATGTATGGTTTTTGAAAAAGTATACAGATTTAGATATCAAATGTTTGTTGTAAACCGATCATTTTTTGAATGAACGCGATGCACTTGAGTGACTTGACTACTGCAAAAGCACTAAATCATTTTATTTGGGAAAGCTGACACAGGTGATGAGGAGATTTATCCTGTTAAATATTTACCTTGTTTTAATTAAAATAGCCCACTTATCTAAAGAATAACACCTTGATTCCACTGATATTTTGTAGGCTGGGAAGTCAGCACAGCTGCTTGATGTTTGGAGTGACCACAGCCAGTTTCTAAATTGGCAGAACACTACAATGAAATAATCCTTCAAATGAAAGGTCACAAAGTTCAACACCTTTCCAAGATCAATGGGGAAGGCCAAGTGTGAGGCTCTGACCAAAGTCCTGAATCTTGACAGAACTAGGCATTTAGTGGTTGAGTCAATCTGACCCCACTGAAGAAAAGTTACAAACGAGACCAGGTACATGAACAATTCTACATTGAACAAGTCCCAAGACCTCATTTGATGACCTTCCTACAGAGCGCTCACATAACAGCTTTCTTGCAAGAATGCGACATGACAAGCCGGCTACCAGAAGCAAGCGTTTGCAACCTAGGGACATTTGTATACCTTTCGCCGATTTAAATGGTGGCCACACATAACTAACCTGTGACTTTAACACCGCAGTCAATGGGCATAATGAATTTACAACCTTCTCCAAAACAAATCCTGAAAGCTTTATAAGTTTATGGACTTATGTGATAGTTTCTTTTGATGTGTAGTATATTCCAAAAAACACAAGCAAATCTACAGCATGCACTCAAACATTAAACACTATAATGTATGAGTTTCATAAGCACTCATACTGCAGCCTTTAGGCATGTCATATTTTAGACAAAAAATTAAACCTCTGAAACCGAAAAACACCTTTCACCAGTAGGAGTAAAAGTAGAATGGGGGAGGGGGGTAGGTGGCAAAACATTTGGACAATACTGCCATGATCCCCAGGGTTTTTGAAAAGAGCTTTAGACAAATGAATCTGCTGCAAGCAGCAGCAACAATATTGCCTCAGAGGAAGAGAAAAACACAGTACTAGCACTGTCACTATATTTGCTAGTTCAGGTTAATAAAACTATCCTCTCCAACTACAAAAATTAGTTTTGGCTCTTAGGTCAAAGAATACAGTGTTAGTGTACCACAAAATGTTTATATATATATGCAACACAAGACTTCCAAATGGCAATACTCTTGACAATGAATATGTGAAGAGTAAGAAGCAGTGGACAGACCTATATCAATAAAAACTGGTTATAACCTTACTGGTGCATAAAAGTTCTAGCAATTTGAATAAACCCTTGCAAACTGCTTGTGAATCAGTAAAAAATCAAGTGTTAATTAAGCAAACAAAACCACTATCTTTCATCACAAAATACTATTCCAAAAGGCCTGTACATTTCCACTTATTGAACCTGTAGATAGTTTGTCAGGTTTTTGGAGTCGCTTAAAATACGTCCCTTTGTCATAAATGAACTGACTAGTGAAGTTTATTAGAAGCATGCACTATATACAAATTTATGGCAGAAATAGTGTAGAAGCCTTTAGATCAATGCTCTTCACACAATTTATGCAATCAAAGCTTTCAGCTGAGAACAATGAACCTTCGGGCAGTGTCAAATCGTTATCACCATTGCTAGGCAATCAGCTCAGTATCTTTAACCAGTAAGCCTGTAAGTAACTGCAAGCGTTTACGAACTCCAAGAATTGTAAACTAACCAGATCATGGTTTCATTCCAGTTGTGATGAGCATAAAATAAACTGGCTATGTTCCAATATGACAAAGGTGCAGCTCTTGAATCAGAGGGACTCAAGTTCTGTACAGAACTTCCCCTCAAGGAATAAACCTTTTGAAATTAGTCATGTGAAGGGTAGCAATTTTAGGTCTGACAGAGCTGTTCCGATTTGGCTTGTGAAAAGTCATGCTTGCTTACATTATGTATCACTGATCAATTTACTCACATTTCAAGAAAGCTGCACTGTACCAGTACAAATGATTTATAATTACATTATAATGATTAGCTCACGTAACTTGCAAGCTGCATGTGATGGGGTTACATAGTTAAGACAAAACAGAAAAAATGAGGCTTTAAAAAAAAGTATCATTCATGCTGAACTGTCCCTAGCCCCAATTTGTTAGCTAGACAACACCTCCAGAGAGCAAAGCAACACCTTGATCAAGACTAACTGATTTAATCACACGCTCAAACCACACCCAGAGTTACTGCTGACCAAAAAGAGGGCCTTTGGCTAACAGTTGTTGTATGAGAGGAGAAATCTGCAACAGCATTTTCTGACCTATTTTAAAGGACAACAATTCCCCCCCCCCAATATACAATACTTTAAATGCAGAAACAAATTACAAATAATGTACAGGCAACTTGTCCATTTGGACTGACAAATTAATTTTCAGTCTTTAACGAAAATAGATATCAACTGCAACTGTTCTATAAAAAGTGCCTGTAAATGACTTTAACAACTACAAAGCAGGCTGTCTAGCAAGAATGAGGGAAATGCTGCATTGTACATTAGAATGTTCCATACTGCTAGTCCGTAAAGCTGTAGCGCATACACAATCAACTCAGGAAGCACTGCCTTACTGTATTCACATCCAATATGAAAGATTTCAAATATATTAAGTGTACAAAAACAAATGTTTGCTTCTATAACTGTGCTCAAAACTATTCATGTACAGCTAAGAATGCAGTGTTAAGGGCGATGCAAAAACCACCAGAAACAGGTGCATCACTGCAACAATTAATTAAATCTTTCACTAAATTTTGTCAGGCTTAAACAAACTATGGAGCATGCCACTGACAGCATTTAAAGAGCAGACCAATATGAAACATGGTAAAGGCAATTTTAAAGTTAGGGGATATATAATTTCTGGGAAAACAGTACAAAATAAGATATAAGATCACTTTATTGGCCAAATACAATTCCTTGTATTAGGGAACCCCAGCTTGCTCTCCATGAGACACACAGACAGGGAGAGAAGCTGAGGGTCAGAGCGCAGGGTCAGCCATTTATACAGCACCCCTGGAGCAGTTGGGGTGAAGGGCCTTGCTCAGGGGCCCAATGGAGTAGGATTCCTCTGCTGGCCGCAGGATACGAACCGGCAACCTTCCAGCCACAGGTCCAGATCCTGAGCCACAGAGCCACCACACCGCCCCCAGTGAAAATGAAAGGAGAGATGTACAATGAGATGTAATGTTGGCTTTTTGTGATTAATAACTGTCAGCATTTGGCATAAAAAAATTTAAAACGTCACTGGAAAGCAATTAAGAGTCACTTTGGTATGTTTTCTTTTTGAATTATTTAAAACCAGAATAAAAGGTAGTACTGCCTGAATAAGCAATTTAAAAGTGACATTTACCACCTTGCCTGGCAAACGCAATCTTGTTTTAATTAAAACTAACGTATTCCACATTTCTTGATTGTTTCTGCTACAGACTTGTGTCCCACCTGTAAAACAAGTACATGGCACCACAAAAACCAACAATTTCATGAAGTTCAAATCGATGCAAGATTGATTTCCTGCAAAACTGGGAACAAGGGGGAAATGGAGAAGAAACGTTTATAAATGTCCTTGCAACTGTACCCTAAGTAATAACTGTAGTGAAATAGACATCACTCTGGACTAGATTGATGTTCAGATTTCACTTAACTAGGGTCTCGCACCTTCTTGTCTGGATTTCCGGCACTCTTCAGTGTCAGAGGCAGAGCATTTGACAAACGCACCATACTAATCTTAAAGACCGACCTTACTTAATTTCTGCCAACGTACATACTTGAGAGAAAAAGGCTAACTTGTGTTTCTTTGCATAAAAGTATGTAAATACGGCTTTGAAAACAGAACAGGGAATTTGCCCAGGTTTCAGATGGAATTAATCCAAGTGGAGGATGGGGGGTGAAGTAGGAAACCCAAGGTGGGATTTCATTTTTACACATAGATCAGGTTCTCTGTTCAATCACCTCATTTCACCTTGCGCACGCTTAATGAACCAATCAAACCTCGCGTTAGTCCACCTCCTCTGCATGCTTATACTAACATACAAAAACAAAACCTGAAAAGAAAGGTGGATGGCTGGCATATCCCAGATTAACAAAAAACACTTAGGTCACTAGAACAGCTTCCTAACATGAATATGTACTTAACATGCCAAGCATGGGGAGTGTACCTTAAATATTTTCACAACATGACCTCAAATCACTAAAGTGAAAACAATACAAACCCACTGGAAAAAGGAATCTCTTATGTGTTATACCAGCCAAAATGAAATCAGCTTTCCATGATGGGTTAAATAAATCAAGTTTAAAGCTTCAGGATTCCAGAAAACTAATTTCACGATTAAATACCATTTCAATTTAAACATACTAAAATACGACAATTGGGACAAAGCAAATCTCTGCTTGAGATTAATGAAACCGTGCTAGTACAGCTCATATTTCATCACATGCCCAAGCTTATGATTTTAGTGTTTTATGGAGATCAAGGCAGTCAAGGAAGGCAAACTGAAGTTAAAAATCAAAACTTTCTTAAAACAAAAGGGACTATAAGTGCTTAAAATAAAGTGTGTAATAGCATAAACAAACTTATTACCTGTTTCTGAAGAAACTATATCGATTACAGAGAAAAAGAAATTGAGAAAGCATCAGTACGAAGTAAATGAACATCTGAAATGAAATATTCATAACTCTAAAAATAATATCTGCCCATTTTAAACCATTCACTGGTTACAGCTTTATTCCTATCAAGATGTTAATCACTCATCACTGCTTGTCCTACTGGAAGAATGACTTACACATAGGACTGGAACAATGATTTTCACTTTACTCATATGTATAGATAATTTAATATCTCTTAATTTACTAGAATTGGAAATATGCATCTCAGTTTAAAAACACAATAGATGGAAGAGACTAATTTAAACAAAATCAAACAGTTTCTAGGCAGTTTGTCTGGCTTTTTTATATTCATGAAGATAAGTGAAATATCAGCAATTGGCATCTGATAATGCATTTTTCAATTAATAAAATCTGGAACCAAAAATCTAAAACTCAGTAAAACCAAGAGGGTGTATTGTAAGAATAGTGTGTATATACAGCATTAAGACTAATCTGGTCAATTAACCTCTGCCATGTCCTTTGTGTGGAGTTATCTTCATGGATACACTCTTCATACAAGACAAAGCTGGACACCCATACTAATATTTATGCACTGAGATAGTTACCAGAGGAATAACTTATCAAAAGGCAGAACATTCAAATTAAAAGACCACAGTAATGCCTACCTTTCCTTGCATAATTCAAGTCTACATCTTTAAACTGCACCACAACAACATCCGACGCCTTGAATATCATACTGTCAACAACGTCTTCACGCTTGGGACCAAGACTGTTGTCAGGGCTTTTTCGGTGAGCAGCATCAAGCACCAAGTGACACTGAAAGACAAGGCCAGGATTACTTACTGCAACCAGCAGTCCCATGCAAAAACAGGCAGAAAGTGAAACTCGATAGGCGTGGTTACCTCAGGGCCATACGTCTTAAAAACTCCTTCAAACACTACTCCATTTTTGACCTTTAATTCACATTTGGTTCCCTGAAAGAGAAAAAAATAACCTGAAGCAATCTTAATATTCATAAAGTCTGATTAACATCAAACATTACAGCAATGCATATAATTATTTTTTTTTATACTAAGTTTAGAATGGGCAGCCTCTATACTCTCTCAACTTGAAATAAAAATGGCTAACGAGCAATGGTGATGCAGTTTACATTTCCACAACACCTTGTGCAAGTCTTAAAACTTACAGATATGCAGCAAGTCACAGACATCCTGTCCAAATGAAGCCCAGCATATACCACCACATGGGGAATCAGAGTCACAATCTACAGCTGAGATAGCCCATGCTTGAACCTGTTATTTGAGTAAGCTTTTGCTGCCAGAGCTACCTGTGAATCTCACCTGAAAGTGCATTTCACAATAGTTCTTTATTCCACTGACTAAAATGGTTTCAGATATACTTCGTTGTATTAATCTCTAACAACCTAGGACTGTACCATTAGCAGCTAGTTGGAAGTGTCAATAGAGTAACAAGTCCTGGCTTGGTTTGTGGAGTACCCGACGACAACCGAGTCAGTCCTCTCTGATACACAGCTGTCGGCACTCAGGAGTCAGTGTGAAGTCAGAAAAAAAAACTGAAGATGCACACTTAAAGTTATCAGTATGCTGTTGTATCATCTTTCGCTGTTACAGAGGCTTGGAAAGGAATTTAACAGTAACAGAATTTGATTTAGAAATTAAAAGTTACATTTCTTCTTAAAGGAAAAAAATATGAATCCCTCCCAAATCATTTTTGTAAACTTATAAGGCTAACAATAATGCACTGGACAAGGAGCCCTTAAACATATTCCAAACAAGATTGAATGAGATCCACATGGCCAAACAGACAAACAGTTGGAAAAACGTATTTTCATCTCCACACATGCGGCATGTACTTACTACAACGGAGGTCAGGACATGCACCATCCTCATGTTTGCATAAACCCCATTAAAGGCAACCTGCAAGAAACAATCACATTACACCAAACATCTGGGTACTGTGTAAAGGAAAAGGGCAATGTATAGTTTTTAGTGCCACAATGCAATATTCCTTATATAAACCTGAAACTATACACTCACACCATTACACTGTTCTCATAACTGAATAGTCCTAAAATTGAATTACCCCCAAAATAAAAGTGAGGCATAAAACAGCACGTACACCTCAGACTTTAGAAAACTTGAAGTACCACAAAAGTATTAGACAGTCTTGTACAGTAATAGGTTTATTCCATGCTGAAAAGAGAAGAACGCCTTCTTCAGGTGTGAGAAAGACAGGGCAGTAGGCAAAGGTAATGTAGCAGGAGAACAAGAGCTGGGAGAGAGGAGGGGCAGGAGGCGGGAGCAGGGGACAGATAGAGTGGCCAATCAGGTAGTGTGAAGTCAGGATAGGTGAAGAGAGGGGTGAAATGAAACCTACAATGAATAAAGAGAATTTAGAAGAATAAGAGTGTCGTTGAGAGAAGGGGAAAGGTGTGATCCTAGCTGCAATTCAAGGGAGCTGTGAACAAGAAGGTTGCGCAGATTAGGTGGTCAGCGATATGAGATGATGGGGCGATCAGAAAAGAGGGCCCAATGGAGGGATCATCCTGTAGGCTGGAAAAGTTGTTGCTAATGGTCCTGGGGATAGACAGTGTCGGGGCGGTAGGGAAGCACAAAGGTATGCGGTCGTTACGGCGGGGGCTCCTGCTCGAGTTGATGGACCGAGGCGTGTTTTTGGTCCGGGCAAGGGCGTTCTACTTTCACTAGGTGTTAACAGTCCTAACTACTACTATAGCACTACCAAAGAGATATTGACATTGTATGAGATAGCTGAGGATTACCAAAATCCATCAGGTTAAGAGAAAGCAAATCCAAATAAAACCCTGATCATGGAACTGCACTTGCCAAAATATTTCAACAGCTAATTACAATAAGGGTGCACTCAAACATGTTCAGAGGGTGCTTAATCATGTGCAACAAAGGACCACAAATAATCGCAATAAAAATATGCAAACCCAAAAGAATCTTTAAATGTATAGCTAATAGATCAAGTGTGGTGAATACATCTCTAGTGTTAGCAAAAGATACTTTGCTTTAGGAATCCTTTGGAATCTGTTTATTGACATTGGTACTCACACCCGAGCCACAGACTGCCTTATCAGTGGGTCACATTGTTTACTATTGAACACATTCTGTATGGTACTCCAGGAACCGATGACTAACCTTATAGCTATACCATGACCAACACAAAATGGTACTGCAACATGGTGAACTATTTCGAAATAAAGCATTGAAATCACTTCAAATAACACGTGGAAGTTTAAACATTGTTCTCAGGTCATGTATCGTGACAATGACTGAATTCCAACTATATGCTTTACATTTTGGGCAATTATCCTTCAAAGCATAATTTACCTGGAAGCATTTTTAGGGAAAAGTGCTACATCTCACTATTCTGGAAGCATTTTTAGGGAAAAGTGCTACATCTCACTATTTTTGCATCCCTTCTTAATCGTTTAATTTAAAACGATAACTTTTACAAGTGGAAATGTATTTTTGCTTAGAATGCCACCACCAGCTACCAGGGATTAATCCAGACGGGTTTAACCCTGGACAACAAACGGAAACAGCACAGAGTCTTTAGCCCCAACATCCTCATTTTGCTCCCTATTGTCTGTCACTTAAAAACTCATTTTGATCAAGTGGAGGAAAACCGAAAGAATGAATTTGTATAGTGTCACTCCTCTACATCTTATTTCAGACATACAAGTCCTATTAACAATGTGGACCGGACTGCCCTGGAGCTAGCCGATACTGTCAAGACGGGTGAAAAAAAAATCAGTTACAATGTTCGTTATACGTTACAATTAACACTTATGAGAGCTTTGCATTAAATTTAGGTGGCCTATAAAACAGAAATTCCATGTAATTTGTAAAAATAATCAAAAGAGCTTTGAGAAAGCTACAGAAACTGAAGACCTGTACTAATAGCAAGTAAAGCAAATAAAACCTCAGACTTACTGTAGCTGAAGAAGGGCCTTTTACACTGTTACGCCCCCTGAAATAAAGAATACCGCACCATTAGAACTCAGTATGGACAAAAGACATTTGTGAAAGACATGGCAGTTAATTTCTCAGTAGAAAATATTTCCCCATTATTTTTCTCCCTCCAAAATACTTTCTTCATTAGAACAGAAAATGATAAATGAAGGACATGCAGCCCTTCTAGTGCATTTGATTGCTAGAACCTCATCAACAAGTAACTCAGGCAGTCCTTTTCCTGAAGGATCTCAAGGAAACATGGCTCAGCAATTTGCTCCATATGCCCATAGCTATACATGAAGTCCAATACAATACACTGCTCACTCAGATATACCTGCTATCAAGCAGATACCCAGTGCACACTTTCATTCATGTAAAATACTAAATAGATAGGTATTTATGCAGATCAAGAAAACACCTATGCAATATAAATTTTTTAAAAGTCAGTAATGTTGAATCAAAACCAAATTTTAACACCCCAGCAGACTACTCTAAAACCCCAGTATATAAATCTATAAGAATACTGTCGATCTGTTCCAAACCCTTCATATCATATTAAGAAAATGTAAAAGGTTTGATTTTAGAAGTTATATAATCAAAGACACATTTTTAACATGTGCAGGACAATTAAAACAGAATTTTACCTTGACACTTAGAATTCTTTAACTACTGAAATAAACGAAATGCTCCTAGTTTATCTCCACATAGGTATACTTTATTTCATTTTATGCATGTTAACAGATGTTAACAGGACTATATAAAGCAGACTACTTCTGTTCACTTATAGAGCAGTGGTTCCCAGGCCTGGCAGACCCGTTCCTGCAAGTTTTGTTTTGTTTTTTACAGCTGAGCTGGTAATCCGTGCCAGCTGCTGCCTTTCCATGATCCGAGCGCTTGTCTGTTGAGCCATTTTCACACTCAGTCCTTGGTTTCAAAATGTTCCAACAGCAGTGCATTCATCCAATTTCAAGATGCAGAAATGTATGCAGGTGGTGTATTCAAAGTTTATTCCCTCATTGCCATGTAAGCAGCTCATAAGAGGTCAATATTTCATGAACGGACAAGTGGAAGGGACAATGTATTAAACTCTTCCACGGTGAATGTTTATTCTCTTCTGCAGGAGCCAAATCGTTTAGGGTAGAAATTAGGAACAATTTCAAACAAGTATCAACCCTATACTATTTGTCCATTACATATTAAATGAAGTATTAAACTGTACTTTAAACAAAATGCTTTAAGGTAACACAAAACAGAAGCAATGAGTGGGGTCAAAAAGCCAAGTACACTGAACTCATGATCTTAAAAGACCAAATTTAATCTTGCCGATCATTTTAACAGGGAAGACTACAAGGAGACATTTCGGCCTATTAACCTTGTCTAGGATCTCACCCAGGATTATCGGTTTTACATGATTGGGTGGCTTGTGTCTGACACATCCCTCTGGGTCAAGTGCCTCTCGTTCTCAGCTGTGAGTTTACCTCCTTTTGATTTCCACCAGCACCCACTTGTGCACGTTTCAACACAATGGACCTCAAAACCAGCAGCGACTGCCGATGCTTTTAAGGGTTTTGAATAGCTGAATCATTACACTTAGCAACACATTCCACTAAAACTAGGAATAAAGTCGCCGGTACATTGTTGAATGCAGAGAAACGTAGATCTTTTTTGTAACCAAAACCCAAATGGGTTATAATTAAGGTCCAAGTAGTATACTGTATAATTTATCAGTCACTCGATTTAAGTACTACACTCAAAAAAAGGGGTATAGAATTTTTAGATTTTTAGTTATAAGGAGACAATCCAAAACTTTGAAGGAGCAGCTGGAAAGGAAAAGGGTATCTTAATCATAGGTGCTGTCAATTGCTGTAAACCCAAGAAAGCGAAAATCCATTGGAACCAACGGAAATAAACAATTTTGATCATTTTGTGAACCCCATAGCTTCAATGGCTTCAATCACCGGAGGTGCACCAAGACATTTATCTGAATGTAAGCACTCATGTAGAGGGTGAATCTGTAATCATGACGCCTAAACTACTTGAAAGCAAATTTGAACAATACTGATTCTTAATTTCACTTCTTGTATTAAGTGGCCACCTCTGTAAATTTCACCAGTTGTCACAAACAAATGTGTTACTAATATTTAGACTAGCATCATTTCTCCTAATGCCAACATCTAAACCTAAATTAAAACCTAATAAGAATCAAAGGAGTTTGTGGATTTTGGCAGTTGCTTTCTCATGGAATAGAGCACACAGTTCACAGCCCCTATTCTAAATATTTTAAGATAAACCTGAGTGAACACAAATACTAGCATATTAGCAAGCTACTAATTCAACAATTTCAAACTAAATACAAATCATAACATTAAAAACAACTACAACTACTAAACCAACATGAAAGGAAACTGCAGTTACCATTCAAGGCGCACAACTTTAGGTCATTCACTATCAAAAATGACAAATGTTAATAATTAAGCTTACAAAAAGTGTGTGGTCTACTTAGATGAAGGAGCATTCTACAGGTATTAAGCTGTTAATACCAGTATTCACTAAACTCCTAGCATTTTTACTACCAACCTGGTACAAAAAACTACCTCATATCCACAGCCTTTGACCCCGATTCAGGCATAAATCGGACCAATTTAAAGAATATTAACTGAAAGGTCAACTTTCCTTCTATTTAAGCTTTACCGGGATTCTCCAACAATAATTCAAATTACCAGATGACGTGTCAATTAGACATTTTCCCCATGTTTAGCTGCCAACCAGTAACAATACCGATAAACTAGAAACTTGCTCACACACTCCATGGGACTATAGAACAGTAAGAAAAAATAAAAAAGGTAAATAAACTTTGCCAGGTGCCTTGAGAACCAAGATTCCCATTCAGAAAAATGCACGAGAAAAGGAATTGACTCTTGTTCTTTAAGTTTATAGATTACAGAATAACTTGCCACAGGTGACCCGCCAGGTGAAGCACACCCCTTTTCCATCCCTGAAGAGGAGCGGATCTCCCTGCCCGGTGATGAAAAGCAGCCCCTGCAGTGCACCCCGGCACCCCAGGGGGGTCAGGACCACCACCCCGTAGGGTTGGGAGGGGTCCAGATGGCAGGAGCACAGGTTGGTGATGCAGTCATCACCCTTAGCTCTGAAGAGTCCTCTATTAGTGAGGATCTGTTTGAGCACCTGTGAAGAGCCACCGCCAGGTGACCCTGGCTCCACAGTCACAGATTGTGTGGTGGGCACTCCCCCCTCACAGCCCTCTACGGAGCAAAGGGTGCTGTGCAGCTTCCATCTCCATAGGGAAGAGGACTTCCATCCACTACTTTCAGGTGGCACCTCAGCTGACCCATTCAGCCGATGTCTGTGCAGACCTGTTGGTTAGACTGGGTGCCCAGGTGGACACTAAACAGTGTGCCGTGGACATGCATGGACTAGATGCCAAAGCCCTAAGCTGTGACAGACAACATGCGATCAGGTCAGACCATTCCTCAGGCCCGCCAGGTGGTGAATGAGAGCGACCTGATTGTTCCTGCCTCAACTGCAGGGTTTCCAGTATGCCCGGTCCTGAAGAAGGGACAAAGAATGAAAGGCGAGAAGGCTTTCCCCCAACCATCAGCCCAGTCTGTCAACCTGAACCTGACCGTCTGTGGTACTCCCAGACAGGAGCTAAATGGTCGAGCCACCTGCCCGTCAGTGCAAGACATGGGAAAGGGGGGGTGTCAGAATCCCCGCTCACACTGACATGGGCCTGGTGATTGATAGCGAGTGAACTAGCTATCCCAGTGCTGGGGCAGCTCCCTGGCCCCCTGGCGAGGGAAGGGGGGGGGAGCGAGCAGGTGTCCTACACCTACCCCCAGCGAACGATTGCAAACATGCCGATAGAGGGATTCCTCAATCAGGAGGTGTGCAAGGTGGACCTGAGCATTGAGAACAGGGTAATAATTCCAGTTCACTCAGGTGTTCCAGATGACCACTCAGCCGAGGGTCAGTCATGCTCCATCGCCGAGAGCGGCGACAGTCACTCAGGAAATGACTGGGAACAACCACCCTAATAGACTTTTGGGGGGACTAATTGCTGCTGTCACTGATGTGGGTTTGCTATTTTTGGCAGGTCTGTTTGCTGCCAACACGGTCACCCCGACGACCCTCGGAAGGGAGATGTCAGAGATTAGCGACAGGCTGTATCAACAGCAGCAAGAGCTAGAAAGCCTAGGGCAAATCGTACAGGTCAACCTTCATGCAAAAGTGTCCACACAGTGGACAGGATTGTCGATGTGACCCAGTGGGATCATGCGACTGTCAATGTGATACAGTAGGGCAGAATGTTAAGGCTGGACCTGCTCAGGGAGCTCAGTGCCACTGTCCAACGATTAGGCTGGTTACAAAGTGCAACCTACTTGGTCTCACTCTCCTTAGTAGAAGGAGATATCCTCACACTAGTTAATGTTATTCCCAATACTGTTTTCTGTAAGAATTCTCGAGAGGTAATGTGAATGTCATCTCAATGAACATTAACATCTGAATGGACACCACTTAACTCCGTTTTTGTGTTTGAAGGCAACAACACCTCAGGACCTCATGACCTCTAAAAAAGGGGGGATATGTACTGGCAAATCCTTATTAATGACAGAATTAAGTGTTGCTGTGCTTTCCTAAATAAGGCCCCATCTCTCTCTCACCTCTGTGGTTCAGCCGCAGAGAAGCTATTCATGCAGTTCTGATTTAGGGTGTTTTCTCTCAGAGAAGGAGCAGCTCCCACATGGAGATTTCATGCCTGGCTATAATGATCAATGGCCATTCCTGGCACCTATCTGTCTGTGATAGTCTTGGAAGCATCTGGACTGCGGTCCTAGATATCAGAGGTCATTGCGACTCATCTCTCACCTTGACCAACCAATCAGGAACCTGCAGGGCATGGTAAACACATGTGGGCCTGAAATGCCTGCTAAACCATCTGCACCACAGTCCTGGTTTAAAAGACACTGCACAACTCAGAAACTCTGCTTCTCCGGCCAATTTTCACACCCTCAGAGACAATTATGTGGTGGTGTTGTCTGTATAGGGACTGGAACCTTGTTCCAGCAAAGTGCCAGCCCAGGGAATGCCCATACATAAATCACTAGCTAACGTCAACATGGACGCTTTGTTTGATCACCGGAGTATATGTTTGGACTCTGGTCGACCACCTAATTAGCTTTTTATTCAGCAGCAGCACTACACCAGAAGCAAACCGAGTCTCATCCCCCTAAAGAGTGAACTGCTCAGACCCGCGGTCACCCTCTGTGCATGGAGACTTTCTACTAGTCCGCCGGACTACTAGTAGGTCCCTGAGAGCACGTCGCCACAGCAGACATTTCTCTTCCAGCTCGTCCGACTCCAAGCTGCACCCCCACTGGTTGGCCGGGAGCCGGAGGACACCGGGATGATGCCTACTGAACGCCGCAGCTATTGGACGCAGCTGCCAGCTGGTCTTGGTGCCCGTGCCGGGAAATACAAATCCATACCTGGATAAGTAAACCCAATGTTCTACAGTGCATCTCAAGAATTCAATTGTTGCCTTAACAGAAGTTATCAATTCAATTCATCTGAGTAATGTATTTACTTTTGAGTAGCTAATGTAGACTGATTAACGATAGTATAGCTGAACGGTATATTGAATCATATTCTTTGTTCATATCTTTGTGTTTAGCATCTCTTCGTGATTATATACCTTGCACTTTGATAACCCTCACAGTAAGATCTGCCACCTGTATCCAGGCAGACTGTTATATGTTTTATATGCACAAGTTATACATTTATTAATGCATCTCGTTTATTGAATCCATGTGTGCGCGCGCATCGCTGATCGATTGATTTTCAAATAACCATAACGAATCACCTTGTGATTACTGCTACCATTAATAAATTGTCCCAGTAAATTTACAAAACCCCTACACACTTCTGCAATTTAGAACTAACAGGTTTTTCAACAAACAGGCCACATGAAAAAAATACTGGCCTATATCCCTGAAATGTTTTCTTAGATAAGCTGCATACTAGATACCTGGGTCCTGTCATGGAGCTCAAAATCTCCAAACCACGTGGATTAGTCTTTTGTAGTCTGTGACAGTGGCTTAAACTGCACCACTGAGAAGCATAATCCCTCCTTCCACATACGGTCTGCTTACTCCACAGAACAATTCTGCAAATCAGTGCTGTTAAGATACTGCACATTAGTCATGTCAAACAGGAGTTGCAATTTTCAGAAAAGCACAGGCCAGACAGAAGGCATAATGTTTTTTTTCTGCATTACTCCTCCCAGACCAAACGCTTGTTTGCACTACCAGCTTAAACAGGGCTGGTCCAGGCCACTAAGGCCACTGCCCACAAGAACATATAGAAGAAACCTACTTCAATGAAATTGGTCAAAAATGACAAGGGTAGAAATGAGCTTTTATTCCATTCAATTTTGCAGTGCATATCTTGATTTTCACTAAAGGATAAAGGCATAGACAGACAACAGAATACCTCTAACACAGAATCACCCTTTGCCTTTCTCCCCGTCAGCTAGGAGAAAGCCTGGTCTCACTAACATCCTGGGTTGACGTTCTGAACACTTGAATCAGGTACCCCCAATTAATTGACTGCATAAAACACAAGATGAAAGAAATTAATTCGGAAGACTGGTTCACATTCAAACTACACGACAGATAAATGGGTTCATCATGAAAACCAATGGACAAGATCTCACCTGCCTATTAAGATTCGTATTTAAAAAAAGAAAATAGATTCCACATACTTAAAGGTCACAACTAACAAAAAACACCCAGTTGGACAACAAAAATGTGTACCAGAGTAAGATTACCTTAAACATCTGTCCACAAGGCATAACCAGTATAAAAATCTAGCCACTTGTCCTCAGTCACCCCCACTGTACAAATATTAATAAATCAAAAATATCTTCAAGACTACATCACTGAGAATAGATAATGTATTTATGGTCCATTCATTAGACTTCATGGCTATTAAACTATTATGACGTGACAGCTTTAAAAACAATGCATCACCAAGAAAATGCTTCTAATGCATAGTCAAGTGCTCCTTTAAAGTCATTTTTAAAAACCCTACTGTTAGCTCCAGCTTTAGAAACTGAGCTTCTCCCCACTCCAATGGACTGGTTGGCTAAATTAAAACATCCCAATTTAGCGTCTTAGAGACGAAATTCCAACACCAATAAAAATAAAAATGACCTTGAAGTGCCTTTGGAAATTTGATCATTGTGAGAAGTGAGAAACATAAAAACTGTGATGTATGGGGATACAGTACCACTGAAATAACCCCTCCAACATTATTCTGAAGTTCAGTAAAAGAAGTTAACATGGAAGTACAGGGCTTAATCTTATTTTAACTATAGTATATTAACATTACTCAAGGACAAACTGAAAACCAGTCATTAGTGACGTCCTTTGATTTTTTTCATTAGGCGTTTGCCCAGAAGCATGCCACCCAGTAAAATAAAATCGAAATCAAGTTCACTACAAATAGTGCATAAACCAGGCATTATCTTGATCAATCCGATTCCCTAAGCACACAAACCAGGTGAAAGTTGTCAGCTGCTCTCCACAGCCTCCCCAAGAACCTGTAAGGATAAGCAAGGCTCTCCATTTCAGCAATGAACACAAGTTCGCCCACTCAATAAGCCCCAGCAGGTACACCCACGTACCCCAACTCGGCGCCCTGGGTTTTTTTCCTGGAGGCAAAGCTCAAAACCGGGCCACTGACACAGTATATTAACACTACACCTTTAAAAGCATTCATGTCAAAGCACTCAAATGCAGGGCTTCAGCTGCGCCCTTTTATCAGCTCAGTAAAGGTATTTGTTGACTCAATAGGTTAATAGTTCCTGATCTAAACTACTTGATGAAAACATCACCGTGTCTACTCCTTGACCGGGAATTCAAACCAGACCTTACTGCAGAGAGCTTCATTAGTCATTTTTCCAGACACGATTCAAAACGCCACTTGTGAGCAATAACGCAACCCCAACATTATTCCTCCGCACAAGAGAAGGTCACAACAGAAGCCGCTGCCGAAAACCCTTTTTTTCTAAAAAAAAATCAGCTTTCACTGAAATCGGCCGGAATAGCGCTCGCAACAGGATCTCCACCTTCCTTTAAAAAAAAAATGGTCTGCCTCTCCATTCACGAGTGTAATTTGTTCAATCCACCCCACCTCCCTCACACAGCGATACACACTTGTTAATGCATCGTGTAGAGAAGAAGGTAACACTGCACAGACAAAACGAGGCGGAAAACGGCATGAAAGGTTACCAGCCAGAGCAGGCCCATGCAGCAAGACGCTTCAAGGTACCCCTTGCCCTCCTCCACGAAACCTGCAGCACAGGTCAGTCTCCCCACCCACCACCCAGCAGATTCAGGGCAAAGCCGCTAGAAAACACTGCACCCCGTTCAAACACTGACGGCGGCGTCAGAGGGGAAGCCCGGATCGCAGCCGGGATGTGGCCCACGAGTGGATTTAAAATGGGGGGGTGGGCAACTCTGCAAGGCCGCTCCGGCTGCACGGATGCGCCCCGGCCCGGGTCTGGCGGCTCCCCCCGAAGGCATCGCTGGCTACACTGGGGGCAGAGTTAACAGCTCTTAGCTGGGGTGGGGAAAGGCCTGTACGGCTACCGGGCTGCCGCAGAGGTACAGGGCTGGGCGCGGAGCAGGGCCCCTCGCTTCAAACGTGAAGCTCTCACGCCGGTGTGCGCAACGCAACAGCGCCTGACGCCTCGGCCAAGGCAAAGCGCACCGACTGCACGGCCGTGCCGGTTCTCGTCCTCACACACACACACACACCAGATGCTGAAGGTCCGGTTGCGACCGACGCCGCGGCTCCGCAGAAGCCGCCCCGGGCACGCAGCCTCTTGCAACCCGCCACACAGCGGGCACACGCCGGCCCTCGCCCGCTACCCCACCGCGGGCAGGGACCGGTCCAGCCTACGGGCTCACGTCCCGCCCGCAGACACACCTCCGTGAAAGGCAGGCGAGGCGTGCAGGTTCGGGCCGGGCCCGACCACGGCAAACGCGCAGCGAAATCGCCAGCCGGCGTGGGGCACGGCTCCCACCGAGGAGGCATTTCAATAACGCTGACCAGCGACAAAAAAAAAAAAAAGCCGAAGGCTGCGTGCTGCTGCAGGAGGCCCGGAAAGGTGCGCTAGGCCCGAGCATTCACATTTATTTCAACAGACATTCACGTCTTCGCACCCCCCAAACCTCAAAACCCCCCCGGGCAACCCACGTTAACGCGGCTCCCGGGACACGGCCGGCGGGGTGTCAAGGGATCTGAAAGCACCGACCTGCCCAGGCTCTGCCGTCCGCCGGTTCCCCCGCTTCCCCCGGCACCAGAGGCCGCAGCGGGGCCGCCGCCGGGTTTTCGGTTACCTCCGGCCTGCTTCATGGACATGACGATGATCCCATAAAAAAAAAAACAACGTACTTAACGGTATATCGGCTAATGTCTGGTAAAGGATACAACCTAAAAAAAAAAAGAGACAACTAAAATAACGATGACACTACCGACGACTAATTTTCGCAATTAAAAAATACAGACTATTTCTTCTTTAAAAGACAGTACGTCGATGATCCTCAGCTAATGAAAGCGTTATTCCTGTCCCGTTGTGTTGTATTTTAGCGACAACAGACAGGATTTTCGGCTTCTTCGGCGTCTCTCTCCGTTGCTATCAGCGAAGGGACCAAAACAGTCTGAGAGAAGACAAAAAACAGCGGAGGGATATATCCAGGGCGCAATGCTGCGTACATCCACCAAATTCCCCTTCCAGCCGCCTAACAGCTCTCCTGGGGGCCAGATTAGCGCAGCCTGCCTGGGGTTTTCAGTGAACCCGATCGGGGGAAGAGGGGTTTTGAGCTGGGGGTCGGTTTAAACGCCGGGGCCGGCGTTGCGGGCCGGCGCACTATTTACAGGAAGTCGGAGGACTACCGAGGTCCTGTGGCCGTGGTGCGCCCGCTCCCCCCCCCCTCACCACCACCACCACGTGAGCCGGCGCGAGGCTCGGCAGCGGGACTCGCGGGTAGGGTCCGCGCGCGCCTGTGTGCGCTGTAGCTGCAAAGACAGCTCACTAATGACACGGCTCTCTAACCGGTTTGCATAAAATTAGCAACACTTTATATCATTTTTCGTTTCACGAATTGGCAGCGTCCACTGATCCCTCTCCCCCGGTTTAATTTTATTTTTATTGTTTTGCGTGTGCAGACTAAAGCCGGATATCCTCGGTCTTTACTGACCGTATGACCCGCTTTCATTTGTTACCTGTCAGTGACATCCCCAATTAGAATAACGTCTCCAGGGCTGGGGCTGGATGTGCATATTTATTGCAAGGTAGAGCTTGACTTGCGTAGTCATCTCTCATTCATGTCACTTTAAATTATAATTCCTTGCTTGCATATAGTACTTCTCATCCCTGTGGATTATCCCGGAGCGCTTCCCACACAACAGGAACCAGTTCCTTCTCCTCTGAATCGCATCAGTTCAGGGGGAGGAATGAGAAACCGCATCACCAGTTCCATTAAGGGAGACTGCAGGGAGACCAGACTGTACGAGAGACCGGTGTGCTTCAATTCAGGATACTGGCACTAACACCCTTAAAGTTTTTGAAAAATTCGAGGCAAAAATGAGAATTTTGTTATGCCCAAGCAGTCTGGACCTCTGCGATGGACCGGCATCCCACCCAGGGTGTCCCGAGCTTTCTGGGAGAGACTCGGGCTCCCCCATGACCTTGCAGTGGATAAAGCAGTGGGGAAACGGGTGGTCAGGACCTGAGCTAAATGTCTCGTTCGGAGGTCAGCACCTCCTCCGTCCCAGTGCTCCCTGAAGCCACACTGAAGGTTTGGTTTGGAAACAGTGGACCCGAGGGTAGGGCGCCCCCTAGAGGTTCTGGGTCACGCCGATACCCTAGCGTTCACCTCCAGGCAGGGTGGGAGTCTTCACAGGCCGCTGGGGCTGAGGAGGTCTCCCGCTGGAAGACGGGACCCCGGAGAGCGAGTCTGACCGAGGGCCACACGAGCGCGTTCGGCCCAGACCTCCAGGCGGGCTGGAGCCTCTATTCACATCAAGAGCTCAGTGAAGCCGCACGGGGCAGCTAGAGACACTCAAGGAGTGAGTCAAGACATCAGCATGTCGCATGTGGCTTATTGACGGTGCCGTTTTGACAAGAGCCAACTCGTACTTTCTAATACAGCAACGTGGGCAAAAACAGATGGGGCGTTAACAGTGGCCCGCCCCTTCTTGGCGAGTGTTGCCGGGATACAGAAGCTGTGAGAGCCAGAGGTGGGCTAGTGTTTGGTCCAGCTGGGTTAAGAGTTTAACCCTCATTTGAAGAAGCAGCAAATAACATTTCAAAAAGCACTTAGGGACAGTTTGTATCTGGGCAGACACATTTAATGCAGATGGGGGCAGGGTCTCACAAGCAGGTGGTAGAAGAAATGAAAATACACCTAACGGGAAAGGCGAGGGTAGAAGAGGGTACTTATACAAAGGGCTTAAGGGCTGATTGGATGAATCAATCCAAGGATCTCATTCAGCCTTTTCTTGCAGATGAGATGCTTGTACTGAGGCCGGGGGGGCAGCCTCTCCTCATTTCCATACCTTTCTTACTGGTGTAAAATCAGAGAGGGGGGTGTACCGTAGCCGTCTTCACATCACACAACCACACATTCCTTTGTCGACTTGTTCGGGGACTGTAATGTGCCACACTACACTGCATTTAAAATAAAAATAGCCAGACAGGTTAAAACGACACACCACACTCTTGAAAAGTTTATTTCCACACTTCCCCCAAAAAAACCAGGGAACAGCTGTTCACAATGTGTGCTCTGTTACACCCGTCGTGTGAAGGCCACCAGGTTGATGCCTTAGTACAATCTGCACCATGTCAGTGTCCTCAGTAATTAGGAACGCTGTGCGCTGCGACACGTACAAACGGATTTTGCCCCCTTCCTCCCTGTACACACACACACACACATATCGGTCATTTTTAAGTTTAAACACACACACTTTGGAGCTTCTTAACACCAGCGGTTCCCAGCCTCGGTCCTGGGGGTTGTTCTTTCATCCTCGTCGTCAGTTACATGATTGGATTTGTAATGGACTTCATCACACAGGATTAATCTGAACTGTGTGGCTGTTGTCAGATGTTACCCTGTGGGAGGTAGCCTTTTAACTACTGCATTTCCTAACTCAAATCAAATTCCAAACTCTTGAGTCTAGAGAGCACCGCAAACATTCCAATCAAGCACCTTATTTAATTCAATTAAGCCTTCAATTAAGTAATTAAATGCAGCTGGAATGAAAACCAGGTGTGTGGGCCTCTAGGACCAGGATTGGGAACCTTTGCTTTGTATCTTAGGGTTGCAGATTTCCAAGCATCTGGCTTGGGCCCACAGTACTCAGGCTAACTAACAGCTAAATGCAGACTGACTGCTATCAATTACCGCCTACAGTAGAATGTTGTATTTTTTTACACTGCATACAAGACTGTAAATTGTATATTGTTTTCTATACTGTGTGTTGTATCTTACTGTATACTGGAAGATACTCTCTTTTGCCAGCAGCCATATCACCCTGCAACTCACAACTGGCAACCCACTGAAGCTAAGCAGGTGTGAGCCTGGTCAGTACCTGGATGGGAGACCTCCTGGGAAAAACTAAGGTTGCTGCTGGAAGGGGTGTTAGTGGGGCCAGCAGGGGGCGCTCACCCTGTGGTCCATGTGGGTCCTAATGCCCCAGTATAGTGATGGGGACACTATACTGTAAACAGGCGCCGTCCTTCGGATGAGACGTAAAACCGAGGTCCTGACTCTCTGTGGTCATTAAAAATCCCAGGGCTCTTCTCGTAAAGAGTAGGGGTGTAACCCCGGTGTCCTGGCCAAATTTCCAATTGGCCCTTACTAATCATGGCCTCCTAATAATCCCCCTCTATGAATTGGCTTCATTACTCTGCTCTCCTCCCCACAGATAGCTGATGTGTGGTGAGCGTTCTGGCGCACTATGGCTGCCGTCGCATCATCCAGGTGGATGCTGCACATTGGTGGTGGTGGAGGGGAGTCCCCATTACCTGTAAAGCGCTTTGAGTGGAGTGTCCAGAAAAGCGCTATATAAGTGTAAGCAATTATTAATTATTATTATTATTATTATTTTGTAGTACTGGCTTAAATAGAAACAGTATTGTTCTCTTTACCCGTCTGTACGCTGAGAGTACAGGCGTGAATAAGAATTCAAATGTACTCGTTATAAAGGGCGAATTAGCTCTACACTCGGACCCCACCTCCAGTCCAGCCCAGGGAGGACGAGGAGGGCCAGACGGGCTCCTCGCTCCTGCCTCCTCCCCAGCGCCCGGCCGGGGAGCTGGTGCTGCGCAGCGGCGCGGAGGTGCTCTGACCTGGCGGGGCGCTGGTAAGAAAGCTAGCCCCAACCCCAGCGATGGCGGAGGGGTGCTCTGCTGGCCCCTCTGCTCTGCTTTGAGCTGGGGCTCAGGTTTCCAGTGCCGGGGGTGTCCACGCTGCCTGGGAGCCCCCCGGCACACCCCTCATCCCCACCACCCGAACTCGAAAGCAAAACCCCATCTGAACTAAGAGAGCCTGTATAAACACCATGGCAGGGAACCTGAGAAACAAAACTGAGAAAATGTAAGGGAATATTAGAAAGAAAGAAAAAAAGGTCTTAATAACTCTTGCCTTTTGATTTCTTTAGACCAGAAAGTGACTCGGATGACCCAGGGAAGGTGGCCATTGTAAGCAGGAGATGTAGGTAAACAGGATCTAGTCATATTTGGGAAATAAATGTGGACTCCTGCAGAATATAGTATGTAAAACACAGCAATGCCCCAGAGAGGCCACCCCCACTGTTGAGAAAATCAAGACAAACGTGCTTTTCACAAGACAGCGCAGAGAGAGCAGTACTCTTTCAACAGGTTTGAACTATATAACTGAAATGAGTACGGCCCAAAAAATACCCGACGCTATACATTCCGTCATTTCGGAAATACATTTTCAAGAGGGAGCGTAACGCTGGGCGGGGAGTGGTTTTTTTTTGCAGGTGTAGGCCGTCATTCCTTGACCGGGGAGAAGGGAAATCTACGTCGCGCTCTGATGAAGACCTGTGGCGAACGTCCTCGCGCTGCCACGCGTGACCCGGGTTCGGCCGGACAGCCGTACGGGTCGGGCACCAGATCCTACGCTCCACTTGAGAGCGGTTCTGAACAAACACGGGCCGCCCTAGTACCTAGACAAGGATGTCAAGTAAATACAATGCAGGAGCCTTCCGTTATTCATGCTTCTCTTTGTATGAGATGAGGAACCCAATCTGTGGCCAAAAGAGGAATATCCCGTCCTGCTAGCCCAAGGGTAAAAACCCTTTTGCAAAGTGCTCACTTCGGGATGGTCAAAAAAACAACATGCAACAAGCCTTTCCAAATTTCAATCTGCAGCCGTGACAAGTATAATACAACTGCAGCACAATGTTACAGTGGTGCCGAAACACACACATGGCACTGGAAAGGATGACAGAAACAACAGGAGGAGTGAGTCTATAATGCAAATTGCACATTCCAGTTGAATAATTTTGGGGTAAAAATGAAACGTCATCTAATGTACAGGTGCTATTGGTAACAACTGTGAGTATATTAAAGAGGTGCCACTGACAGCAGAAGAGCCAACAAAAAGTTCCAAACTAACTCCTAAGCATACATTTTCTACATAATCTGTGACAATTCATCAGAGATCTCGAAAATAATCTTGCGTGTGTAGTAAACGTAGCTGCCCAGAAACCTGCCCTTGGTGTGGTATGGCACTTTCTGATGACTTGCCTGACGATCAATGACACTGAGGCATGTCCATATTATACTGTATCTGCTATCACTTTATATTACCAAAAAGATTATTAATCTATAATGCATAGCTTGCAGTGTATCCCTTCATTACCCTTGAACTGCAGTGCTGCAAGCACCAGCTAAACCAGGTTCTGTGCTTCATACAGAGTGGTCCTGACAGTACTGCGAATATAGTGTGGGTGCTCTTTTTCATGTAAAGTAATAAATTCTCCCCTCGGCCTGAGCCAGGTCTTTGTGTCAAAAAATTCAAAATTGTAACAGCACCATTCACCAGCAGTAGCCACAGAGCTATACAGCAGTTGACAATATTGAACAATGTGTCCACAGTTTCCTGCCTACACACCTGTGTTGCTAAGAGGGAGGGCAGTGTAGTTTAGAAACCCCTGAAGGTGATTTTGGGTGCCATTAGCAATAGTAATGCACTTAAATACCATCACTAAACATAGATATTCTACTTCATTCAAAACTGAAAGCAGCCTAGACTGAGATGTTTGCAAAAGGAAGAAAACTTTTCCAGTGCAGAAGCAGTGGAGTGTGCTTTAGTTTAGCACCCAGGAAGAATCAGTGTGTGTCCTGCGTGTGCTGCTGAAAAAACATTTACACCTAAAAGAAAAAAACATCAAGTCGCCAGATCTGGGCCCCGATATCAGATGCTGAAAGAAAAAATGTTAAAAAAACACTGGATAACGTTGACAGTTATTTTAAAAACTACATTGATTTCATTATAATGGTATATGGGACAAAACGGCAATCCATGAAGAGTATCATGGCTTTTCCAGCAATAGTCAAGTCAATCAAATTGCATTTGGATCAAATAGGGGAAAGTATGATGGGTCAAATGGATTCCTTTGTTACGATTTTCTAATGTCCAAAGATCTAGAAATATGTTTTCTACACATTAATAGCGAATAAATATCAGTGTAAAGCTTGACTTTGAATCAATCAAAAAGAAAACAGACATCAAAGTCATTATGTAAATGGGTACTAGGACATTGCTATGGTTTTGACGCAGACTTCGACAAGGACACGTTAAGGACGATGTGCCTGCTCCAGAAACATCTTTTGCGGGAAGAGCAAAAAAAAAAAAAGAGATAAAGCTACACCGAGATCACAGGGAAGGGAAAGTATAATGTGGAAAAACCAATCTGATCCGGCTTGTCAGCATCTCCTCGGAGAAAGGCCCCAGGAAAAAGCGGATTATCCACAGCTCTTCCTGGTCTCTCCAGCCACGGTCTGGCTGTGGCCCCCGCTTCACTCCGCCGCTGGCGTCCTGCCTCCAGTTCAACACGCTCGTACGAGACAACACGGCCCCGATTGCCCACGCCGATTCTGGTTCCGCAGTCTCTCGCGTTCGGCTCTTTTACTTGCCCCTCTTCCCCCGGCCTTTCCGGCCGGCCAGCCTGCCGGTGTTGCCCGGGCTGGGGGCGGGCGCGGACGCGATGTTGATCTGCCCCTCCTGGATCTCCTGCCGCGCCTCCGCCGGCATCTGGCTGATCTGCCGCTGGGTCTCCAGGTAGAACATGACGTCGCGCAGCTGCTCCTGCAGCTCGGCGATGCGGCCGTCCTTGTGCTCGGCCAGCTCGCGCACGCGCCGCTCCTCCTCTCGCAGCTGCGCCTGCAGCTGCGCCTGGTTGGCCCGCAGGCACTTGTTCATCTCCGCCTCCTCCCGCAGCTCGCCCCCGAGCTTCGCCAGCCGGCCGTTGAGCTGCGCGCACCTGCCAACACACAGCCGGGAGCGCGCGGTGAGGGAGAGGGCGCCAGGTCCGAGGCCGCCATCTTTAAAGCAGCCCCGCAAGGACACATGGAAAAAATGCACTGCATATTTCTAAACTCACAAGCTAAACACCTAATAAATTCTTCATTCGTGGCGTGACAGGGTGTCTCTGGGCTGACAGGTGAGGGCGTAGGAGGAGAGAAGCCAGCGGTAAGTCAGGAAAAGATCCTGAGCACCTCACCCGTGTGGAGCTTGACATATCCCCCCCACCACTCACTGCAAAGGAGACGCCATTATGAAACCTCAGCAGGACTGGGATGTTGAAATGGTAACCTTAACACTGTAAAACGGAGACATAAGAGACGGCAGCAGTTCTACGCCAAAGCTGGAGAGCTCTCTGCCCATTCCTGATCGATCCCAACACGGCTTAGGAACACCCCCTTCCCAAGATTCATCCTTTCGCATCCCTCCCTCCTCTCTGTCACTGTCAGATCTAGTGTGTGGGGGATGGGGGGGGGCGTGCACGATAGTCTCATCAAGATGATCTTACCCTCAGATAAACGGGTTAAGAGATTTGCAATGAGACAGGTCCTCTACAGACATTCGCCAACCAGAAGCCCACACTGCCCCCGGGACTCGTGCCCAGCAGAGGAGATACAGGAGCACGTGTTCTGGGGACGAGCTTCCACCAAGGCAGTGTGGGGGAGACTGGACCCCATTGCCCCCCTTCTGGGAGTGAACACAGTGCTGACACCTATCAGAGAGCAGTGATGGGGTTGGCACCGCCTGGATTGGGCCAAAAGGACACAGTATCTGCTCTGGCTACTGGAGTCAGTGATGAAAAAGGGACTTTGGAACAGGAGGGGTTCCCTTACTTTACACAACACAGAGCAGGGAGTCAGGGAGCTGGGGGGGGGAGTCCTTGCAGACCTGGGGGGGACGAAAAGAGACGTCTGCAGGTGGAGGCGAGAAGGAGAGATGGAAAGGACTGTGGGCCTTCCACAAAGGCCAAGGACAAACAAACCATCCTGACTGAACCTGCTCCTGTGAACAACGGGGCTTTCAGTTCCAGGCCCAGGCAGGAGGCAAGGGGCAAGCAGGTCCCCCCAGTCGATGGGCTATCAAAAATAGTGAGTAGAAGGAGTCACTATAGTAAATAGTAAATAGGGCTTGGGAGGCCAGAGTAGAATGTTTTCACACCACTAATTAACAATTGAAACCATGGCTGGTAATCATATATACTTTAGAGTTGTAATAACATTTATTTTTGCAAAAAAAAATATACAGTCCTTTTTACCTACAATCTACCCCACAGCAGAACTTTCACATCGTATCCTTGTATCCACAGGCCATGTGGTTTTCAACAGCTGCAGTATTGAATATTATAAATAAAATAACTCTTCTTGCTACTTGCTACAGGGAACACTCAAGATTCCAGACTTTCTAAGAGTTGATCACCAAAAAAGGCTAATTAATGTAAGCTTTGTCAACTGTTCTGGATCACAAGAGGCGGAGATAACATGACTTGGAGGAAAAAAAATCTTTTAAAAAATGGGCGATTATCAAATGGATCTGAATATACTACTGATAGGGTTGGAAAATTCAGGCAGCACCAAGGCTTAATATTGAAATGGCTATACAATCGACATGGTCTCTGCACTGAAACCTCACAAATAGCCACATTTGCATATAAACAAGTCCATCCCTATACTGTCGCATAATGTCCTACAATATATAGTATGTATGGTTCACAACGTATGTTAATCACAAATAGGAGGTTTTGAAGCTGAACAGAATCTTACTTCTTCTCCAAAGACTGTTTTTCTTTTGTGAGCTCACTCAGCTTCTGTTCCAGACTGTCACACTTCTCAATAGTTTCCTTAAATTTAGCCTTCATGTTGTTGATCTGTAAATACAAACAGATTAAATTGCAACATCACTGCCCATCTCTTGCACAAACTAAACAGTGTAACAAAAACCAAGAATGTCAACCAGGAAATTCACAGTCATGAAAAAGCAGCATATGAAAAAAATCAGGCTCAGGAGGAAAACAACATTAATGGAAATGTGTTATTCATGAAACTCTGGTGTTGGATTCTTATTTCATCTGTATGAATAATTCTGAAAAGCATTAATTCAGGAAGAACTGGACATTGCTCTCAAGGGTTTCATAATCTTGAGGTGTTTTATACATCAATCTGACACATTTGCTAGCCAGCTTGTTTTACGGCTATATCAGCTAACCTGATTAACCCAGACTGTGGATGACACACATGGCTAAATACAAAATTTTCTCTTGCCTATGCTGTTACACTAAATCTCATAGACACAGAGTTTTGATCACTGCATTTATTTGTGACGTATTATTCAGAAATCCTTGATTTACATTGGAGGAATTTCCTGAAATGTAACTGCACATGTATGCTTAGAAACAGAATCAGGAATGTGTTATCTTATATTCATTCCCTTATTACATCATGGAAACAATACTAAAATCTCTTTCATGTAGGTTCTTCATGGATAGTCAGAACACTGATTCTTTTTGATACAGACTCAAAGTATCCACAAACGTGTGCAGTCAGTCAGAAGTCATTAAGTATAAACCAGAGAACAGAGAACAGAGAAATTTCACCTGAAAGGTCCACCAGTAGAAAACAAGTCTATGAACTCGGAATTAGGGTTTCGGAGAGGAGGAAGGGAAGAGTTTCAGTGACATTCGACTGCAGAATCAAGGTGGACGCTGGCCAGAGTTAAACTTTCAAAGAGCCAGAACTGAATAGTGACCTACCATGTATGTGCCCTTCTTTCTTTGTTTACACAAAAACAAAAATTCAGGCCATAAAGGGTGAAAAGATAAGGGCTAGTAATAATTAACAACTTCCTCCAGGGATAAAAATGCCACCTGCTGGCCACATGCAGATTTCCAGGACTCTCAATATTCTACATTCACTGAAACATTTCTTGAAGCCTAGGAGTGTCGATAAAGGACAGTCCAGTATCAGGGCATCTCGCGTTCAGTTGCTAAATGTAAACTCAATGTCAGACTGGCCTTTAACTACACAAACTTGAAGACTGACAGACAGAATACACAAGGGCACAAAAATGAGCAAGACCCCTGTCTGAAAAATAAATTTACTTAATTCATAAGAAACAAGAAGAAAGGGATGAAGTGAAGATGAGAGATTTACACTCTAAGCAGCAACGTAACAAAACAGATATTAAAAAAAATAAATGTCTGGGATTCTTACCTCCTCTGCAGTATCTTTCTCCAAGTGAACAATTTTATTTTCCCAATAAATTCTCTGAGAGTCCAGTTGACTTGTCAGCAAGTAGGAATACTAGAGAAAAAACAAAACCAGCTGTGGTTGACTCATCAGATCCACCAATGCTCCCTCGTGGTACCTGAGAATTCCCTTATTTTCCTGGAAAAGTTATCTGAAATAACTGTTAACGTGTTTAAGCCCCAAGGCCACAGGTTTTGGGAATCTCTGCTGCAGTCGCAGGTGAGATGAGGCCGATCGAGACAGTCTGAGCACCCTTAATGGTCAACGGTACCAGCAGCATGGGCTCCCACGAGGCTCAGGCAGTTAAGGGGAAATTTTAACAGAAAAGGACCCTTCCTACAGCTCAGACAGACACAGGTGCCTGTGCCTGGGTTGTGTTACCAGTGGACTGACTGGGAGTCACCTGGCACCCAAGTCATCCCAGTCTGAGATGGTATGAAGTCCATCAAACAACTCTGCCCCCCCAGGCATCAGTATCTTGGCATACCACACATGGCATAAAAAGGAAACAACTGCCAAGTCCAAATATTTGTTTTTAAAATTACCTCCAGCTGCAGAGCATCAATTTTTTCATCCTGGCAGATGTCTCCCTCACATTCATACTGGACAATCTTCCCATCTGTCTTACTGGCGACAAGGCGGTGAACATAGTTATCTAGAAAACATAATAATGGAAATAATGGGAAAAAATACTTTACTGATGGCCCTGTTGTTTTTTTTCCCCAATCAGGACATTACTGCACTGTAAAAAGCTCAAAGAAAATGTCCAGAACAGTGCCTGAACTGTAAGGATTGTCAGAAACAAGTTAAAGGAACATTTTTGTTGGGTCTTGAAAAGAGAGGAAATGGATCATTTAATAAAACCCTGAAGTGCATCTCTAAAATGTGTCACAGGTAACAAAACACATTCAACAAAGAAAAAAACACGATTATAAACTGTAAATTAACTAGTTACCTGAATAAGCCATTTACCTTTATAAGCGCTCGGCATAATTTGCTAAGCTTCATAAAACGATTAACAATACCTGGGCTACCTTTTAAATACGTAATAAGACTATTTTCATACAAAAAAATTGCCTTTGCTACAGTCATGTCAAACCTTGAATGTTTCTACTGTATGTCAAGGCGGTTGATTTCAATTTGATAGGTTTGAATATATAATGCTGCTCACAAAGAGCCTCTTAGAGTGATTTTAATACACAAGAGTTCTGCAGTAGAAAGCTCCTGGTCTTTTTACCTCCAGCATAGTCCCACACCCTGTGATTGGTCAGCTGCATGGCGTAGGTGTGCTGCGTCTCTTCGAAGTGCTTGTAGGCGTGTCTGCTGACGTAGCGCCCACAGCCGATGTGCCCGCAGATCAGACAGATCCACAGGTTCTGGAGGGAGACGCGACAAAGTCAAACACAACTAGCGTCCCCTCCAGATGACAGGGGGTGTATTCAGTCCATTCAGGTAAGTAACCCTCACACTTGGGAAGAGTGTGAATGTGCTTATATTAAACTCACTGCATCTTTATTTTGCGGTTAGTCTTTCACGGTTTATTCATGATATCAAATGAACAAAAACCACAACTTTATGAAAATTCCCTCATTTGTTTTTCCATCACCTTTCAGCCTGAAACGGGCGGCTACTGTTGGACCCGGGACCAACAGGAGTTATTCCTGTCGGCCGTGTCCACAGGGTCAACTGCTGCGGAGATCTGCAAAGCACTCTGTGGCAAGGGGCTGTGGAAGGCGCCATGACAGATAAAAAGGACGGACCATCATGTTGGCGCAGCGCTAACAGCCCGGAGCAGAGATGAAGGAAACGTGCACAAGCCCACAGCATGACGAGCGGGGCTTGGCATCAGCGCGAAGGACCGAAACAGTCAGTCAGCCGCTGCACAGAAAGCCAGACGGAGCCAGCTGACCTCAGCAGTGCTCAGTACAATTCCGCCTCACTGAACACCTGAGGATTCACGATCCATGAACAGCAGAGCCCAAATCCGAATCGGATTTCCTTGGCCTTCAGTCCAAACTGAACTCATAATGGAGGCCTTGTTCACCAAGATTCACCAAGTGGAACTCTTATGTACATCAATAATACATGAGAATAGTCTATCATTCTTCAAAGAGTTGAAAATAGTTTTTTTTTCCCTTGGTAAAACAGGTATTCTGTTACTTTCCATACTTCAGACAGCTGCAGAACTACATTATGCATAGATGTCTGAAGACTGTGAACACCCTCCTGCTGTAGATCTTGTTGTAACACTCAACGCACAGACAGCTAATAGCTCGTGAACAAACGAAATATCCAGGGATTATAAGAAGGTCAAAAACAAACAGACTCAGACAAATCACTGCAATAATCTTTCTCAATAATCTGTGAGCTCTTTACTGCGCTGGGTGTGATCTAAAGACTTAGGGGCCTTCCTGTAGGGAAACACATGTTTTAATCCCACATGGCAAGTGCAATTACCTAAAAACCTAAATGTGCATCTAGAAAAAAGCAACAATTGGTCAAATATTATTTTATTGATGCTTTTTATCTTGCAATTTTTATTTACCGTACCTCCTGAACGCCACACTCGAAACATTTGTTCTCTTCCACTGGCTCAGGAGTCTGGCAGTACCTACACACAGGGCACCTGGGAAAACAACAGTGATGTTAATTACACAGATTCTACTCCAACCATTGCAGACTCCTCTCAACAGGCTGCACCATCCGTGCTGACAGGATATCCCAGCTTCTGCAGATCGTTTATCTCTGGGCGGCACAATGGCACAGTGGTAAGCACTGGCGCACAGGGGCCCTGGGTTCATTCAGGACCCGGGATGCTGTAAATCCTCTCCATGTTCTCAAGGGTTTTTAGCAGGTGCTCTGGTTTCCACCCACAGTCCGAAGACATAGTGGTAGGTTATCTGGTTCCTGGGAAAACAGTCCTGGTATTAGCATGTGTGCGTCTGTGTGTGGCCTGCAGTGGACTGGCACCCTGCCTTGCGCCCGCTGCTTGTCGGGATAGGCTCTGGTTCTCCCACCACCTTAAAAGGGTTTGTAGTCAGGGTAATACATTTTTCTTCTTGCTAGAACCGAAGAGCACTACTTTACACACAGTACTATGCAAAATCATTTGAAAACTCCACAAACTGGGCATTACACTGCACAAAATACTGCAGACTGCTTGGTATCTGCTTACAGTTAAGGAAACAAATACAGCGCCTATAGAAAGTCCACACCCCCTTGAACTTTCTTCCACAATGTAATGTATTTAAATGAGGAAGTTTCCTCTTATCTACACACCATACGTCTTACTTTTAAAGGGAAAAATGTTTCTAATGTGAAAATATTCTATATTAAAAACACAAAACTGAAATATCATAATTGGATGAGTCTCCACTCCTGTGAGTTAATACTTGGTGGAAGCACCTTTGGCAGTGATTACAGCTACGAGTCTGTTGGGACAGGTCTCTACCAGCTTTACACACCTAGACTTGTCATTTTTAGATCATTTGTCTTTACAAAACTGTCAAGTTCCTTGTGGAGCCCTGATGGTCAGCAATCTTCAAGTCATGCCATATATTTTCGACTGGATTTAGATTGGGCCACTGCACTGCACTGTAGCTTTGGCCATGTGCTTTGGGTCGTTATCATGTTGAACGGTGAACTTGCGTTTCAAGGAAGGTACTAATCTGGTCAATGTCTAGCCGTGATCCGATGATAGATGGACTGAACAGATGAGAAATATTCAAAGTCAGCAAACCCGGATGAAAACAAGATGCATAACTGAGAACCCTAATATATTTTTTCAGTATTTAGTATTGATCCCAAAGAAACCACTAACAATATTTTAGATAAAGGTCCAGCAAAACCTACAGCTCACTCAGATGATCAAGGTATTTAACAGACTAGGCAGTGTGGGCAAGGAGATCAGCTCTGGGCAGAAGTGTAGTTGGCGGGGCGAGGCGGGGCAGGGCGGGGCGGGGGGGAGCGGGGCGGGGCACACTCACGTAGTGTCCTCCCAGAGCTGCAGGCACTGGCTGTGGAAGCTGTGGTTGCAGAGTGTGGTCAGCACACCGTTCACGGACTCGTCCATGCGCTCCAGGCACACCGTGCACTTGGGGAGCTCCGTCAGGTCCATAACAGGCAGGCTGGCTCCCTGGAGGAAGAGAACAAAGGCTCTGCTGGAGTCCTGCGTTAAGTCACCATATTTTGAGGGGCCTTGGACACTGGTGATGGAGGTGAAACCTATGTCCTCCCTTCACTGGGTTGTATTCAAACATGCAGGAGGGACTAATTCATATGAATTCATATTTACTTTTACAGGGTTAGCAGTATATCGCATTTTTGAATTGTATTATTACTATATTCTGGACATTTTTAATTTGTACAAATGTAAAACTACTGCGCTGATCTATATCATGAATACATATTTTACCTCTGTTTCCTTATTGTAATTCTATCCACAAATAATTATTTGTTGTCAATAATAAAATTTTCAAAGACATTATCATTTGGAGTCATTTCAATAGAACTCTCCATTCCTCTTTCAAAACGTGCTGCATATCGATTCCAAAAACAAGAGATCATATTAGGGCCATATAAAAATTTAACGCCCAGGGCTGTGACGTGGCTCAGCCACTGCATCTGGGAGGAGCTCTTTGTCCCAGACACTGCGAGTTCAAACCTGGGTCATGTCACTCGCCAGCCCCAGCCAGGGTTAAGCCAGCTGCTGTGCTGCCAAGGTAGGTACCTCTTCAGATTTAATGACTTCTGCCCTCTCCACATAGACCAGCTGGCAGACCGCATCCTCAATGGAGTTGAACTGGCGCCCGTTACAGTTCGTGTAAAAGCTGTCTGCATCCGCCTGTAAAAGGAAAAGCATAATTAAAAATTGACTAGTGCCGCAGTGGAAATAGCCACACTGGCAAAGAACAGAGAGACTATTAGGAAGCACTGCAGAGATCATTTATGACAGCGTATCGGACTGCTCACTTACAGGCTGGGAAATGTCTCAGCTGTCTGCATGAAACTCGTGCTGCATAATGTTCATGGCTTAAACGTCAAATTAATTTTAAAAATACAAATCCATGTAAAACAATCCTCTTTTGTTTTTGTTTCGTTTCTTCAATCCATCCATTTTCTAACAGCTTTAACCAATTCAGGGTCACATAGGAGCCAGACCCTATTCAGCAATGGGCACAAGGGAAGATACACCCTGGACGGGACGCCAGTTCATCGCCGGGCACACAGACACAGACACACGCACCAGGGCCAATTATCCCAGAAGCCTATTAACCTCCCAGCATGTCTCTGGACTGCGGGAGATAACTGGACCACCCAGAGGAAAGCCACGAGAACACAGAGAGAACATGCAAACTCCACACAGATCGCACCCCAGGTTCAGAAGTGAACCCATGCCCCAGGGATAAGAAGCAGCAATGCTAACTACTGTGCCATCTTGTCATCCATTTTTTTTTTACATTAAAAATTAAAATTGTTGGTAAAGACTAAGAGACAGTAATGGCTTTAAAACAAGGATATTCTCTTATACAGCACGAAGAATTTAATGCAACACAGCGATCTGACACAGAATAGGGGGGTTTTAATCAAACTGATGTTTGATTTCCAAGCCCTTGTGCCCCAGTACTGATACAACATGCAATCAGCAATCATTTTGTCTTCACTAGACCCTAATTTGGCACATTCATTCATTGTTCTCTGGGTACAGGATGATTTTATCTTTATAACCCATAATTCTGAATATGTTAGCCTGTAATACTCTAATACTATATTCAGACTATATATTATATTTAATACTCCGTCAAATTTCATTCTGCTGAAAAGAATATTATACAGATATCTGGTGCTGCAAAAGATGAAAATAAACACCTAATGATAATGTGTATCAACTGGAAAATTGCAGGATTCAAATGTGAAACAAATGGATTGATTAGTGATCAACATCTTGTAGTGCCCTTGAAGGACTGATGAGGCAGAACACACAGCAGCTGAGCATTTCTGTGAAAAATCACACATTTCTCATCAGTTAGCACACACTGACTGCTCTTAACTGGGAGACAATTGTCCAAAGGTATGTTTAAAGGCACGTCATGTGACAGAAAACCTTATAGAAACACTATGTAACTGCCACAAAGGGAGCAGCACTGTGTGAGGCTTTCAAAGTCATACAGGCACAACAGACCCACAACCTGTGTTTGTACAATATATACACCATCTGTGGCCAAGACTGAGCAAGGAGAGGGATTCTGGAAAATACTGCACATTTCCCCACGCCCGTTTAGTTTTTTTTACTTAGAAAGGCTTTTCTTATGTTCTCTATGTTTAACACAGGAAGCACATGTGACTGCTGGGGCTTGAGGTGGGATTAGGCATCTAGTGCTCTCTTGTCTCCCAGTGAAACAGCGCCCCCCTGTGTCACCTTGGGAGACCTGCGGCCTTTCAGCGACTCCAGCGACGGACATGCCCCTCTCCTACTGGGCACAGACCCACCTGTATGTGCTCAGCTCAGCTCAGAGGAGCCTGTCTGCACTGTTTCCATCACATCTATACATCTCGGCACAAGTAATCCAAATTGGGTGGGTATCATATAAAATAACTGTCTATTCCAAATTTAAAAAAAATGGTCAAGATGTAAATAATCAAAACTGTTTGATCAGCGGGCAAAAAAAATACAATTCCACCCTTTTCAGAACAGATTTTCCTATTTTTTAGCAGGATAGCAGGACATGTCAGTGCTCCACCATCTACCTGGGAACTGAACTTGAGCAGGACCATGTACTGGTTGGGCGTGGAGTCTCGGATGATCTTCATGTGCTCCATGACTTCGTTGAAGGGAGCTACAAACTTCATGAGGTCGTGGCTTGTCATGGCGGCAGGGACAGCAAGAATACAGAGCATGGCACTGCGGCGGACGTGTTCTGTCAGGGACGTCATCTTACTACGAGCCAGAGAGCACATGATTAACCCGAGGGATGCAGAGAAATTGAATTAGTGAGCTGACACTTTTACCCAAAGTGATTTAGTCTATACCCTTTGATAAAGCTGGACATTATACTGAAGCATCTTCTTCAAGGGAAAAACAGCACAGCTCCACCCAGGACCTGAAACTACACTCTTCCAGTTAGGGGTCCCAATTCCCACATGCTTCTCCACCCTGGTCTCCGCTGCTAATAAACTCCAATAAATGTCAGGAGATCACAAAACAAAAGGCTTTTCAACCTGCCTGTTAACCTGATATCAATGATATTTAATCTTGCAATACACACTTGCTGACCAAAATAATAAGAAAAGTCTATTCAAAGTCAAAATAATAGGAAGTTCTTACTGTTTGCATCGGCCATAACCGTTATTTGGTTACTAACACACCAGCCAGCAACTGAAGATGATCATAGACCTGTCTATAAATGTGACTGATAAAAAGACTGCTCATCCAAACTTCAGCCTTGTTCTTGTATGTTTATAAAATTTATAATCCTGGTGCAGGCTGTGGTTCCTAGGTGACAGTCATAGAAGACTTGAGATTTTACTTACTGACAGTCAAGAGGATTTGTGGGTTAGTGTACGAAATCATATTTGAAGAGTTAATCTTGAAGGAAGGTACTTTAGTACTTAATGGTACATGTCTTTTGTGTTAACTAGAATGCATGAAAGATAACTATAATTTGGCATAAAATGATAATGAATAAACTCAAGAGTGTGCAGCTTGAATGTTCTATTTTTAGCAGACGAGTGCATACCAGTAAGGCTTTCACTGACTATACTGGCCGGGAAGTTTGGAGATTAGGTTTCTGTACACTAGATGGCACAGCTGAATATCAAAATCTCTTCCAGAAGTTGTAATGAATATAGACACATCTGCCAAAATTCCTGCCCAAACTCTTGCTCAGTGAGGTTTTCTAGATATTAGTGACAAAGGGCTCTTTCAACTCCTCCATATCAACTACGCCTGCTTCTCCATGAAACAAACAAAATAGGTTACTTAGATATAAAAAGCAAATTCTAAAATTACACTGACAGTATTTTATTCATTATAATTTGATTCTGAGGACATCTGAGGTCAGCACCACAGTGGTCAATGTGGTAAAGAGAACTACTGAATGGGACTCTTTAAATATCTCTTAAACCAAGGCTCTTTCTGAAATCACTCTTATTCGCTTGTGCACTGGATATGTTCTTTGATGGTTCTACACTGAAGCAGATGATTCACAGAAACTTATCAAGCAAAAAAATCAAGAGTTGTGCAAAGACAAAAGGCTTAGGGTCCCCTGAAAACGACTTTAATCTGTTCTATATCCTAGAGCACAAGTTCTCCTTGATTGTTATATAATTCACATGCCAGCTCCTTTCTCTTCAAAACTGACTTTAAAACATTCATCTTCTAATGCTGCTTATCACGTCCAGATCACGACTCTGCTAAAACTGCTGACAGAACTAGTGATGTTTGCACATGCGACTCGTATAGGACAACGCTGGTCAAAGGGGATTTTGCAAAAGCAGAACTGAAAGCCCACCACTTACTTGGTTTTGTAAAGATGCATGATACCATGGACAATCTCGACAGAAGGATTCCCGCTGAAGAAGGAAATCTGATCGGGCAGCTGTTTGGAAGGAGAGTCTGGGACCTGTCCCGCAGCCTCCTTCCCGGTCTTGCTTTTTTCGGAAGTGCCGGGACTTTCCTGCGAGTTGCCCTCCGCGTCCCTGGAGTTCGGCGCACTCCCAGGATCACTCTGATCTGAAAGGTTAAAAAACAAACAAACATGGGCATCACAAAAGTCCCTGCCCGGAGAGAGGAAAAAGGTGCTCCTTCCAGACATTCACCCGATATTCAGAGATCCCGAAATCCCTACCTTGGCCGGGGCTGATGGTTTCAATGACCATGTCCGACATGACCCTGCCCCCAAGATGCTGGTGTATAATTGCTGTTTTCTCCAGGGTGCTTTTCCCACTCAGACAGGCCTTGGCCGATCCCAGCGCCTCCTCTTTGATTTCATCATCCGACATGTCGCCAGCTGCGTGCAGAGAGGGGGAATATGAATTAAATATGATGATCCTGCAGCTACGGCACGACAAACAAGCAGGTGGAGCTTTCCTTTCAGCAGGGCACCACACAATAACGCTCATTTGCAGCAGATCCACGTGCTTTGTGAGGGATGAACACTGCTGTGTCATAGGTACAATTCACAGAAGCGTGCACACGTTCTGGAAATGATGAGGTTCCGCTACATGGAGACTTAAAAAAGGGTCCAGATACAAAAAGAGAGATTGAGACATTTCACACGATTCCAGACCACATTCAACCAAAAAATTACTTCCATTTGAGATGCCAGAATTGCTTTTTCAATAACAAATAAAGTAAAAGAGAAGTCTTATCAAACTGAACTGGCTGCCGCGTGAGGAAAGCATTGTGAACTAACACGATCAAGTAGCTCTTTGTTGTGCAGGGAATTATCTGAACCCTCACAGCCAACTTGGATTAGATTTAGGTGTTCTTGTGCCAGAGGTGATTCATTCTCACATCACTACAATTCTTCCAGATGCTCTCTGGTGCAGAGATGATGGTTATTTTCTCTCTCAGCTGTCGATATTAACCCTGGGACTGAAAAGACTCCAAGCATGCTGATCTTTGTGCTCTACAGTCAGACAGTTACTTGGTTATCCGAAAGAGCACTGTCTCACCGCCGCCAATCAAAAAATGTCTTTGCTCCCTATTAAACATAACATTATGTGCACAACGAGTTACTGATGTACAACGTTGTACACATTTCCACTGGACATCAGTCCTTCTGAGAAAAAAAGCAAGAAAATGCCAAGAAAGCGCGACCAAGGTTCCACCAGAAAGCATGACCACAGGGACAAGTAGACTTTTTAAAGCACGTCAGATGTATAAAATAGTAGCTTGATAATAACTCTCCGTGAGTCCTGGAAGAGTACTGCCGAACATACTGGACCAGAACCTCCCTATTCCAATCCTAAGACTAAAACCTCCAGGGCTTCCATACAGCTCTGCTCTCAGTTTCTTAATTGGAACCTTAACCCGACAAGCAATTAGCTTAATTTTGTGTTGGTCACTACACTACAAAAGACAGAGGTCAGAAAGACGAGAACAGGGACCAGGACAGGGGTCACAGACAGAAGCCAAGCAGCCACGGGGTTGTGGCCCAAAGCAGAAAGTGGGAATTGCAGAAGTCATGTGCTCATAGACAGCTAGACTGCACAGCTGTATGATCCTTTAACTAACAGGGAGCCTTTTAAATTCCATTTATTTTAAAGTCTCGTAAATTACATTCCAATATTTAACTTGTTAAGGGCTGACTACTGATTTGTTTAGCTGACTATTGATTTGACAATTATATGTTGACTACGTAATTTAATCATTTTATTTATTGACTTTTAGGCATAGTAAGGCAGAAATCACTTCTCTGCCCACCTCACTCCATAACACAAACACTAAAGTATTTCTTTTTACAAATGAAGACTTCTGTAGGTCAGGAACCCCAGAGCTGATCAGCGACCCCAGTTCCAGCTCCAGAGCTGCTCTGACTCCTGGTTGAGCCTCATTACAAATGCTTTTAAAAAATGATTAACTATTTGGCTACTATTAAACTGTCAGTTAAAAGATTCTGTATTTTTACGTACACGACTTACATTTAGAATTCTCACTGTGAAAACCTGTGTACTATCCTTTCAAGTCTCAGATAAGAAAAGATTTAAATGTCAAGATACATATAATATAGCTAGAAGCTCACAGAGACAAAGATCACCCAGCTGCATGTATAGCGACACTATTCTGGAGTTTTCTGTGGAATCCTAAACCAGTAGTTTAATGGCATTCTTGGATCATTAAGCTTCTGACACCCAAAAGAACGAGATGCACCAGTTGGCCTCCTTTTCTTCCTTATGTTCTTGCTGAGAAGTGCAACTTCACCACGAAATCCCCCATGACTTAAAAGCTGGAAGCAAGAAAACATCTAGACTCGAAACAGGTTTTTCAATGAAGAACGAGAAAGCTCAGACGGAAAGAAAATCAGAAGATAATACAACCCCGAGACACAGCACTGGGAAAAATCATTCAGACAAGGTGGCAAGGTGATGCAGTGGCTAGCACTGCTGCCTCTCAGCGCTGGCGAGATGGGTTCACTTCTGGACCTGGAGCGTTATTTGCGTGGAGTTTGTATGTTCTTTCCGTGTTTGTGCGGGTCTCCACCCACAGTCCCAAGACATACTGGTAGGTTATTTGGCTTCTGGGAAAATTGGCCCTGGTGTGAGTGTAGCTGTCTGCCCTGGCGTCCCACCCAGGCTGTACCTGCGTTCTGCCAGTTGCTTGCTGGGACAGACTCCGGCTCCCCTCCGCACCGAATTAGATGGTGTGGTGAGAAAATGGACGGATGGAAATTCAGACAACGCTGGTCTGAGCACTTTCGGAGTGCATCGTTATTCACAGGTGGAGCAAAAATGGCAATACAACACCAAGCATGCCAATCACTCAATCACACGCTGCCACGTGCGTTAACTGTATGGGGCAGCAGAACCAATCTTTTAAGACGCGCAGTGGTATGTGGTTTTAGCATGATCATTCAGCCAACAAGTTCTACACGCAGCAGTCTGTTACAGCTCATAAATGTCTCTATACACTTAATACTGTGCAGTTTAAAAAAAACTTTAATTATGTCACCCCAAACCATCCACTTGGTCATAGAACTGGACTGCATCCATCATTTCAGTCATATAAAAGGTCCTGAAATCTTTTACTTTAGAAGAATATGTGTAATACACTGATGAATAATGTGTTTAATGGAACTTCATTTAAACAAATTAGTTTAACTTAACTCAAACAAAAACTTAATGTCCTCTAAATTACTTAATTTAACAAGCCACCTTCTTAATGGATCATGACTACATTGTTCCAGGTCTTCAAGAAGTGATGATTTTCTGACCTCCTGTTAGAAACCCAGCTAAGAAAAGCTAATTCATTTTTTAATGTCTGCGCTACAGACATACACGAATATCCCGATGACAGCTGCTCAATACCTGCACAGTGGCAACATAAATTACCGCTCGCCATGTAAAACGTATTATCTGTGTTCCAGAATCAGTGGGATCTGTCGACAGCCAAACCACTGCTTGACATTCCAGATTCAGGAACCTGGAACCAAATCATTAACTCTCTCGTTCTCAGATCCGGAAGGACAGATGAACAAGCAACTCAGGGAAACTTAAAAGCCACGTATATTGTCACTCATGAGCACACCGCTCATGAACGAGAAGCAGAAAAATAGACACCAAACCCGCGAAGCTTCCCTAGAGAGGCTCTAAAAAAAACCATAACAGCACTTTCAAGATGACTAAAAAGCCCTAGACGACCTTAAACCTGCCGTGCGAGCAGCTACAGCTCGCTGGTGCGGGATCCATCATCAAGCCAAAGCTCATTCGTCACTGCAAACTGCAGTTTTCATATGCAGTATTCCAGGGTCCGAAGGACTCCGTGCATGGTCTAGAAAACACCAGCCTGCAGTAAAATTACATGATCTGGTCCCGGCGATTTGTAATTGAAGTCCTGAGCCGTCTGTTGCTTAGGAACAGTGCACGGCACGGCGACTTGCACTGCCCTGAGTTTCACGAAGACGTGCCAGTGGCTGGCAGCGACTTGCCCGGCGTGTCGCTCCCCCGTCTCCCCGCCACGCACGACGTGTCGGTGGGAGCGCAGGCTTCGCGGACGAGAATGCGGGAGAGACGCTCACCAGCGCAGTACTGGAAACCTTCTGGCAGCCGTGAGTCGTCCGCAAGCTCCAGACGGATCACCACCAACGACACACTCATATGTTAAAGGTGAATACCTCCCAAACCCAGACGGGAAAAAAAAACAATACGGGAAATAAAAAAAAAAAATAACCGACACAAAACAGGACTGAAAAGCCCTTCCCCAGACGAAGTACAGCGACACAAGACTCTTCCAACACTCGTCAAAACAACACTGACGTAACCCACACGACCGCCCACCTCGTCCCAACTCTTTCCGGGTCAACGCGGCTGCAGTACGTCACGCCCTTAAAGGCGCAGCGCTCAAAATCCGAGAGGTACATGCCCAGGGCCGCTTGAAGCGTTTCACTGATGGCACATATCCCCGATAAAGAACAGTCTCAATCCAGTTGCAGGTCAGTCGGCCTAAGTGCAGCATTTCAGGCTTCTGTATTAAGATGCTTCTCCACCACTGAATTCACTTTTATCTTACCATGTGAGTTATACTTTGAACCAAAGCAAATTCTAGTCTCAGAAGATGCAGATTCAATACTAGCCAACCATATATAAAATGTAAAAATAAAATCTATTTAAAGTACAGCCATCAGAAAGTTTTTTTAACAGCACCTTTCCAGGAAAGCATCTTCTTCTCAAGTTGCATTTTCATTTTTTTCTTTCCATCCCATCCCTTTTCTAACCACTTTATCCACTTTACTCTGGACAGGACGCCAGTCCATCACAGTGCACACACACTCATATGAGAGGGCCAATGTTCGCAGACGTCAACATCCAAAGAATCCAGATAACTTCCAAATGGCTGCAGAGAAAATCATGTAAAATCTCACCGTGACCCACTGAACACAAACACAAAGTCTCTCTCCACGCTGCACCTGTGGAACCACATTATCCCCGGGAAATCAAAAGGTCTGCACAACACAGAGGACTGCTGTAAAGAATCATTTTAATATAAATATTCAGCATATTCATGACAACCAGAGGAGATGGTTGCAATGCAACTTAAATACAAAAGTGGCAATTGAGAGAACAATACAGTAACATGAAATGAATTCATCCAACATGCTTCTTCCATCCGAACTGTAACCACAGTTTTCCCACTTGTGGTGAAAAACAGAGCTGCAAGTGCTGAATGCCTCTCTGGGCTCCCTCTGTGTTTTGGCTCTGGCCCTGTGACATGCCTCTTTCTCCGAGGCAACACAGACTGCAGCGACCCTGGACAGCCTTATGTCGGGCACCAAAGGAGAAAGCGAGATGCTCACACTCCTTTATTCCAGTCACGGCTGTTATGCTACACCCTTAAAAGACGACCTGTGAAAAACCAGGAGTACGAAGAAAAACACTGGACATTTTCAGGGAATTTTCAAGTGGGTTCCCATGGCAGTCGGAAGCTGTGGTCATTTGTGGGAGGGTTTTCAAAGGGACAGAGGAGGAGGGGTCAGAACAGAGGGCAACGCTGTTGACTTCTGGAGGGAGGTACTTCACCATGGCTGCTTTAGTTGACCCAGTTTTGCTGGGGGTGGCTAATCTCATGGGGGGTGGCCCATGTCTCCAGGTTTTTCAGGTCTCAGCACCTAAGAGCTGGGAGCAGTTGGTTAATTGGTCCAAATAAGCATTTAACAGGCTGATTTAGGCCACTAAGCCGAGCTGGACAGCAGCCCTGCAGACAGACTGACCCTCCAGGACCGGCGCTGGGCCTTCCTGCACACCTACTTCGTTTTATGCATCTGAAAGCAGATCTTCTCAAGTGTTTTGTGCTACTAAAAACTTTAACTTATCTGAGAACAATGCTGCCATGGAAAGACTGAAATAGCACGGTTTTTGCTCATTACTTCTGTTAAAATGCCTCAGTAATGTACTCATTCCACACCAGAGCAAATTAGTATAACAGGATGGACTTCAAAGCTTGTTCTAAATCAATGTAGTACAGCAATAAGAAACACAACTAATAGCATTAAAAACTCCTTTCATCGACTGGTATATCTGTGTAAGTTTGCTAAAATCATTGTTTATTTGATCTTTTTAATACTGAAATGGAAAATACATTTTTTTCCTTAGAAAGGTTGAGAGCAGTTCCACATTGCCTCCCTCAGACACACCTGAAAGGGCCTGTTTATTTAATATATGCCTGGAAGGAACACAATAAAAAAGCAATCTGGCTATTGCATTTGTCCCTGTAAAAACAAAGCGGAGATCCAGGTTTTAAAATACTCTTAAAACAAAATGTATTTTTCACAATGTCAGTCAATTGCGAAAGTCAATGTAGTCAATGTAATAGATCAGGAACTATAAGAAAATGCTACAGTATTAGCCTGCCTATTCTTACACATGTTGTGAACAGATACAGACAGGAATTTTCCCCTCCATATTTCACTTACTGTATTTTTCTCCACAGGGGGAGTAATTAGTTCAGAAAACTAAACCACCTCAAAATGGGACATAAATTAGCAGCTTTCTTATGGGTTTCCAATCCTGAAAACAGGACTGGGGAGATTATGATGTCGAAAGACCCACTGAGTACGACACTGGCCTAGCATGCCTGTTCAGACTGACACCCCTCCACCATATGGAGCAAAGTGCTATATATTGCGATATCTATCGGACAAAACCATGCAGGATCAGAAGGTGTCTTCATCATGTCTTGAAATTGATTACAAAACTGTAGATAAGAATAAAATGAAATATACAAGATCAATCAAGAAGATAGTGGAATGAAATCAAATTCCTGTAATTTCTGCCTTGGCTCAGAGATGCTGACTTGCCTACAGTTTGACACCCTGCTGTGCTTTAGCAACAGCCAAAGAGCTCCATCCACAGAGCTGTGTCCCGTTAGGACACATACTGTACTTCTCATGACCGCAGTTCCCACATGGAAGCTGCAGAGCCCCAGCCCCAGCCCCAGGTGCAGGACAGTTGCAGCTCCATCCAATTCAACACAGATGCCCAGAAGGAGGCGCTATCACAGAACAAACAGAGCTGCCTAGTTCATGCTCTTGCACTCTGTTAACTGTCTTCCAACAGTGGCGTGAAACGGTTGCCTGTTTATGGTTCCTGGGCTCTGTGGGAATCAGACAATCCTGCTGAGCTTGATGGTTTTGCCGATTGGCACTGCCTGGCACCGTCAGCTCTGATCCCCAGACTCTGGGACTCTTCCAGCGGGAATAGTCTGACTGTATGAGAGCATGGGAAGGCCTCCAAAGCTAGGATTCCCAACTGTGATCCCCAGAGTAGAGCAAGCTTCGGGAACATTAAGTAGATCTTTTTTAAAATACCCCTTGCGAGCCTGAGACCTCTCAAGCAGACTCAGCCTGGTTGAGCTGTGTCATGGGCTCATACTGGCGGAGGTGGGTGAGCTTCAGCTGGGCCAAGGCTGCTTTGGCCACAACCACAGCTCCTGGAGCTTTGCCAGAGAACATGCAGTGTTTCCAGAGTGGTACAGTAGGGAGGAACCTAAAGCATGCAGGGAGCCAAACTGGTTGTTACTCAAGCATCTTCAGAGGCCACAGAAGGACCCCAACAACAGAATTAAAGAGAATCTGCATGGGTACACCATTTTGAAAACTGCAGCATTAGTGCAACCAATAATTTTGGAGTCCCTTGGGTTCTGTGTGCCCTGCACCCCACAAGTTTTTTTCATGACTTAAGTTGCAATGAAGCACAAGAACCTGTGCCCAATTCAAACTCCTGTAGCAGATGTCAGTGGAGAAGCCCTCAATGTCATCCAGTTCTCTGTAGAAAATGCTTAACTTAAAATGCTTAATTTAAGCAAGATGAGGTGCAAATGAAACACATTTAAAAAATCAAAAAGACAATCACACAGACTAAAAGGAAGAAACTGCAGGGAGGCCAGTTTACAAACTGTGGGACTTTTTATGATCCAAGTGTCAGGCTGTGGATGCTCGTGGTAGCAAGTAAAGGACTTTTTAAATAAATAAAGAGCATTCATAAAATCAAAAATAAAATAATAAGCACCACTACTGACATTCCTGACAAGCAGCTTTAAAATGTATGAATTCCCTTCCACTGGGTACTCATTTTTTGTCTTTTTCTTTTTTTTTGCGAAATGAAAATATAGGCTTTGTTACGCTACGTACTCCATTGTTAATTGTAAAAAATATTACAGTACCAACAAGTCCTTTGTTTTTATCTGCAGCTGTACAGTAATTTCCAAGCAAGTCTGAAAAAAATTCCTCAAGTCTTGTACTTCATTTACATAAAAATTACTCTTTACAAGTTATTTTAAGAACAGTTATACAAAACAAAATAAAGGGAAAATAAAAAATAACAGCACTTGCTATTGAGAGTCCTGCAAATTTGTTTTTTCCTCTATGACCTGTTTCACTATTTCAGCCAGCTTCAAGCGATCCACCTTGTCTGAGAAAGTCCTCCCTGAAACACAAAAGAAGAGTCAGGTTTGCCCCATTCCTCCGGCTTGCTGTACACACAGACAGGGAGAGAAGCTGGGGGTCAGAGCTCAAGTTGGGGTATGCAAAAAGACAAAATTCCTACTAAAAGAAATTGTATATGGCCAATAATACATATCTTATCTTGTGTGATTTGTCACAAAGCGGTAGGATTCGAAATCAAAGAGCACAGCATCGGAAGCAGAACATTACCGTTCCAGCTGAGGCCCTGCAGCCCGTCCCTCAGGAGTTTACATTCCCGGTTGAAGCGCCAGGCTTCGTGCATCACCTCGTTCAGCTTCTCATCCTCGTTCTCTCCTGCAGGCAACACCAGAGACCGAAGACACTAACTACCTCTTCTCAGAAGGAACAGGGAACGTGTTCCAAACTGGATGTGCCGCTCAGGGCAGCCCTGCTAACAATCCAGAACAATATCAGCAGAATTTGTCAGTAGTGGCTCCTGCTGGATATAGTTTAGCACTGTAGACTACAGCTCACTGTAGACTCAGTGTTTACTGCAGCTCACTCGGAGAGCACTGTGTTAAGCCTAAAAGAAAGAGGAGGTACAAAATCTATCAAAAGTATTCACTGCCGTTGGACCTTTTAGCAATTCATTGTTACAATATGGAATCTTAATGTATTTAATTGGGATTTTCTTGTCATTGATCGACATAAAACACTCTATAACACTATGTAATGTCAAAGTGAAAACATAATACTACTCATAATACTCCATACTCCTAAATTAATTATGACACTATAGAGTGTTTGGTCAGAATACTACAACATTATTCATTATTGCTCTACAGGCAGAAGAGGGAAAACAACAAGACTCATTTTTTGAGCAGACCTCATCTCAGACCAGAAGACCAGGTGAGTCTTTGATTCAGGAAGTCAAAAATCCATAAAAGTACAGACCATGTCTACCAAGGGGAAACGGTCAAGGCCAAAAACAATACACAGTATGGACCAAGTGAAATATTTATGGAGCACTAGGGACAGAATACAGGAAACGCTTCTTTATACAGAGTCTCGGGGGTCTGGAACAAAGTCCTTAGCTATATTGTTTAACCTAGCTCTGAGGAATCCTGAAAGAAATGGCAGGATTCTGAATCAATGGGCTTCAACAGACTAAATGGGCTGAAAGGCTTTCTCTTGTTTGCAATACTGTTTGAAGTAACTGAAAGCCGAGGGTGAATGAAACCCAGAGGACCAGACTGACCGCCTCAGCGATGGGGTAAGCGTAGCGGACGGATCGGGAGAGCCGTGCCTCCGGGCCCTTCCTCACCTGCCTGTGGAAGAATGCACTGGGCGATCACGTCCCGCAGCTTCTCCAGGGCCACGTTAGAGTCCTCCCCTCCGTTCTCCGGGTCGTGGATGAAGAAACTGTCTTTCGGCCTCGTGCTGAAAGGCAATTGTGGGCTCATGACCAAACGGCGCTGAAGAAAGCGCAGTTTCTCAAAATCGCATCCCGCTGGAGAAGGTGCTCAAGTCAAAGCTTGCTCGCCGCCCCAGAGCTCCCCATCACACCTGCACGTCTCCCCCGCAGGCTGCTGCTCACAGGGGCTGATGTCACGAGACGCGTACAGTAAACCTGCGCCGTATCGGGCTCCCCTTCAATGGACTTGGGATTAAAAGGACATTTATGATTTAAGGGACATCTCCTGCCCATTGTCAGTCCATTAAACCTGAGGGTTTACTGTATTTGAAAACCCGCATCTTCTAAAACAATACTTAATTCTGCAATTTCCCTCACGGGAAATCTATCTATCTTTACCATAACAACCACTTCTGCTAGGACAGCATGAAATTCAGCCATGAAGAAAAAACCATAGAAGAATGCTGTTGATTTTCTAAAAGACCACTTATTATCATTTTCAAATATGATTTTTTGAAGGAATATCAAACAAGCATTACTTTAAGGAACCCATGTTATTTAGAGCACTGGCACACAGAAAGAGGGTACTTTTTTCCTCTAATCACTGTACTGTATACAGTATATCCAAACGGAATATTGTAATAACGGAAAATACAACACAATCACAAAATACGTCTGACATTTTCATTAATTGTGAGAAGGTGTTCCATTCATCCGTTATCAAGTTTTCTTGTCATGTATAAAAACATGTCCACGCATTCATACAGATACTCGAACACAAGTCGTTTCAGAACCAGGGAGTAACCGCGCAGTGTTTTTACAGAAGCGGGCCAGGAGAGGGCAGTACTCACCCCAGCAGTTTTCGTTTCCTCAGGATGGGGTTATTGACGGAGTTGAGGGGCTTCAAACTGACATTGAGATCCTGTATTCTCATGTTAGCCAGCTGTTCTGCGTGAGCTTGCTGTATACCAGCAACTACTGCCTGCAACGGGAGGACAGCTCAGTTAGCACCCCACACAGAGCAAACTGTTACATGAATGTCTTTGAGGTTGTCAGTGGCCACTAGTGGCAGGCCATGGTTACTGCAGTGTATTCATGGAACTACCTGCCACACGCCTGCCTGCTAGTTCAAGTTCAAATGTACATTTTTTTCATTTTGTTAAAAAATATATTGCTGGTTTGACTTCTACTTGCCAGATCATTAGGGAGCCTGTCATGTTTTCAGACACGATTCCTCAGCCTCTCGCGCTACCACGCTTAATATTCCTAGGGGAAGTGGTTTTATGTAAAATATTTACTCTGAAGTCAAGTCAGAAAACACTGCAGTGCTCCAGAAGCCACTAAATAACAACAATTCCTTGTGTCTCTGCAGTGTTTTCGATTCAGGAAGATCCCAGCAGGCTTTACCCTAGTACAGCAGCAGGCCCACGACAGGCGGAGGAGAGGAAAACGGCAGAGACCCACCTTGTCCATCATCATCTGGGCAGACGGCAACACGTTGTCCAGGGCCTCTGTGCAGTTGAGCCAGGGGTGGGCCAGCACCCCCTCGATTGTCAGCCTCTCCTCCGGCTTCACTTTCAGCAGCCTGGAGAGGCACAGCCAATACCAATCACACTGCGGGCCGTCACACTGTGCATCCATCACACTGTGAGCTGGAGACCTTGCCTCAAAACACAAGGGGCAGCTCCTGGGAATGCCAGCTCGGAAGCAGAGCATCCATCACACACTGCAGACCTCCCTTTCAATATCACGAACCCGACGCCACCACTCAGTGACACTAACTTGCCAGCAAGCTGAATCTATCAAGCCCACTTTTCTTACCTACTTACCCAGCACATCAGAAGCCCAGATCGACCTTGCCACTGAAAGACAAGCACTGCTGTCAGGAAGCAGCAGTGGATTCATGAGATGTCTCCTAACAGTACATGATCACAGACCCCAGTTCAGACATTGCTTTGCAGTAAAGGTGCCACACTGTCCTCTCTGGCCCTAACTCTTAGCAAAATCAATATCGGTGCTAAAAACGAAGGGCCCAGACACTGCCTACATCACAGCCCTCAGATTGAATTGCCTCTCAAAATGTGTGTCTGGGCACGTCCCAGTGTACAACACAGCTCATTTAGCTGAAACAGGTAACATGAGAAGTGAAAGCCAGAAGAGAATCGTTGTCGAGAAGTATTATAATTGGACTTGAACACTTTTGAGGTTTATGTGCATGTGACACGCTAAAGTACCAGTCTTCAAATTTGCAAGTCTGTATTGAAGTCCTTATTTAAGCCTGATAGCTATCCTGGAGGGCTTAACTCTTTACACTGCTTGTAACTCAAAACCAAGAGCACAACTACAAGGCAGTGATTCAATTCAAACAGAACTGAAACCATTCAAGGCTATATAGCTATGTAATCAAATTTAACATTAAAAAGATCCCCAACCCCCAGAGAAATGAGAGAGCCTATTTTGTGTCAGATTTGGTTTCAGCAAAACATTTAGCCCCGTTCCAGCTGTCCACAAAATTATCAAAGTGGGAAGAAGTTGCACTGGACAAGAAAATATTCACATTAGTAAAATCAAACTTTTTTTACAGTTTTATTTAATGTAAAATCCTAATTTAATTAGGCTACTTTAGATTCATATGTGTTCTAGGTATGAGGTTTGGACATAAAGATATTATTTTGTGACCCCATTACGACTGATGAAGATTTGTTTATCTACAGTTTATTTTGTACACGGAAAGACAAAATATTTAATAGTATAAAGCTTTGAGGTATTACCAGGTTTACCTTATTTAGTTTGCTTTGCCCACTTTGAATCAATCCTGTTTAATGTGAATTAATACATTATGTTCCTCGCGCTGTCGTTGTACTGGGACGGACGAGGTGAAATGTATTTAATAGTACAAAGCTTAGAATGAATATTATTGCAGAGTTTTTTTTACATCGCCCGTTTTGAGTTGAGCCCGCTTAACATGAACGAACATGTTACGTCACTACAGGGACATACGACACGACATTCAATTTCATCAAACTGCAAGCGAAGAATGAAAAGGTCTTTAAAAAAAGCGAAAGCCGGGCTCCAAAAAAACACCAGTATCTGGACTGATTAAGCTCTGTGTTCTGACTCAGCCCCCTGCTCTGGATTCTGCCCTGGGATGTATTTCCCAGGCGAGACAGCCAAGCTCACTTTCTGACGATGTCCTTGGCCATCTCGGAGATCTGGCTCCACTCCTCCTCAGGGAAGTCGAAGCTGCCCGTCATGATCTTCTTGCGCATGTCCTTGGGGATGGTCCGGCTGTGGTGCTTGGAGTAGAAGGGAGGGTACCCACACAGCATCACGTAGATGATCACCCCCAGAGACCACAAGTCACAGCTCTTCCCGGGGAATCCAGACGAATGGGAAACAGGGAAGAAGACTTATATTGACACAGTGCAGGCAAGTGCTCGCCACATGTTGCTACTGTCCTCTGGGTGGGATAACTGGAAAAATCTCACTGGTCCCACTGAATACTGTTAAGTCAAACAAAGCACCACAGAAAAGAACCAAAGCAGAATAATAAAAAAGTATTGGAATACGGACTGTAAAGCCTTTGTCATGCTATAGGACTCGTTATCTTGCTATCAAACCTGTTTGATTTTATCATAGCGAGTCGCAGAGAGTCATAGGGGCTGTTAAGAGTGCTATGACTGAGTCACTGGGGGTGTCACACTACACAACTGACGGTAACGGGCGCGTGCTGCGACTCTCTACAACTCGCTGTGATTTTTTTACGAGCATGTAAACGAAGGCGACGACTGAAAATCCTAGGAAAAGTCGTGTAGTGTGACGCCAGCATAACTGAATGCAAACTGGACAGTTTTGTGAACTTCCGGTTGCAATCCGGTACAATCTAAACTTTTTAATAACAATGTTCAGATGCAGAAACAAACAGAAATACAAAATATTCTTCAGCTTTTGAGTGTCGTATGCATGGCCAGTTTCATTGCCCTCCTAGAATAAGCTGAGTACACTGAGACCATTATTAGAGCAGTCAGTGTGAGAAAGAGGGACAGCACTGTAGTTAACTGCTGAGAGGAACTGGCTGCAGCCAGTCAAATTGTGCAATGAAGGAACCTTTCACTGATGCACATAAGAGCCAAGACAATGAAGCATATATACGGCCAATTTTTCCATTCTGAGCATCTTAGCCCATCCACAGCTGTTCTTTGTGCGACATTTAATTCCCATTCAATACGTCTTCTATTAATGTCACAAGCAGTTATTTTCTTCTGAGCTCGGTCAATAGAACATGTTGGGAGAGGCACGTATTGACCAAACATTTCAACAGACTTATACAGGTGCTATATATACAGTAATATAAAGTTTATTGTTATGACTACTACATTATAACAGCAACAGCAAGGTGTGCTTTAATGACCCTGTGAACAGGGTCAGTTTGCTCATTAGCAAACTGAATACTCTAATTTCAGATCCAGTGTGTCTTGGCTGGGCAGTGCCAGGGAGAGCTCACCTTGTTGTAAGTGTATGGTGTTGGTGAGGTAGGTATTATTCCAGACTTCTCTTTCTGATGTCTCCTTTGGGCCTCCAGTACCTGAAACAACATGTGGCGTTACTCTTGTAACGATCAATATCAATCTGCTGGAGAGTGGCGAAAGAATCGACTGAAACATCACCAAGGCAAATTCACCTCATTAAAAATGTGAAGAAACGACTGAACCTTGTGAAAACCCCTTTGAGCTAAGCGGAGTGACTAAGAGTTGTTTTTTGGTCAGATTGCACTTTTTTGTGCTTTCTAAATTCCAGCACTTTCAGGAATTGCAAACTCAGTTCCCGAGGACACATTGTTGTTGGGTTTTTGTTTCACCTGAGCTCTTATGTACGTAGCTGGTTTAAGTAATTAATTCCATAATTGCAATCGACATAGGTTCCCAGCTGTTTTAGAGGGAACTGTAATGGCATTCATGTTTGGAAAACTAAAGTGGTTTAATGATCTTGTGAAATATTCCATAAATGTTAGCATAACAATGGGGGCCAGGAGCTCAAATCCAAAACTGTTTAACCTCCACAGCATCAGGTCGCTATCTTTCTCAGGGAGTGCTGGAGCACAGCTGCCTGGGGCATTGTCTGTGTGGAGTTTGCATGTTCTCATGGATTTCCTCCGGGTGCTGTGCTTTCCACCCAAAGTCCAAAGCCTTACTGGTAGGTTAATTGCCTTCCGGGAAAATAAACTGTTTAACCTCGACAGCATCAGGTTGCTATCTTTCTCAGGGAGTGCTGGTGCACACAGAAAAGTATGCAGCACTTAAACAAGTTCATTGCTTTTCAGTTACGCTTGAATGTGCTTTATGTTCAATTCTCTCATAAATCCTCCAGGTCTTCAGGCAATGCTTTCGTTAGAATTCCAATATTTATAAACAATTCCTTTGTTGCATGAAACTGAGACAACATCATTTGTCTCTATTCAATGGCAACAAATAACTAGTCTTGTACAAGGTTTTAGCAGGCAGAATATATGTATTTACATGGTTTCTGCCTGGATTTAGGGAAATGCCTGAAACCAGTTTACCTTCTGTACCTAATGATGTGGTCTGCTGCACCACATACAGAACTATAAAATGGAATCGATTTTTCTTTTAACTGTTAACTACTTTTCACCAGAAATGATCTGTTGTGAATGCGATTCGCTGTAAACGTGGAGCTAAGAGAAACAGGCAAGCCTAGGCTCACTGAACAGAAACCCCAGGGTACCAGAGAACACAGAATTCAACAGGAGCACAGAAAACGTGGGACACCTGTACATTTCACACCGATTTATCTGCTAGCCCCTTGCAAACAACACATTTTTCGGGGGGTTATAATCGGTGGTTTTGGAATCAGCTTGGCCACACACTAGCATGGGAGGGGTAGGTGACGTGTGTGCTCTTCTCCAAAATGAGCCGTCTGCTGTGTGTCACGGCTAGGACCCATGTGTCCCATGTGGCACCTCTGGCCAGGCCAGGCCCAGGACAGCTCACCCAGTGACCCCTGGTTGTGCTCGGTCAGTGTGCACCTGCGTCCACGGCACATTTCAAGAGCTGATACTTGCTCCATGGGGTCCAACCGTAGCTCTGAACAAGCTCTGTTACTGGCTGAGCTGCCTGAGCCCCTTCGTTGTTTTTTACATTTAAGGATGAGACATTTTTCAAATGGAAACATAAGACAAATGACCCTCGACGCCCCTTAAACAGCAAGATAAGTCTTGGCTACACTGCCTGTGGATGAAAAACTCTTGATTGATTAACACAACGGAGCCTAAGAGCAAATCTTCCAAACAAAATATCTTTCTCATGTTAAGATTATTTCTTATCGATCACTTTTGAACAACTACTCTTCTTGCTTGATTACAATGCACACTCGAGAATTTTGTGCCACCGTTTGGTTTTACGCTGAAAGATTCAAAGATATTTTGATCTAATTGGGGAATACCTCAATGGGCTAAATGACATGCTGAATAAGGAGCCTCAGTACCTTTACTGGGGAGCTGTGTTAACTAATGCAAGACTGCAGCTGCTAACAAGTGTGGAGCTCTAACAAGGTCTTCTAGCAGTTCTGGATTTACCTGAGGTGCTACATAGTATGGAGTGAACTGCGGTGTCATCAAGTCACCTTGGTCTATTTTGGCAAATCCAAAATCGCACAGCTTAACAGGTGCATCCTGTGAACAGGACAAAATCAGAACATGAGAACAGACACACTAGCCTCTCCTGGTTACTGGTCTGGGGATCCCGTCCGGCCACTGCTTGAAAACCAGGCCATCTGCTTCCACAACACGGCAGAGGAACTCGTTTCAGACACCCAGCGTCCTTTGTGTGAAGGATAAGGGACTGGCTCATTGCTCTAAAACAAAGGATCAAACAACACAAACACTTTCTAAGGCACATGGTTAGACAGGGATTTCGGAGAGGTCAGGTTAGTTGGTAATCACCCTGGACTGGCAGAGCCCAGGTGTCCAGGACGTTTTATACGTGCAGTTCCAGGGATCCCACATTGTTTTTAAATCTTGAAGATATTTCCCCACAGTTCGTTTCTGACTCAGGCAAAGAGGACCACGCCACCATATGTGCACTCACTGGCCACAATACTAGGGACCACCAGTCAAACGAAAAGACCCACTCGGTTGCAGGCGCCCCAGGGGCGCTTCGAGGAGCATTACGCTGGCTTCCACCCCTCTGCCTGGCCAGCAGCATCACTAGATCTCCATCAGCCTGAAGCCTGCTGAAACCAGCGGCCCATGCAGTTCAATTCCACACCCCATTACCCTCCTCACAGCCTCAGCTGGAGGAATGACTCGGTACATGACCGAAATTCCTTTCACCTCTTGCGCTGCTCTCCGCAGAGGCCGCTGGAATGCAATGTCATTATTTCAGTCATGTCCTAGCAGATATTTACATTTAGTCTACAATATTTAGTATTGGCATGCTCTACCCATTTCCTAACGCCGACCAATCCATGCAACTACTTCACATCGGGGAGTAACAGTATATTGATAGTGAGAAATTAGGCATTAGCCCACAGTTAATATTTTCCATCAAATGATCTCATTTTTTACAAGCATCTAGAAACACACAAACACAAGCCCTAATAAAACTGCCCCCTCCTTAGTCAGCCAGCTTTGTCTTTAGTCTCTCATCTGGTTTTCCATCCAGCAGTAAATCTTCCTAAGGCACCCAGTCTTTTGATACAGCAGTCAACTTTTGACAGTTGAGGTTTATTTTTGTCTCCTAATAATATGTTTTCTTCATTCCTGATGTGGGATGGGAAGAAAAAATACAGTTAATTATAAATTTTAAAAGCCCTGTAGGCAGCAAAAGCGTCTGACATGAGTTATTGTCAGCACAAGTACAGACAGGGAAAGCTGGGAACTGGCACAATGTGCATATCAAGACATAAAAGAAAAAGGTCCTTGTGCTGCAAACAGGCACTTTCCCAAATGATACATAGTTGCACAGCGCAGGGTGTCAATATCAGACTTTCCCAAGCAGCATTTACTTGACTTGATGATCCACACAGCTAAAACTCTACATGTAAATACCGTTAAAGTAGTATTAAGTCTATCTCACAAAGGGTCTGTCTGAGTTGTTGCTATTTTGGCTCCAAACTGGACCTCAGTTGGTGTTTGACTTTGTCCTGATATCACACATTTTCATTCCCGACACAAAATCTCAATTGTATTTGAAAGCATGCACTTTCATTATTCATACAAGTGACATTCTCATGTCACCAAGTAATGTATGCAGAATGAACATAAATGACTGTCCTAACTATAGTACTAGTGTTTGTCTTAAAGGAGAGCTGTAGATACCAGATTTTTAAATTAGTAAAAATTGAGACTTTTAAGTAACATCAGGACATAGGCATATGTGGAAGCAATGCACTGCAGTATAATTGGTGGTTCTTGTAAGTATTACTGGCACATAAAAAATAAAAGGAAAATTAACCAGTCAGATCAATAATGTGAAATGTATAAGCCAAGGCAGCCTGGAGCGAACCTACTCTTTAAGTTGTGGCTATTAAAAAGTCTGTCCCTGTTTGGCACCGAGTCAAATTAAAAGCATGTACAAATCTGTCAGGAGTCATTGACCCCTATTCTTCAACTCAAGCCCAACTAATTACACCTCCACCTCAGGCCACTGGCCTGCTGCTGTATGAATGGCTGGTAAATGGTAAAGATGTGATAAGCATGACTTAATGAACAGGGTGTTACCAGGCAAGTTTGGCTTCATAAACAGACACTGACTCATGTACACAAAGACAGGCAACCTGTCACAAGGGGTGAATACTAAAAAACTGCCTGGATACTTCCTTGGAAGTCAGGGTACAGCTGCCTCATCCAATAGTAACTTGCACAAGCCTACCGATGGGATACACAGTGACTTGCTAAAGTACTCTGACCCTGTCACAGTTTTCATATTGTGTTGCTGGTCAACTTGCACACATGAAACAGCTATTAATATTTGTCACTGTATATACACAACCTGCTTAGTACATTACAAAAACTGTAGCAAACCTAAATTAATCTGCATTAATGATTATCTGAGTGGCCGCTGCCCATGTGCAATAATAGTGGTTGACATGATACAGGAAAAAACACACCTTTCTGTAAGGTCCCTCAGCAGAGCAAAGATTCAACCATGAAGACCAAAGAGCTTTCAAAACAAGTCCAGCATAAAGTTGTTAAAAGGCAAAGATCAGGAGATGGGTATAAAACATTTCAAATACATTACTGGCCTGTACGTCTTTAAGCATGGGGAAGTCGGTCATTAAGAACTGAAAGACACCAAGCCTAGATCAAGGGGAAACTGGTTAGAGATGACCTGTGAGGCCAACAGTGACTTTCAAAGAGTTATAGATTTCAATAGCTGAGATGGGAAACCATGTCCATTCTCACAGTCAACCCAACAAAACTGGACTGTGTGGCAGAGTGGCAAAACCATCTCAAATCCTGCACGGACTATTCATAAAATCATTTAAGTCATACTGCAAACGGCAACTGTTTTCTGGTTAGGCCAGACAAAATTGGAACCGATACCATGGATACCATTTATCTGGTATAAATGCAAAACATCACGTCTGACACCAACCCACTACAGCGCATCACTCAGTCAACACCATCCCTACTGTCCAGCAAGGTGGTGGCAGCATTACGGGATGGGGCTGCCTCTCATCAGCAGGGACTGGAAGCCTGACAAGACAGATGGGAACACAGATGGAGCAAAGTACTGGCAAAGCTTGAGAAAAGAGGAAAACGAAGAGGAAAACCTACTTCCGACCTAAAACGGAGATAAACCGGGGTTTCAGTGGGACAGTGATCCGAAGCACAAGGACAAAGCTAGGCTGAGGTGGCTTGAGAATAAAAAAGCGAATGTCCAGGAGAGGCCCAGTCAAAGACTTGACTTGAATCCTATTGAGAATCTGTGGAAAGACCCGAAAGCTTCTATCCATCAGTGACCCCAGGCAACATGAGGATTACATGTACAAAAGACAACCAGTGTGTTTTAAAACAAGTATAGAAGCCATTAGAGCCAGGAATTGCAGGCTGTGTTCAGAGAACAAATAGCCTCCAGCGCCCTCAGAAAAGCAGGTCTGCATGGTGTAAAGTTTGGGATGTTAGTGCAGAGTTAACACTCACCAGCGAATTGTCCTTAAACAGGAGGTTTTCGGGCTTGAGATCTCTGTGAGCGATGTTCATTGAATGACAGTGCTGGAGAGCCTGGCTGATCTGATAGGCACAAAACAAAAGCACGGGCAAACCACTTTTATGTCACCCTGCTTTATATCATATCACATTTATGGTCAAGATTTTTAAAAATCTACTTGTTATGCACTCGATGTTCTTTAATAAATTGCTCCTTTAATAGCATCTCACAAACCCACTTATTATACTTTGTGCAGCCTGTAAATCGCTACACAAATAGCTGCAATGTACCGCCGAAGTGTAAGACAAACAGAATAAAAATAAATCTGCGAAGAATCAACGATGCCAGCTCATGTAACAGGCTTGCGCATCTCTGCAAGATGGTACAGTGTGTCCCTGTGAAGATACACTAAAACACTCCCCTGCTAAGGCAGCAAAACAGCTCCGTTCAATCCCCTTACTGTCAGCAGAATCACTACAACTGAAAAGTTATTAACTCTTGTTATTAAAAAAATAATGGTACTGTAAAGCTTAATTAATTTTCCTAACTGCTAATTACACAAAATGCTTTTCAGGTGTCAAAACTGTCCTATAGTAAACTACTATACAATCAACTTAGAAATATTTTCAAAAAACACACTCAAAATTATATGCACTATCTAAATGTAAACAGGTATGCAACATACAACACTTCTGTAGTATTTTTGACTGCACGATATTTACTTGTAATGTACTGCCACAGTCAAATCTCAATTCCCGACTCTATCACTTCCTGCTTGCACAACAGTCATGACATCAGACATGTTTAACTGTGCCATTCGGCTGGAAAAAAAGAACGAGCAGAGAAGTGTGTGCGCCTGTGTCAAGCCCTCACATACGAGCAGCCACACTGATAGAGGGCCGGTGCTCTCCACCTGTTCCGTCACTTGGCTGGCCATCTTCTCGGTGAAGTGCCTGTGCTGGCTGATTCGGTGGAACAGCTCCCCTCCCTCCATCATCTCCATGACGATCAGCAGCCGGGCCCTGAGCAGACACCAGCAGGGAGAGACAGCTGCGGGGGGGCGTGCGCGGGCGGGAGGGGTCTTTTGCAAAGGACGGCCCCTGCTGGCCAGCTGGGCACATGGTAGAGAGCCCTGCCTCCCACAGACCCCAGCTGCCCTCACACAGAGGGCTGGCACGGTCGAAGACACGCAAGCTCACAGCTCAAAACCCCAAACAAAGGTGTTTGTTAATGTAGGTGTGATGAACATTGTTTGTTAAATGATACATACAAGGGGACGATTGCAAATTGAATTAAAGTCGGTAAGACATAGGGAAGCATATATGTCGGAGAAACAGAAAATCCATTATCTTGGGGGCTGGTCACGTCAAGGACATGATAGTAAGCAGACACATTTATTTAAATTACAATTTGGGGAATTCAACCATCCATCCATTCTGTAACCGCTTTATCCAATTCAATTCAGGGTCAGAGGGGAGCCGGAGTCTATCCCAGCAAGCAAGGGGCGCCAGGCAGGGTACACCAGCCCATCGCAGGGCAGACACACACACACACACACACACACACACACACACACACACACACAGGGCCAATTAACCCACCAGCATGTCTGTGGACTGCGGGGGGAAACGAGAGCACCCGGAAGAAGCCCGTGCGATCACACAGAGAACTTACAAGCTCCACACAGACAGCACCCCAGGGATTGAACCCAGGAGGGCCCCAGCGCTGTGAGGCAGAAACACTGAACACTGTGCCACCGTGCTGCCTTCGGGGAATTCTTGCCACATGAAAATAAAGCTGCGTGCACAGAGAAAAGGGATTCTTTGGGGTGCCCAGGGTTGGATAAGTTGGGGTGAAAAGAATGGGACATTGTCCAGCCCCAGCCAGAGCACACTACCAAAGGCATTCAGTCAGTATTCATTTCCTGCATGAGACATGAGCTTGAGCTTCACAGCCAGCAGGTATCAGGGAAATAAAGCATTCAGGGCAATACAAGGAAATCTGCTTTCAGAGTTTTAGGATTCATATTCCATCATTATGGCATAAACACACCATAATAGGTCAATCACACTGCAGAGTTGCAATTATGTGGGTACACTGCAATCTTTACATGTATTGATTTTGATCCTCTACTGTTATAATTGCAATTGATCCTCAGGAATTAAAAAAAAAGGTCAATAAAACTTCAAGAGCAAACAGGTCGGACAGAGTGCAAATCGTTACTGCCAGAGCCTTTTCCCTCCATGCAGGGAGTCATTACCTGGGACTGGACTCGTGGGGGAACTGGACGCTGTTGGCGTACACCTCAAGGATCTGAACAATGTTGGGGTGGCCGGCACACATCATGTGAAGCCGAACCTGCAAAGCAGGAGGAGGAGCAGTGTCAGGCCTGCAGACATCAGCATCGTGGAGAGTTACAACACAAGGAGAGCTGTAGCAGACCTACTTCACACAACTGGAATCATTTTCTGGCCGTCTCATTTTCTAAATCTTGTGGAAAGGCAAACAATACACAAATGGAAAGTTAAAAACAAAGTAAAATTGGTAATTACTACTTATACAGACTGCTGCTATGAACAATGTTTGTTGTTAAATAAGCCTGTGTTATTGTCTGCTTTTGTCCCCTATCTGATGTCGCCCACAATGGATTGCAGTGCTTTCTGATGGTTTTACCTTCAAGATATCAACCTCTGTTTCTAGTGTATCTGATATTCTAATGTATGATATTTTTCTTATTCTGAATTCAGCACCAAAATGTGCATCTCTCAGCAGGTTCTGCACCACAGGCCAAGCAGAAACTCCGGGACTCAAACCCTTGGTCTCCTTAAGGCAGATAGTTTGAACAAATAAGGTTATTTCAGGGCTAAGAGAGTTTGTGAGGATAGAAGCAAGGACTTAAATCTTTTTAATGTCTGCAAAATATCACTATGAGGTGATATGATTAAGGTCTCCAAACATTTAAAGGGAAGAAACTGACATCAGTGGTTCTTTCAAATTAAGGTCAGTCAACCGAACACAAGGATATAACGAAAAATATGTTTGAAGTCAATCGTGAAATACAAAGTTTCATATATTTAAATAGATTTTTATTCATTTATCACATGAGCAACCACTGATGGATTTTGCCATAAAAAGTGGTAAGTGCCATATGTGACATATGATCACGGACATGGAATAAAAACCTTCATTTTCTAACTTTTCCTTACTGACACTAAGCTCAAAGTTAATGCCAGTCTCCATCCTCAATACGTCCTCAATCCTCAAAGATCCTCAGCATTTATCCTCAAAACCACTGCCAAAGTCTGCCCAGTGGATTTCTACTGAAAGAGCAGTGAAACATGAGCCAGAGGTCAGAAGTAAAAACCCACTGTGGAAGCTCGTTGCAAACAGAGAACGGAGGCACTTCTTTGCTCTAAGGGTTGTGGGAGTGTGGAACAGACAGTGACAACGGTGGCTTTATGAAGGAGACAGAAATGCTATATAACCTAAATGGGGTGCTAAGGTTCTGGGTTTGTGGAATAATGTAAGGAACAGACAATTCGGTAATGAATATATTGTATTTGAATACATTTGTATAGTCTAGCAATTTAGAATTGTCAAAAAACATGTACCCACCAAATCTCGCATCTATGTCTACGTCAGGGCCTATGCCTCTTGCACAAATTACAGCGATCAAGAGAAATCTACACATGTTGAAACACTGTGTTATAATGAGCAAACAGAAATATCCCAAAGCTGTGGCCAGCTTACATATAAGAGCACCGTCTGTAAAATGTGAAAGAGCCTCAAAGTGCTGTCCAAACGACCCCTCTGTGCACTATTCACCCAGAATGTATAATGCGCAGAACAATGGTTATTTCCTAATGCCAACAGCCAGCACATAAAACATAGAAGAATATTGTATCAACAACCTAGGATACGCAGGTACTCAAAAGGAAAATCTTGCCATACAAGATTGGGGCATGTCAACTGGATGTGCTAAAGGGATTGAATCGACAACTTCATTTGGCATGAAACAAACAAAGCAATCCCGTTATATAGCTCCTGCAGCCTACCGTGTAATTAACAAACTTAATGATGTCAGCGGAGAAGCAGAGCAGGCACAGCAGGCACAGATAAAACAAATTAATTTAGGAGGGAAAAAAGTTAAAAACAAGTTTGTTAAGAACAGGAAAGCCAGTGCAGTGAGCATGAGGATCAGGCAGTAAGAAAACGTTTCTGTTTTGCCACAGCTGCAAAAACTTTCATTCAGCTGCACAACTTTCAATTGTAATGCAACACATGGATAGACACCCATTTTGGACTGCATGGGAACTTGTACATTTTGGGTTCAGTTTGGTTCCCCAAAGGGCAAGCAGTGAGGGTCTGACAAATGTCTTGAACTGAGAGATCACCTAGTGTTTCTACCGCCATCTGAGCAAAATTCAGCTGAGCTTTTACATGAAGCATTTGTAGGTTCAGCGTTCCCCCATTCGAGACATTGTTTCTCGATTCTCCAGTACGTCTGGAATCATGTAAAGCTGGCAGGAAAATGCATTTTTCCAAATCTCCTAGTGCTGGAAGCATCTGTAGGTGCTGTTCCTCCAGCACCTATAAGGACAATAGCTTCAACATTACCTTCCCCACTGCACTGAATGTGAGCTGGCCCCCCAAATCACTATAAAACCCTTAATTAGCCCTTGAACCGAAAGACTCAGCAGCAGTCTTCATTTAACTACAGCTTAAAGGCCTGCTGTTCTTTAGCACAATTCTGCAGTGCTGTCCACCATCATCTGAAAGCAGTACGAAAAGAGCAGAAAGCATCTCAGACACTATGCACGCAGTCCCCACGTCTCCCAGAACAGTCTCTGAAATGGGAGGCCAGCATTCCGAGCTCCGGGGCCCAAGTTACCTCATTCCGCGCCTTCGGCCGGTCAATGAGGATCTTCAGCGCAAAGCGCTCCTGTGTCGCCTTCTTCACGCAGACTCTGAGGAAACACAAGACAGCTCCGTGTGACCTCTCACCCCAGCATTTCCGTCCGGTCGCGACGCTGCACGGAGGCGCCAAACCCCAACGCTGACTGTGCAGGCCCTCCCTCAGATCAGAGCTCAGCGGCCTCCTTCAGACATCTCTGGGCTCATGTCTGGAAAACGCTCACGAGTCTGTGGCTTGAATTACGCCAAAGAACAGAAAAGGTCTTCAAGAAGGGCAACCATTTCCTCACAATCACTGAGCTGCTCCAATAATGTGTAACGGGCATCGTGTGTACAGGAGGTGCTTCGCCCATGTCCATCGTCAGCTAAGAGGACAAGAGACATTCTTGTGAGTGGCCAGACCTGAGTCCTTGAGATTGTTATTGTTTTAAAGACGGTGCTTACAGCACAGACAGCCAGAGACCGTCAGAGATCTGAAAGGTCACTATAGAATCAATCAGGTCTCGAAGCACCTGCACACACTGCACATATCGGACTACGTTCTGCAGGAAAAACACACTAAGTTGAGGCCATTTTTAATATTCTGGGCAAAGGAAAGAAGCAGCATACAATAGAACAAAGCTTATGCACTTGGGATAAACTCAGAGAATTCTCAGAAATAAATGAGCCACTGAAATGTTGGGATTTGACCACATTGCTGTTTATGTTAATCACATACACACACAGACACCTATAGCATGTAAATCAAACCACACCCAGTAACAGCAGAATTGCTCACTTTTCACAAGAACCTACAAGAAGATTGTAATTCATCTACATAAGCATTTGCAACATGCCTTACACAGTACCTCAATTCAGCTGTGGCGTTTCTCTCCTATGTTTTGCTATCCATCCACTCCTGCATACAGGTACCAGTGCTGCACACTGTAACACCTGTAAGCTTGCTGAAGTGCCATATCATGCTAGACATGAGAGTGGAGCATCTTATGGCTTAGCAGCGACAGAAAATGGGGTACAAAGGAGTAATTTTATTGCTTCAAAACAAGCACTTTAATCCTAGCAGGAAAAGAAACCTCAAATGTCCTCAATTAAGCTTTATGTCCTGCAAATGGATCCAAATAGTGGTTTTGACAACAGTATAAGGCACATTCGTCTCAGCCAAGGCCCTGACCTGAGCCAAGACCGTTCTGCTTCTCATTCTAAAAAAACCCTTCAAAGAGGCAGGAAGCACTGGTACTTGTGAAGAACAGTCCTATATGTTTTGCAGGTCTTGTCACATCCCTAATACCTGCAGCCTAGAATCTGTTTAGCACATTTACTTTAGAACTTCTCTAGTGAGATTAACGGCATAGTAAACCCACACACACACACAAACCTTGGACACACTTATAAAATATGACACTTGAATCAGGTCCATATCAATCATTTTCTCTCTGCTTGTACTTGCTCATAATCAGCACTTTTTTCTGGATTACAGCTAATGTACTGGATGTTTGTGAATCTGGGGAGGACACCATTGTTGAATTTTAATTTTAATCACTGATCATCTTGATAAATTGGCCCAGGGAGATGAATCAAGGTCAAGCATGAGGAGTAGCACAATACAGAAGTTGGGAGTTTTGGGATTATTACCAGAAAAAAGTTATTCCTAAAAAATAAGTAACAGAGAAAAGCAGAAGAAGAAGCTGTGACAGAAGAATTAAAAAGCTCAGAAAGTTTATTGGTAACATTGCTAAAAGGCAGGGGGATTTGTAAAGGGCTCAGGTTGAAAACTATGCTGATGTAACACCAGGTGAAATCACAACATGGGTAACAAGACATCGTCCACTCACTAAGCCTAAACTTTGTTACGAATGTTTAAAAAGCAGAGTACATCTGCCTGTCTCGAGCATTCTGTTAATCATTCAGTTTTGGTGTTTTTAATGTTGCAAAGCAACTGAGACCCAGCCTGGCTGGAATAAAATCAGGAAACCACTACGTCGAGCACCGCGCGTCCACACTGGAGAAAACTCCATAGCCAAACTCTATAGCCAAAGCCATTGGAGACTTTGAAGAAATGATGAGAGTTTCCCATCACACAACATCATACTGGCATCCCAGCCACAAAGATGGCCAAAATGGCTACCTTATCATTGTCGCCAATTTTTATGGTCTGAAATTTCCCAGGATATTCAACAAACACAACTTACATGAAACGATATTAAACAGAAGATGATATAATTCTGTCAACATGCTGCAATCATGTATGGACAGCCACATGTATTTCCACATAATGGAAAAAGTAAGAGGTTTATTCCCTGCTGAAAAAAGAAGAAAGAAAACACAACGTTCCGGCCGTGGAGCCTTCTTCAGGTGTCATTAGGATCATTCCCACTTTCCACATAATGTACTTGTATACATGAGAGTGCAAAGATCCAGATTCCTGCCGCCAGCCCGTAAATTCTGGACAAGCGGTGTTCTGCCTTATCTTTTAAAAGACAGAATTACAGGCTTTTGTTACACCTACGTCTGAGAAAGTACCTGGTCTTCTCTTTCATTGCTGGCTAAAGAGCAGTTTAATAGCGAAGTAGTTAGAAAAAGGCCAAACCTTGAACAATAAAAATCCCACAGAGTGAGTCTGAAATTAAATGTTAACTGGTTATACAATTGCTATTACTTTGCATAAGCCACCCCCTGGGATTCAAAAATACACTCTGTTCCAAAGCTCAGATTAGACCTAATGAAGTACTTCCTGAAGAACAGTCTGGTGTGATCAAAGTTCAGTTTCAGAGGCTTAAACTCTGGATGAAGAGAGATAGAGCTGGGGAGGACTGGACATGATGCCCAGTCATTCAGGGCATCTGCTGACAATTTCCAGGACCTAAAGCTTGCCAAAGAACTGGCCTAACACGGGATTCTCCAGTCGATGGGATTCTAATAAAAATGGACACAGTTAGAACATGAAACTCAGGGCGAGTATCAGAGTTACTACAGAGCATGGCAAGACCCCAGAAGCACACACACACCCTCCACTTCCAGATCAATAAAGCAAGGTTAGCAAAGCCCGTATCGTGCAATAGAAATAAGATTACACCTTTTCAACACTTTACATATCTAACATAAAAAAGCAATCTCTTGTGAATTGCTCTTTCTAAACCAACTTTGACAGAGCAAAGTACCTGTACCTGTCTGACACCCTTTGTTGACCAGGAGCTGGGGAACATCTCCATTTCAAGAATAACTGTGTGGGGATTAACTGTAAAATTTAAGCAGCCTCAAATCACTCACATTTAGTCATAGCGGGAGAATATAAGCGTTTTTAGCCTTTGAAAAATAGTTAACGGAACTAAATATTTGCTTAATTCAAGCAAATGAATTAACAGGAGGTGCCGCAGGTCTGTAGACTTCAGCCTCCAATCTTGTAGCCCAACCCTGCTCCTCCCCACAAGGGGACAGGAGTCACTTCTGTCCCAAAAACTGCTGGCCGACATTAAGAATACATTTAAGATACATTTATTTTAACTATTAGACTGATAAAGCTACTGAGATCTCAGCTGGGGTGACAGAGGACACAACCTCTTTCCAGGAACTGAATTTAGACGCCTCTGCTCTCATTCTTAAGACTTTTCGTCCAGGACAATGTGTGGATGATCGCGCATTATTCTATAATAAGCAAAGCCTGTCTGACAGAACAGGTGCACAGAGGACAAGGTTAGGATGACATTACAGACACACACACTTCATTTTCTTTTGCTCTACTGTGTCAATCCCTCTCTCTCCAAGTGTACAAGAAGATATCCTGACTGGGAAAAGTAATGAAAAATTAAAAGACAGAAAAATTAAGAAAACAGAATGACAACTGCAGAAGAACAAAGGAACAAGTAAAGGCTTCTTCCCTGCTGAAAACAGAAGACACAACGTTTCGGCTGTGGAGCCTTCTTCAGGTGTCAAGTCTGTGAAGGCTCCAATCCGAAACGCTGTTGCTTTTCTTCTCTTTTCAGCAGGGAATAAACTTTGACTTCCTCTGTAGCCTACGCATGCTGACACAGATCCCTACTCGAAAAAGAACAAGACTAGGGAGAAAAGAATAGAACTGTCAGCAGAATCAGACATGTATCCCTTACAGGTTGGGCTCCATAATGTTGAAGTCAGTGGTTTGAACCTGGAATGTGCCCGGGATTCTGTGATATAGCAGGCTTCAGAAAGCATTATACCTCGCACTGTGATCCAGTTTTCTAAGAGCCTCTCTGCCTATCCTGCTAAGCAACGGGTACAAGGCCAGTCCATCTCAGGTCACACACTCACTTTTCTGGGTTTTTTCCGTCTTCCTTTCCCGACCAGCTGCTGCAACAGACTATACAAATCTGCCAACGTGTGCACCATTTCTTTATTACATACATACATATATATACACGTGCAGCAGGCCACAGGATGGAACCTCATCACAGGTTTTCTTAGCTCCTGGAGATTCCCCTTCTTCAAAACCACTGCTCTGGTCTATTAACCAATCAATTTAGAATACAGAGATCCAGACATACATGTGCAACCCTGTGGAGAACTGTTTTATGCCAGACCGAAATCAGAAGCCCATCTGGGGAGTACAGTACACTGGGAACTGCTGTATATGACAGCAGTGAAAAAAACTGGACCAAGCCAAAATATCTGAGGGATTTGTGTGTCACTGCCGACACCCGATCTGCCTTCTGGTGCTCCAGCAATCCCAGCCCAACTTCCAAGTACGAACACGAGAGATCAGCGCCACAACATGCCAAAGAAGACACTTCTGCATTTCTGTTTCTCCTGTGTCAGGCTGCAGAACGACTTGGTAAGAATTACACTCTTGGACACGACTGTGGTTGGCTTATTTGACACTTCTAAATCTGCCAACTCCTTTAAAAAACAAACTGGAGAATTGTAACAAATTAAAGGGAATAGCAGAAGAATACTTCACACACGTCTTGTGGTTTCTGGCTTTAAATGCACATATTAGCTTCTTGACATCTGATTATAATCAGAACTTCGAGGAGGTGCGGATATTTAGAAGCTCTGCCCGGGGAATTCAGTCAGTTATTTTTAAGGGACACTCTAAAGGTCTAGACTAATGTCCTTGATTAATCTCTGGACAAGGTTTATCAGCAACAGAGGTCTGGAAACCACTCAAACACCCATCTTAAACTCCCCAGTCCCTCTCGTGTCACCCGTCATCAGACTCATTGCACACTAGAGCCCTGTGGAAGTCAGAGAATCCCCAGCAGTGCAATCAGGTAGAGGCATTCCCTTAGAAGAGTGTTGGACTCTGTGATCCTAACTGGCTCTGCGTCACAAGGCCTGCTGGGGAAATAACGCCAGCTCCTCCGTGGCAATAGTATAGCGTGGATACCGACAAAACTGCATAACTGAACAACATATTCAATACATGTCCAATATTATTTCCACTGTTAGACACAATACTCATGCCATTTCATCTGCCGTTGGTGCACAGCATTCGAGACCTTATCTGTTTTGTGATGTAACCGAATGAAGGACTGTGGAGGTTGTAGGATGCTTCGTACTTCTCACTTCCTAACGCACGTGTTCTGCTGTCAAGGTTTGACCTTCGTTTTGAGTTCCGCTGCAAAGGCGATCCGAGATGTGCTTTGGCACCTTACTGCAATTTCCATCTTCCCTCTTCCATTACCTCAGCTGCCGGCCAAGCACTGCGGCCACAGGGGGTCAGATCACCGCTCGGGACAACGTAGGGGGGGATCGTAATTGTTTGGGCTGCAGTGAGCCATCAGGGCACGATGGGGATGATATAAAGAATGAAATAATTATTGAAAATGCATTACACAGCTGATCTAAGCATTGGTACGCTCTGCTTGACACCTCACAGTTTGGTAAAAGTGCATCGGGACGTGGGCCTCGCACTCAGCCACGCTGCTGAAGCTTTGCAATGGGCGTGGAAGAGGACACGAGACACAGTAGAAAAACACGACTAGTAGACCATTTACAGCCCACACCTGAGCTAAATAGTCATTTTTATTGATGCACAGTTTTTTTTTTTACAATGCCATAGAATTATCCTGCCATAAGACAGCTAAGTGGTGGGAGTATTGACCTCAGAGCACCATGCACGCTCGCTAGACAAAACACCACGGTCCCTCAATCAAATAAACACCCCCCCTCAGTGTTGGGTACCCCGATGTGAGGAGTGTAAGAAACCAGAAGAACACCAGAACGGTGACGATGCTAATTCGGAGAGGAGGTCAGAAGAGACCCATCTGGCCTCTTCGGTAGGTAGCAGCTCACTGAAGCTCCCTTGAAGGAAGACAACGTATCCTCTTCAACCGGGTACAACACAACACAAAGATACACAATACCACAGCTTCCCCTCTTCGGCCTTTCTGTCTCTCCAAAACAGTGTGTGTCTGCTCATGACATTTTCAGTTAACTATGTTTTTGTAATTGCAATTATATCATAATTACTTGCTAGCGTGGGAGTTTCTAATTCCAGTATTTTTTCCAAATACTCCTAGCATTGACTTATAAGCTTTTAATTACCCGTTCCTCATTTTTTATTCCCTTTGTGTTTTCTCCTCCTGTAACTTCCCTTTGGAAGTTCTTTAGTTCCCCCCCCCCTCCTTCTTTTCCAGTTTAAATGCTTCTGGGTTGATGTCGTGATGTCATGTGCCCATGTTGCTCAGACGTGACCCACCCAGGCCTGCATCATGGAAAGATTTCCAGCAGCCAAGAAAGCTAAAGCCTTCTTCTGCACACCACATCCTCATCAACTGTTCACTTCCCATCTGAACCTTTGTTACTGTTCACCTCTGCCAGGAGCTGGAAGGATCCCTGAGAAAACCACTGAATTAGTCCCGTTCTCCAGTTCCTTGCCACGTTATCTGAACTTGACCTGGATATTACATGTGCCGTCTACCAGATTTTACCAATGTAAAATCTGCACACATGGATGACAACAACTGGGTGATCGCATGCCCAAGTTAGCCAGTCACCTTAGCTCCACGGCCTGCAGACAGCTGCCGTCTCAGTCCCTTCTGCGCGTCTCCGTTCCAGTGTTACAGTAAATGGCGTCCCCAGTAACCACCACGTCTCTTCTGGGATCCTGACCTCCAATTGTAGCCGCAGTCCAGACCAGCGATACAGATTTTGGGTCAACAGTGAAGATATTCTGGCCTGATTCCAGGACCTAGAGTGTGGCAAAATTGTTTGGCGATGTGATGCTGGGTGGTATTGTTTCAGGCACCTGAGACCAGCCTCTCTCAATCCGTTTCTCCGTGTTGTTTCTCTGACGATCCAGGGTGCACAACTCTACTTCCACCACTTTCCCTGACCCGAGCAGAACGATCCCCAGATCTTACTGAAAGGTGCCGGAACATGCAACTCAACATCGTAGAAGTACGGGATGGAAAGGGGTTCCAAATTCTTCAAAACCTTTCAAAGATGCATGCTATACCTTCTTCAAAGTTCTGTTTACAGAAAGTTCATTTCAGAAAAAACAGGGAAGAAATCTTCATTGCCATAGGAGTGCCCTTTATGACAATTTCTTCTAATATTGTCAAGATCACTTGTCAACAGGCCTGACATGCTGAAATCTACTATCTGCTTAACGGAAAGACTGACACATGGTGGTGTTCTCAATGTTAATAAAAACTTCACACAACTGTTGAATCAAACATGGTGCTGAGCACACTATTTGCACTTGTATCATTCTGGTAGGCTCTAACAGCTTGGAAACAGATATTTGCTCAGGCAGGTGAGAGCAGGCTGTGGCTGGATTCTGACAGCAAAGAACATTCCTCTCAATTAAGATCCATCTCCTCACAGCAGGAGGGAAACTAAAAGGCAAGTAATGAGTAAAAAGTATATTGTTTTCAGTACAATCAATTAGAGTTCCGGGTCTTATGGAACAGTTTTCACTACGCTAAATTTTAATTTGCAATTATGACTCTAATTTTACCGTAAATCCATAAGCTAAAAGGTTTGTGAACTCCCTTCAGAGATTTCAACGTCTGGTTCTGAAAGATGTGACATTTCGAAGCTTATGAGGTAGAATGGCAGTGCTAAATGTTTCATGAACACTGCCCGAATTGTGCTCCAAGAAAACGACTCTGGTACAGTAGAATTTCCCATTTGTATTCCATGCTGAATTGCATTTATTCAGACTACCAAGCCTTTTGTTTTGCTGGTACTACAAATGGTAACAATCTGTACTAGCACAAGAAGGATTTTCACTGCATTTCTATGATTTCGGACTTTTCACTGATACTAGTAATTTAAAATCTTGGACATAAATAGAATGATGGGAGATTAGGTGTAAAATATGATGCTACACAATTTCCACTGATATTCAACTATTAATAGACAATTCTTCATATTGTGCATTTCCCCCATACTATGACAGCTGTGTTTTTCTGGCCTGAAAACCTTTTATTGTCAAAGGACTGTCTGAAACTTCTGTTGTGCAAAATCAATTAATTGGGTGCAGTTCAAACTGGTCAGGGAACAGGACATTTTCAGAAAGGTCTATGCTAACACGCTGAATGGTCACCACTTTCACAGGACACAGAAGACTAGTCCAGCCAGTCAGATCTGTAGTCAGAGCATTAAACAGGAGGAATCAAGAACTTTAAGACTCTTAAATATGGCCCCTATGGTGATCGATTATTACTTAAGTGCAGTGCTCCAGCCAGGATCTGAGCCCACAGTTCTCCAGCTACGAGTTCAGAGTTTTAACCACTCCTCCTCACCGCCAGTCCCAACACGAGCCGCCTGTCACGCCAGGTTTCACGTGCCCTCATCTGGTTCGAAGAAGTCTCGAAAAGCTTTCCGCCAAGCTCTGAAAATCTCATAAAACTGCATTTCTAGGCTTTGAAAATGATGCAAACAACATATCTCAAATCAGATTCAGCGGCAAGGCATCCAGCTGTCCAGCCTGCTCAGAAAGGATCTCTGACCCACCCAGCCCAGGCGTGGTCTGGTCAAGTGAGCTCACAGTGTCATTCCAGCGAGATGCACCACACGTCCACGCGGTGTGAACTCACCACGCGGCAGAGGCCTGTGTGAGAGGGAGCCTTTCCACCACGCTGGGGACAAGCCATGTGGACAAACACCTGCCAACTCCGGGCTAATAAAGCCTACCTCACAGGACCGCTGATCCCAGCTCCAAGTTTCTGAGTCCAGTTGATGTTGTATTCCTCTAAGATTGAAGTCTCCTGTCAAAGAGATACAATAACTCAAATAAGAAAAAACAAAATGATGTGACTGGTTCTGTCAGTTAACGAATTAGCCCAAAGCAAGTTCTAATGACAGCCTCTTTCTCTCAGACGTGGGCAAGACACACCTCTGCCACAGTTAAGGCTTGTTCTTTCATCTCTTTGTTTCCTCGTATCTGGAGTTCACAGGTCTGCCCTGCTGGGAGAAAAGTCCTCTTTCCCCGCTGGCAGACACTGTCCTCTGGATGAAGCCCTTTAAAACTGACCACCAATTTATCCAGCTGACCCTAAATACCAGTTAAATACTCTGTGCAGCAGTCTGACACAGGGACGCGAGGAAAGTTGGACAATGCACAGAGTAAAACATGCAAAGTTAGGCCTATTCAAATAACTTCAGATTGTGCTGAATTGCACAATGGAATTTGGCACGACTACCAGTGGACCAAGGGGGAACAAGATGGGCAACAGTGGACACCAAAGGGTATTAAAGTCACCAGTGCGCACCAGAGGATGGATGCAAGCCATCACAGGCACAAACAGCAGCAGCACTCAACCATTATTAAATGTCTCTGGTCTGCCTGGGTAACACTCATTCTAGGACCCCATATTTCACTGCGTCACAGTACTGCTTTCCCAATACAGTGGTTTGAATAGGCCAGCTAACCTGTATACATACTGGAATCCACACAATAGCAGAATAGTAGAAGCCCTACTATGTAGGGCTCTCAATATCAAATGCACACTTATAGAAAGTTAGTATTTAAAATCCCAGCAAGGAGAGACTTCAGTAAATTAAGCCCACATGCCACAGCCCTAACCAGGAGTTAATGGTCTTCTGACGATGGAGAGATTGTAGGCCATTTTATTTTGACAGCGGTACACAGAAATTAGAGTGAGAATCAAAAGAAACATCTTGGTCATTTTGATTAACTGATTCATGACCAACCATTACTTGTACTGTCGCTGTGAGCACCAGATCACCTCATTAGCGAGAGAGTTCATTAGGAACAGTTCATCAGTCTTTACATTATCGATATTTTGGAAGCCACACTAAGCATGTGAATACACAGGCAACTATCCCAATGACTTCCACAGTAGGCTATCCAGTTGATGACAAATGTTAATCAGAAAGATGAGTTTACCTGTGTCACATCTGATAAAGCAGAATGTCAGTGTTCCTGCCACAAGAAGTTGATTTTGTGAATGTGTTGTGGTTATACGTGATAACTTTCTTTAGATGCTCGATACATATGAGCATACAGAATATAAAATACACAGATATGTGCTGGTGTGTATCCTGTGTTCTTGGAAAAAAAAGATCAGCATGCCCAGGGATAAAGTGATCAGATATTTTTCTTGGAAAGACAAAGATTGAACTAGTTCTGGACCATAACAAGATCTCAAGGACTTGTTAAATAGATAAAAGGTTGTTAAGTGAGAGGGCAGCCTACTTTACAAAGTACTTTACTTTATACTACTCAGGTTAAATTATTAAACTTCTTCAAACGCTGTGCTTGAAGATCTTGTGAGGAAGATGCACAGTTCAGGAAATGCAATAAGTCATATATGAACAAACGATTATAACAGAAAGCTCAACTTTTCCAAAGAATAAGAAGAATTGACAAAAAAATTTGAAGCCAACAAAGCTGTCAGGCTTTTTACTGCTGGAGAAACAACTATTTAAGGACTTAAGTGAGATTTACTTACACACACATGACTTGGCAAGAAAGTGAGAGACACAAAAATATTGCCAACTTTGCGTTTTGTACTCTCAGTCTGGCTGAGAAACACGAGAGGCATTCTGGTTTAGTTTTCTTGTCAGCTTGCTTCTTCCAGTTTAAGACTGTGTTAAATCATCCCCGAAGGCTTTAGCTTAAGCATAACTGCACTTAGTATGGGGAGGTAAGGATGAGTAAATGTGTTTTAAGCAAAGAAATTCAAATACAGAACATGAACAGCTGGACAGACAGCTGGAGACGACCCAGGAAACCTTTTCTCCTTTGCGGTGTTCGACTCGTGTGTTGAAGGCTTTCGTTCAGCTAAAACCAACCGTGTCATACATCCCGTTTCTCCTGTACGCCCCTGATCGCACAACACAAGGCTTTTCAAGTTACTGAGGATAAGACGCGCGACATACAGAAAACTGCCAGAAAGACACATGGTCAGACTCTCTACAGTCAGTCTACAGGGCAGTTGTCAGCACTGTTTAACAGGTATGTGGTAGGTGAGAACAAGGAAAAGGGCAAGAATGGGCAACACAGCAGAGTCTGGGGGAGAGGTTTTGGCTGCTCTGAGGCTCCACTGGCCCCTGGGTCATTATCTTAAGTGGCAGCTTGTAAAAATGAATCAGGAGCTGCTGGAAGTGCAGAGTCCTACCTCTTAAATCAGAATGACAAGGATCCAAGAGTGTGCCCTTAGATATCCTGGTATGAGGGCACAGCCTATTTATATCTCCTACTGCAGAGTGACAGGGGTTGAGTTTTAAATAGAGATGCTGATGTTGATGATGATTAAAACACTATTCTCTTTAGTCTTTTTAACTTTCACTCATTTTCTAAACCTGCGTGAAACCCCATGACTTGACCCTGCGCCTGTGTGTTTTTTTCTGTTCCGGCGCCTCGCGCGTCAGTCAAGCAGCTCGTCCTGCTCCTCATCTCGGTGGCGATGGTGACAGCTCCCGCTGGATCGCCAGAACACCTGGGCGCTGTGGACGCAGAAGCAGCACTATGGAAACACGAGGAGGGGTTCACAGGTTGATGCGTCGGCCCCTGTCCTGCGAAAGGCAGGGAGGGTCTCTCTCAAGGTGCAGAAATCACCTCCCCACCCTGGCCTGCGGATCATGCTGGAATTCCTCAGTTGGGTGTACTGGATGTCTCCACAGGGATCGGCTCATACCCTCCGTCAGGGGACACTGACAGCGGATTAGCCAGACCACGCCAGAATTGTGACGATTTTTCATTTTTTGGCAACAGGACAGGTATCAGATGATATATCATCTTCCACTGAAATCCAGGCAAACAGGCAGAAATCCATCTTCGGGGAATCCAGACATATCCAGCTAGCATTGTAAGTGCCTGTGCTCTGCTTAATATCAGACTAATTTCCCTGCCTGTGCCCCCACTCCTAACTGCTGATGTTACAGAAGGCAAGGCTGGAAATGGGAATTCCCACAACTCGATCAAAACGGCGCTGAAGTTGTCACGTCGCTACCCTAACACAAGCAGCGGCAAATTTTATTTAATGGTACCACAGTCAAACCACAATGCGCCTAAACAATAGTCCTTGTGATGGCGATACTTAGCATTAAAATGACAATGCCAGAGTGCTGACAACAACATACATAAACAAGACCCTTGTACTGACTTGGCGGATACCACACTACCATGCTCTCACATGAGCGAGCTCAGAGAACATGAATCAGTTACACGTTTGCCCTAAAGGTGAATGTAAGCCAGTAATGGTTAAGAGACAGTGAATTATTAAGATATCACTGAAACAACCCACTGCACTGTTTTGAACAAATAGGTTAGCGTGTCATATGTATTTATCAAGATTTTTTAATAGTGATTTCCCTGTAAAACTGCCTCCGCATCCAGTGCACACTCTTAATTACAGTAGACTGTATGTGATATCACAAGCCCTGTATATGGATATAACGGCGCTGTGGCTTCACTGTGACCTTAATATTCTGATCTGTTAAAATAAATCGGTTGAGCTCGTGGTTGGGCCTAAACTTTACAGTCAGACTACTTTGATGGTATTTCAAGAACACTTTTCCTTATAGCAATAATACCCGTGTAGGCAGATGTAGATGTTTTCTACAGGATCTGCAAATTAAGAAGTCATCCCATTTGTGCATGATGATAACATCACATGTCTTTAAGGATGACCTACAGGTGACATGGCTGTGTGCTAGAATTGCTTTCTGACAGCTCGTTGGTCCTGGGTTCCTGTTCCAGACTTGGGTGCCTTCTGTATGGAATCTCTGTGTCATCACGCATGTTAATGTGATTCCCTTGGGTCCTCTCGTTTCCCGCCCCCTTCCAAAGTCACAATGCCTTGGATAACTGGCATCTCTGGATGACCCCATGTGCTTCTGCGTGTCCATCCAGGGTGAGTTCCTGCCCTACGCCCCCTGTCTCCAGAACAGGGCTGCTCTGACCCTTTACAGGAGTGAACAGCTTTCTGACACGCATGAGATGGGTGGTGACCACAGTGGGAGAATACCAAACTGTAAGCATCACAACTGCAGCTGCAAAACCACTGACCAACACATGCAAAGGACACAGCACAGCATTTCAGTAACTTGCTACGAGTAATTTGATGCGCTGCAGGGACAGAACTGGGAACCTCCAGATAAAAAGATCTTAACCTTAATCATTAGATCACCAAGCTACTGAGAGGAACTCCACTGACAGTCATTCTGAAGGCAGAGTTACAAAAGAGGAAAAGAGTCTATGTGCCCGACAGACCAAGGCCCTCACCTGACCCAAACAGGACTGAAACCGTATGGATCTGAAAGAGGTGGAAGCTCACTGCTCAGGAGTTTGTAAATTTCAAAATACGAAAACTCCTTGCATGAAAGACAAAGGCAAAAATCCATATGTCCTTGCTGATCAAATAATAACTGATCAAATTAATACCTGTATTCATAAACAATTAACTTTTTGTAAGAGTTTTGTTTAGAAAATAACATATTGCTTATTAATAAAAATCAGTAATGTAATTCTACATTGCACTGGACATTAATAGATCCTATCATTAATACAATGCCCTCAATAAGTATTGGGATGGTGAAGTCAAAGTTATTCTTTCTGAATACTCAGGCACTTTGTATTTGAGTATACCTGATCAATAAGAGGCAAAAGTACAGAATGTCACCTTTTATTTCTAGATATTTCTACATATATACTTTAATGTGTTAGATTAATACCACTTTTAGTGTTCTATCCCCCCATTTCAGGTGAGCATAAGTATTGGGACAAATTAACAAAGGAAATTAGAGCAGTATAAAACTTTGTATTTGGTTGCAAATCGCTTTCACGCAATAACTGAGTCAAGCCTGTGACCCACTGAAACTCCTGGTTTGTTCTTTCGAGATGTTTTGACAAGCCTTTGCTGTGGCCATTTTCAGTGGTTGTTGGTTTTGGGGGGGTTCTGAAGCACGTGAAAGGCATGTTCAACTGGACTTAAATCCGGAGACTGACTTGGCCAGTCATAAGACTTCCCACATGTTTCCACCTGATGAACTCCTTGGTTGCATCTGCAGTGTGTTCTGGGTTATTGTCTGGCTGCATGCTGCAGTGCCAGCCCATGAGTCTGGGGGCATTTTCTTGTCAGGGGCAGACAAGACGTTCCTGTATACGTCTGAAGTCAATGTGTTGCTGCAATCATTAGTCACATCACCCATAAAGGAGAGCGAGTCAGTTCCAGAGGAGGCCATGCAGTCCCAGGCCCTGACACTGCCTCCACCACGCTCTGCAGATGAGCTGGTGCTGCAGTTCGGTTCTTTCTCCACACAATCACCTTGCCATCACTTGGGTAGAGGTTTAATTTTTGTCTCAGCTGTCCACAGCACGTTGCTCTAAGCACTTTCTAACAAATCGTAACTTATGGTTCTGATCAGACCTTCGCACCCCGCGGGGTAGCCTTTACGCAGTAACTCAGCTGTGGGAGTCTCCTGCGGACAGAAGACTGGGGATACGTTCAGCCATGAACCGTGGAGGTTGATGGCGATTTCTGCCACAGTTGTTTTAGACAAATTATCAGAGCTGTTAAGAAAACTGCAGTTGTTTTCTATCTTTTCGAACTATCAACCGCAGTTGTTTTCCTTGGCCGACCCGATTGTTGCTGACGGCTAAATACACAAGTGGTTTCTTTTTTTTCCTAAGATGTTCCAAATCGTTGATTTTGCCCCATTTCCGTGCTCCTGTGAGTTCTGACTGAATTCTTCTTTTCTTTCAGCATTCAAATTGCTTGTTTTTCTTTCATAGCCAGTTCTCTAGTCTTCATGTTAGTTTAGGCCTTATGACTACAAAGGCAGACAGCACTACATATTCACAGCTCTTTACTGGGCACAATCAGTGCAACAGAAACACCTGATCAACACCCAACACCAGGCAGCCCACTGTCCCAAAACTTACTCTCGCCTGGATGGGGATTGCACACAAAAAGTGCTCTTCATCCAAAACAACACAAGATAGAAGCACAGAAATACCCAGGAATAAAAGGTGACATTCTGTACATATGCCTCATATTCATCTTTTAATTCATACCAAACTGCTTGCATTTACAGAAAATATAGCAATTTCGACTTCACTCCCAATAAATATGAAGAGCACCATAGCCTGCACTTCTTTGAACAGCTATAAAAAAAGGAATGGGCAATCTGATCATTAAGTGAACTAATTTAACTCTGCGGAATCAGATTAATCAACTTGCTGATGGACAAAACCATTTAAAAAGTTCCAGAAAGGGAGATCTAAAATTATTAAAAAATGACAAAACCAGAGTTTTTCCAGCAGTATGCAAAATATGTTGGAAAGTAGCAGTGTGTATACACATATCACAAACTTAATGTACACTGACTGTGAAAGCGATAGGTTAGTAACCTGGTTGTCTTACTGACATAACAGCTGTGTAAGGCAATCTGTGTATCAAAATAACACATAAATGACATTAAGAGACTACTAACGTCCAAATGACTTCTTAAAAAATATCGCGATTCGGCATGGTAGTGAATGTATAGACGTGCAGAAAGCATTGCTTCTGTCTTCCCGTTGACAAACCACGAGGGTACAATTAATATTTCAAGTTTCATACTGAACTGCTAAGTTCAGCTGAACCACATACACACGCATTCGTTGCTACAAGCGGTGCAACTACACTGCACTCTTGACAAAATTGTCTCACAATTCCAACAGATTAAGCCTTCCAAGTACAGCAGTGAAAAAGGGCGAAACAGAAACCACAGTCCGACCGAAAATCTCAAACTTGTTGCTCGGCGCTCCTGGCGACGGTTTCGCGAATGCACATCTGTAATGAAAACTGTGGAAAGGGGCCCGTATCCACAAGTGCACGGCGCACCGTGACAAAACGCGATGCAAAAGTGTGCGTCTCTGTTTACTCCCAACACGCTGCGGGAGAAACGCTTCTCGAAAAGTGAAAGTCGGGAGCGATCTCACCCAATGGGGCTTCGTTAATAACTAGTTCCAGGCTGGCGTTCTTAATGAGTTTGCAACGGCGTGGATAACAAAGCTGTTCCTGCTTATCGCTACAGCTGACAATATCAAAGCATCCTGCCGCAGAGCACCGGACACTCCGTGTGGCTGTTTTGGTTCGGGGTTCTCCTTTAAGGTCCTACACCGGAGTGGGGGGGACCTACCTTAATAAACTTGTCCACGTTGTTGTCCTCCGACATGGTGCTCAGCCTGGTCCCTCCTTGTACTTTCTGCTCGTTACTGTACCGAAACGATACGAAAAGAGGCGGGGGGGAAGGGCAGCGAAAATAAAAAAAATGTTTTTGTTAATATTCTACCCGAGACTCAAGGTGACAGTCCATAATTCCGGCTGTTCGGCGAACGACTCCTTCCCGGCGAGGGAGCGCAGAGTCTGTGGAGGCGACCGGGGGCTGGCGGAGCCGGCTAGACGGATCGTCAGACAAAGGAACGGGAGCCCTCCTCCTGGCTTCACCGTAACGATCATGGAGAGGGAGAGGACTGGGGCTCGTGTGGGAGGCTGACACGGAGAGGGACGGGGATCGGGAGATGAGATCACCAGCGTCAGGGAACGGAGGGGGGGGCTGGGGTGGAGGCTGGAGACTGTGGTTGAGAGTGGACTGCCGGGGACAGGTGGAGGAGACGCCCGGGATAGAGAACAGCAGGCAGGCTAAGGAAGGGGGAGGAGGAGGACGACGGAGGGACAGGCAGAGAGTTTTTGCAGAAATCGGCCGGATTATGTCGCCATTGAGCGCAGGCAGAGACACCTCGGCCCTCGCTTCGAAAGAGAGGGGGGGGGGAGACGGCAGCTGGACTTCAGGCCGCGGCTTGGCTAAAGCACCCGATGGCTCATTCCCGGTCTTAAAGGTGGGGCGTTGAAAAGGGTGACAGCTCGAAAACCAGACTTTCTTGGGTCCGCCAACTCCAGCCGCCGCAGATCATCCACAG